>NW_028274808.1:96871446-97189224 GCF_037043125.1 Eumetopias jubatus | reverse complement strand
ATGTATTTTATAAAAAATAAGATATATTTTTACTGTCTTACAAGATCTTTACCCTTAGAAGTTACCCAGAAGAAATTTAGCTTGATGATGCCCAATCTCCTAGAAGGCTCTAAATCCTAAAATAAAGTTGTTTTTCATATGGGGTACAAAACAACAACAGAAAAAAAGTATTTTTGATTGCTTTAAAAATGAAAAATGTGTACTTTCCACACTCACATAACTCAAAACCAAGTAAATATTTTTTTCCAAACATTTCCTCAAAAAATTGCTAAAGTGGGGCGCCTGGGTGGCTCAGTCGTTAAGCATCTGCCTTCAGCTCAGGTCATGATCCCAGGGTCCTGGGATCGGGCCCCGCATCGGGCTCCCTGCTCATCAGGAAGCCTGCTTCTCCCTCTCCCACTCCCCCTGCCTGTGTTTCCTCTCTTGCTGTGTCTCTCTGTCAAATAAATAAATAAAAAATCTTTAAAAAAAATTGTTAAAGTGAGACTATACATCAATCATGAGTTCAATCATTTTTCAATTATATCTAAATAAATATCCAGATAACAGTTTCTATAACCTTATCTTCACAATGCAGTTTTCTTCCAAGGAATGCAAGGAGATATCACAACATCATTCATTCATCCATTTATTTTCACTAAATCATATCAAAGTCCATTATATAAAACTTAAAAATAACAAAAGCAAATATTTATTTTAAAATAAATGTCCCAAACTCAGTTTCCATTTGTCAAATTCAAAGCAACAGTTGACTGATGTCAAAGCAATAAAAATCACCCATAAATCATAACTAATCACTATTATAATATTATTTTTTAAATCTGGATTCATGTCTCTTTTTTTCTACTACTATCCAAACCAGAAAAGAACCCTGTTTAGGTTTTCATTTTTTTCTTCATTTGCTGGCCATAACCTTTCTTCACTCTAATTTTCTTTTTCCTTTTTGGACATCCTGCACCTCCTAGTATGTCATTTAAACTATCCATTCCATCATCCACTACACAATAACACCAACAATCAGAAAATTCTTCTAAAATAGTAATCATTACATTTTAGATACTTTTGAATACTTTTGATTCCCCATATAAGGCAAATCCTTTCCTGCATGCTGATTTCTTTTAGGAAAAGAAAAGAAAAATTATTACCTCACACAAATTAAAGATTTCTGTGTTTCCAGAGGAAATGTTGCATGTATACTCTTAAGCTTTTCTCAGCATATGAGGACTTTTAACAATAATTTGCCATGCTATACCATCCATGATGTATCATCATGTATTACATAGTAGTCACTTTGGAGGAAGAGCTGTAAAGTGGTTGTCCCACAAAAAGAAAACAGATCTCTAGTACAGACAGACAACATATTAAAGTTTCAAGAGCTTTGCCAGATGGAGGTTAATCTGCCCTCTGGGTATGACTGCCTACTCAGTACCAACTACAGACGGCCCTTTCAATTCAACAATCAAAGACATGAAGACAGTAAACTCAAATACCTCTTTGAAGTTTCCAATCTCCAAGCCTACATGCTATATAGGAGTATTCTTAATATTTTGAGGTAGGAAACCATAAACTAAAATAACAACTTACTCTTTCCTAGGCAAATTGTTCATGTCCTCATGATACCACAAAACAGTATAGCTTAGGCCTTGTAATTGACATTTTTAGGTAATAAGAATGCAAAATGGGTAACAATTATTCTCTAACTCAAAATATTCAAAGCCTTTTTTTGGGTACTCATAACTCCAAACCACTAGAGCTATAAAGCACATTCAAAGGGCTGATATCCAAGATTGATAAAGAACTTCTCAAATTCAACACCCAAAAAACAAATAAATCAAAAAATGGGCAGAAGACATAAAAAGATACTTCTCCAAAGAAGACACAAATGACTTACAGACACATGAAAAAATATTCATCATCATTAGCCATCAGGGAAATTCAAATCAAAACCACATTGAGATACCACCTTACACCAGTTAGAATGGCAAAAATTGACAAGGCAAGAAACAACAAATGCTGGAGAGGTTGTGGAGGAAGGGGAACCCTCTTACACTGTTGGTGGGAATGCAAGGTGGTACAGCCACTTTGGAAACCAGTGTGGAGGTTCCTCAAAAAATTAAAAATAGAGCTACCTTATGACCCAGCAATTGCACTACTGGGTATTTACCCCACAGACTCAGATGTAGTGAAAAGAAGGTCCATATGCACCCCAATGTTCATAGCAGCAATGTCTTGCAATAGCCAAACTGTGGAAAAAGCCAGGATGCTCTTCAACAGATAAATGGATAAAGAAGATGTGGTCCATATATACAATGGAATATGACTCAGCCATCAGAAAGGATGAATACCCAACTTTTACATCAACATGGATGGGACTGGAGGAGATGATGCTAAGTGAAATAAGTCAAGCAGAGAAAGTCAATTATCATATGGTTTCATTTATTTGTGGAACATAAGGAATAGCGTGGAGGACATTAGGAGAAGGAAGGGAAAAATGAAGGGGGGGAAATCGGAGGGAGAGATGAACCATGAGAGACTATGGACTCTGAGAAACAAACTGAGGGTTTTAGAGGGGAGGGGGTGGGAGGATGGGTTGGCCCAGTGGTGGGTATTAAGGAGGGCACATATTGCATGGTGCACTAGGTGTTATACACATGAAAACAATGATTCATGGAACACTACATCAAAAACTAACGATGTACTGTATGGTGACTAACATGACATAATAAAATAAAATGTTTTAAAAAGCAGCACATTCTTGGAATTATCAATCTCTATCAACCCCAATTTAAGTAATATTTTTTCAAGTAAAAGTAGTTTAAAATTATGTGTCTGTGTAAGACTAGTAGGAAATGTTTCTATTTTGTTATTTTTTTAATTTATTTTAAATTTGGTTGCAGATGTTGCCATGAATGTTACCAAACATTTTATCCTCTGTGCTCTCATGTCCCTAATCACTTCTTTTGAAAATTTGTTGTAACTTCCTAATATCAGAATTTTTTATATTTCACTCAAAAGTCAAGAAAGTCAGCACTAATATAAAGAATGCACTCAGCAAATCTATTATTCTCATTAAGAAGATGTTTCTTTTGGCCATGATTTTCTCTGCACTCCACCCTAATATTCTTCTGTTCAATGTCTGTCAAATAAGAACCAACCTTAGGATTCTGTAAACTCTGGCTGCTCCATATGGCTTTTCCCATTCCTCCAGGACTCACAAGAGGGATGATTTGCCTGATGGTCTTCTGGCCCAGCCACTAAATAATAATCTCACACTTAGAGAATTTCCAAGAAAAGTATGGTATTTAGCACATAAATGGATAATGTGAGATGTTAAAAGTTTGTGTATAATTAATCACAGCTCTTGCCATAGGGCTTCTACCCAACTTGTGAGATAGACATAGAGTATGAAGGAAATAAAAGATGACTCACCCAAATATATGACTTCTGATATGCTTAGTTCTCTCATCATGTTCCCCCAGATTGTGACCTTGGAGCCATTTGCTTGCCACCTGAAGAGAGAGAGAGGCAATGTTTGTATCTTAAAAGCACCATAACCAACAGTCGATGGAGGGACCATGGACAATGGGCTTTCCCCAGAAAGATAAATGAACAGAGTGGAAGCTGGAAGATTTACACCAAAACTATTCCCTACTTGGGAATGGAATGAAAGTCCTTGTAGAGAAATATGGGGTGAGAGATATGTTCTCTCCCCTTTACAGAAGAGTAGGATAAACAGTAAGAAAATATTTTAATTTTCTCCAGTAACCTGGTTGAAATTTGATACCAACATCAAATTCATAATTAATTTTCTTCAGTGCATTTTGTTTCCCAAAAAGCCAGTCTGCTCTATGTATAAATTTTCACCCAATGTAGCTTTTACACAGTGTGAAACATAACTAGACACTGACATCTATTATATATCTTAGCATCTCCAACACAGTGGGAAAAAAAAAACACATTTTCTACCATAGGTATGCAGTTATTTTTCAAAATGGAAAAGTGACCTGGTTTCTGACATGTTGAGAAAATAATAAAGAACAAAATGAGATTGATTAGAAATCCAGTGAAAGGACCTGGTTATAGATATTAATTCTTGACCTTATTTCTAGATGCCTAACCCTTAAAGACTGGCTCCCATATAACATGGACTTGAAAGATTTGAACATCATGTCTGCTTTCAAACTATTATCTCTGCTACATCCACATCACATATAACCTCAAATGTTAAAATCTCCAAGGGGGATTAAAATCATAAAGATGAAATCATACTGTTGTACAAAGTGTTCTACACCGTAACCTTGAGAAAAATGATTTTCCTGGGTTTTAACGTCCCTGATTATTAAAAAAAAAAAAAAAATTACCTCCAAGGTCACTCCAATTTAAAATTCTGTAATTCTAAAATTGCTTCATATAGCTAAATTTTATCATAGTACCTGCCTTGAATACAGAAAATAGCAGGAATATTAATCAACTTTTTTAAAATAATTTCTTATTGTTATGTTAATCACCCTACATTACATCATTAGTTTTTGATATTACTATAGTCTTTTTTTTTCCCATCTTGATTTTTTTATTGTTATGTTAATCCCCATATATTACATAATTTGTTTTGGTGTAGTGTTCCATGATTCATTGTTTGTGCATAACACCCAGTGCTCCATGCAGAATGTGCCCTCCTCAATACCCATCACCACGCTAACCCATCCCCCCACCCTCCTCCCCTCCAGAAACCTCAGTTTGTTTTTCAGAGTCCATCATCTCTCCTGGTTCGTCTCCCCCTCTGACTTACTCCCCTTCATTCTTCCTCTCCTGCTATCTTCTTCTTTTTCTTTTTTCTTAAAATATGTTGCGTTATTTGTTTCAGAAGTATAGATCTGTGATTCAACAGTCTTACACAATTCACAGCGCTCACCGTAGCACATATCTTCCCCAATGTCCATCACCCAGCCACCCCATCCCTCCCACCCCCGACCACTCCAGCAACCCTCAGTTTGTTCCTGAGATTAAGAATTCCTCATATCAGTGAGGTTATATGATACATGTCTTTCTCTGATTGACTTATTTCACTCAGCATAACACCCTCCAGTTCCAACCACGTCATTGCAAATGGCAAGATCTCATTCCTTTTGATGGCTGCATAATATTCCATTGTGTATATATACCACTTCTTCTTTATCCATTCATCTGTCGATAGACATCTTGGCTCTTTCCACAGTTTGGCTATTGTGGACATTGCTGCTATAAACATTGGGGTGCACGTACCCCTTCGGGTCCCTACATTTGTATCTTTGGGGTAAATACCCAGTAGTGCAATTGCTGGATCGAATGGTATCTCTAATTTCAACTGTTTGAGGAACCTCCATACTGTTTTCCAGAGGGGTTGCACCACCTTGCATTCCCACCAACAGTGTAGGAGGGTTCCCCTTTCTCCACATCCCCGCCAACATCTGTCGTTCCCTGACTTGTTAATTTTAGCCATTCTGACGGGTGTGAGGTGGTATCTCATTGAGGTTTTGATTTGGATTTCCCTGATGCCGAGTGATGTTGAGCACTTTTTCACGTGCCTGTTGGCCATTTGGCTGTCTTCTTTGGAAAAATGTCTGTTCATGTCTTCTCCCCATTTCTTGATTGGATTATTTGTTCTTTGGGTGTTGAGTTTGATAAGTTCTTTATAGATTTTGGATACTAGCCCTTTATCTGATATGTCATTTGCAAATATTTTCTCCCATTCTGTCGGTTGTCTTTTGGTTTTGTGGACTGTTTCTTTTGCTGTGCAAAAGCTTTTTATCTTGATGAAATCCCAATAGTTCATTTTTGCCCTGGCTTCCTGTGCCTTTGGTGATGTTTCTAGGAAGAAGTTGCTGTGGCTGAGGTCGAAGAGGTTGCTGCCTGTGTTCTCCTTTAGGATTTGGATGGACTCCTGTCTCACGTTTAGGTCTTTCAACCATTTGGAGTCTATTTTTGTGTGTGGTGTAAGGAAATGGTCCAGTTTCATTCTTCTGCATGTGGCTGTCCAATTTTCCCAACACCATTTGTTGAAGACACTGTCTTTTTTCCATTGGACATTCTTTCCTGCTTTGTCAAAGATAAGTTGACCATAGAGTTGAGGGTCCATTTCTGGGCTCTCGATTCTGTTCCATTGATCTATGTGTCTGTTTTTGTGCCAGTACCATACTGTCTTGATGATGACAGCTTTGTAATAGAGCTGGAAGTCCGGAATTGTGATGCCGCCAGCTTTGCTTTTCTTTTTCAATATTCCTCTGGCTATTCGGGGTCTCTTCTGGTTCCATACAAATTTTAGCATTATTTGTTCCATTTCTTTGAAAAAAGTGGATGGTATTTTGATGGGGATTGTATTGAATGTGTAGATTGCTCTAGGTAGCATTGACATCTTCACAATGTTGGTTCTTCCAATCCATGAGCATGGAACGTTTTTCCATTTCTTTGTGTCTTTTTCAATTTCTTTCCTGAGTATTTTATAGTTTTCTGAGTACAGATCCTTTGCCTCTGGTTAAATTTATTCCTAGGTATCTTATGGTGTTGGGTGCAGTTGTGAATGGGATCGACTCCTTGATTTCTCTCTCTTCTGTCTTGTTGTTGGTGTATAGGAATGCCACTGATTTCTGGGCATTGATTTTATAGCCTGCTACTTGACTGAATTCCTGTATGAGTTCTAGCAGTTTTGGGGTGGAGTCTTTTAGGTTTTCCACATACAGTATCATATCATCTGCAAAGAGTGAGAGTTTGACTTCTTCTTTGCCGATTTGGATGCCTTTGATTTCTTTTTGTTGTCTGATTGCTGTGGCTAGGACTTCTAATACTATGTTGAATAGCAGTGGTGAGAGTGGACATCCCTGCCGCATTCCTGACCTTAGGGGAAAAGCTCTCAGCTTTTCCCCATTGAGAATGATATTCGCTGTAGGTTTTTCATAGATGGCTTTTATGATATTGAGGTATGTACCCTCTATCCCTATACTCTGAAGAGTTTTGATCAAGAAAGGATGCTGTACTTTGTCAAATGCTTTGAGCAGGAGACAATGTGGACCATTGTGTTTCATTTTATTCACAGAATATCATTGTTTAGTTGATAAAGGTACACACAACACACAGAGTTCTTGGACTTCTGATTCCTTAGGTGATCTCATTTAGTCCCATGCCTTTAAATGTTGGCTATATGTGAAGAGACTTCTCCCTTGAACCCAAGACTCATCCCATTTTCTACTTGACATCTCCTGTGATATCTAATAAGCATCTGAAGTATAATATGCATGTCCAAAACCAAATTTTTACTTTCCTTCCCCAGCACCACAAATATCCTAATATGGATGTTTTCTTCATCCCAATAAATCACAAGTCTGTTCTTTGAATTAGCATCTTCCCTTAAATGGTGAAATTATTCCTGACACTCCTCTTACTCTTACACGCCACATCCAAATCAATTCTTTCAGCTCTGCCTTTGAGATATATACAAAATCTGACCACTTCTTACCATCTTCACAGCTACTACCATGGGCCAGTGTAGTGTCTCTTCTCCTACATTATTAAACAGCCTCCTACTGGTTTATCTACTTCTACCCTTGATTCCCCTGAAGACTTTTCTCCACACAGCAGCCAGGGGACTCTTTTTATCCTGCAAGATGGATCACATGACTCCTGCTCAGAACTTTCCAATGGCTTCCACTCTCAGTTAATAACCAATTCTTGCCTATAAGGCTTTAATTCATTTTGTTTGGCCTCCTGCTTTTCTTTGACTTCATCATCTTCCAATCTCTTCTTACTGTACTCCAGCCAGATGGCCCATACCCAGATTAATTTTTCTTTATAACAATTATCATAATGTGACATATTATATATTACTTTTGGCTTTTGTAATCCCTGTAAGCTGGAATGTACTCTTCAGAGTCAGAGATTTTGCCCATTTTATGTATGGCTATATCCTCATAGATAAGAATATTCTCCAGAAATAGTAAATCATCAATATGTCTTGTAAAATAAATAAATAAAATTACTTCTATTTCACAAAGTATTGTGTTATGCACATCTTTTGAGAAATTTAAAAGGACAAAAAATAGGGAAAATTGTGCAGCAGCTAAGATATAAATGCTTAACATATTTGTTATATAAAGAGTTCCTAAAAACCAATAAAATAAACACAGAGACCAAAATAATACCTAAGATACTGTATTCACAAACACTTGCTCCCCATGTTTTACACACTTCTATGGACTTTTCAACTGCTGAACTTTCTGTCAGGAATATCCTTTCTCCCTTCTTACCTTGCAATATCTCAACCATCCTTCTAAATCTAGATTAAATAATATTGCTTTTGTGATATTCTGAACAAAAGAAACAAGTGATAAGTGTATATGAACATGCTTGAACTTCCTAGTAATAAAAATGTAGAATAAAATGACAAATAATTTTCACTCATTAAATTAAAACTCGATTAAAATATGATGTTGATAATATGTGCTACAGTGAGTGCTATGAATTGTATAAGATTGATGAATCACAGATCTGTACCTCTGAAACAAATAATACATTGTATGTTAAAGAAAAAAAAAGATAGTAGAAAGGGAAAAAATGAAGGGGGGAAATCGGAGGGGGAGGCGAACCATGAGAGACTATGGACTCTGAGAAACAAACTGAGGGTTCTAGAGCAGAGGGGTGGGTGGGGAGATGGGTTAGCCTGGTGATGGGTATTAAAGAGAGCACATATTTCATGGAGCACTGGGTGTTATAAGCAAACAATGAATCATGGAACGCTACATCAAAAACAAATGATGTAATGTATGGTGATTAACATAACATAATAAAAAAAGAAATAAATATGAAAATAGTATGCATCTATAAAATATTATGGTCTGTATAAAAATAGATTATTCTGATAGCTAAAATATGCTCATGAAGATAATGTAAAATGAAAACAAAATGTTAACAGTATATTAAACAGGAAACAAATCTCCTCCTGGACCCAGATTCTATCTGGAGTTTGTAAATTATGCTGTCACTATCTTTGAATCCATGGCCTTGTAAGCCCCACCCATTGTCGTTCCTACACAAAGTCTTGCTTTTACTGCAATAGGCCCCAATAGCATTATAGCCTAACAAAGCTAGGGCAGCACAGCTGTGTCCTTCTCTAAAGGTAGATGACCTCAGCAGATACATCATGATGATCATCAGTGTATGATGGTAGACATCCATCCTGAAGAAAGATGTGTCCATATTTAATACCCTGGAATCTCAAGTAATAAAAACCACTATTATTAGAGGTAGCATAGCATGTAGGGGAAAGCATGTCCCAAAAGATTACTGTAGATGATACCCAACGTTTGGTTAAAAGCCAGAAAATTTTAGACTCAGTACACCAATCAAATTCCTATTGGTCTTAAGACCTGTCAGTGGAGAATGATGAAAAAGGAATAATGAAAACCAATCTGCAGTTATTGACTCTGAAGCTCCCACAGTCAAAAGATGATCAGGAAATTGAGTAGATATGAACCATCTTTTAGTTTCACATACTTTATACAATATTTCTGAATCATGTGGTAGAAGTTGTAGGAAATCAAGCTGTTCTACAGTTCTGCTCTTTATTAAACCCTTCTGCCCTTTGCTTTGGAAAACGCACTTTGAGTTATAGTTCCTGAAATGCTGAGGGGCCAAGGGGCCAGAGGACACCACATTAATTACAGTGTATTATTATTAAATGCATTATTTCAGAACCACATCTGTAGACAGATATGTTTACACTGGGAAGACATGCCCAAACCTGTTCTGCCTGATTCCTTTATAGCCTGTGGAGTCTCTTTCTCTTAATGTAAATAAGCTGAAAAAAATCAATCATACCCTTTCTGAAAAGGAAAGTGTTAGCAGTTCTTTACTGAGGGACAAAATCATGGAGCAATATACTTTTTCAAGATGTAGAAAGATCAGTTGGAAGAGTAAATGTGAAGTGATAGCCAAGAAATTTTTGAAAAAGAATAATATTTTTTAAAAATTTGCTCTACCATAAATAAGAACTACAGTAATGTACATTAAAACAGCATGATATTGGGTACAGAAACAGAAAACTAGAGCAATAAAACAAAACTGACAGCCTACAAACAGAAATCTATGTACTTAGTGTGTATGCATATGATGTATGATAGATAGAGATATATAGATACAGATATAAATGTTCAGATAGGGTAATATTTGAAATCAGAGGCAAAAGTAGTCAATAAATGGCAGGTGGTAACTGCATATATATTTAGAAGAAATAAAGTTTTAGAGTCTCACATTACAATATGGACAACTATGATTTCCAGAAAGATTAAAGAGAAACATTTTAAACTGTGTAAGCAAAGACTTAACGAGACCTCTCTAATTTTCTTCTTATACTTTTGACAGTTTAAAAATATATATTATCTCATATCAGTGAAGCAGAATAGGGAGTCCTGAAATGCACCCACATCTCTATCTATGGTCAATTATTTTTGAGCAGTGCCAAAGCAATTCAAAGAGATGAATCTTTTCAATAAATGGTACTGGCACATCTATCTGTATACAAAAAATGCACTCAATCACAGCACACACAAAGTACAAAAATTAACTTGAAGTAGAATATAATCTAAGTGTAATGAAAATTATAAAACTTAAGATAAGAGAAATCTTAGTGACTTTGAGTTAATCAAAGATTTCTCATATAGGACCAAAAAAGCACAAATTGTGTAAGATTGATAAATTGGGCTATACCAAAATTAAGTTTTATAGACACTATTAAGATACTGTTAAGAAAATGAAAAAGCAGCCATACTCTGGGAGAAAGTATGTGCAAAGCATACATTTGACAAAAGACCTTTAAGTATAAAATATAAAAATCTTTTATAATGCAATAATATGAATACAAACAACACTATTTTTTAATAAGCAATAGATTTAAATAGGTAATGTCCCAAAGAAAATATACACATGACAAATAAACCATGAAAAGACACTCAACATCATTAGTCATTCAGGAAATGTAAATAAAACCACAATTAAATACCACTACATACACATTAGAATGGTTAAAATTCAAACTGACAGAACATATTTTGGCAAGGGCATGGAAAACCTGGAACTCAAACTGCTGGTGGAGATGCAGATTATACAACCATTTTGGAAAGCCATTTAGTAGTGTCTTGTACACTTAACATTTGACACAGAAACTCTACTTTTACATATTTATTCAAGGGACAGGAGAATATAAGTCCACATGAAGATTTGAATTTGAATCATCATCGGTGATTTGTTCATAACCAACTGGGAACAATTCAAATATCAATCTTTGGATAAACAAATTGTAGTATGCCCATATCATGGAATATTAATCAGCAATAAAAAAGGAAACATCTACTGATATACTCATTGACGTGGGAATCTCAAAACACTATATTAAGTGAAATAAGCCAGACATAAAGACCACATAGTGTATGTTCATTTATATGAAACTTTAGAAAAGTTAAAACTATAGCATTAAAAAAAAGATCAGTGGTTGCCAAGAACTAAGGGCAGAGGGAGGCAATTAATTGCAAAGAGGGATGAAAGACTTTTGGGGGTTATATAAATGTCCTATATCATGATTAGAGTGCTGATTACATAATGTACACATGTCAAAACTCATTAAAACTTTATAACTGATTATAATGTAAATCATATCTTAAAGGTGATTTTTAAAATATTGTAGAATAGAAAATTTGAAATAGTCATTATGTGCTTATTACATATTGTTTACATAGAAACCTCAAGAGAATCTATCAAGAAGGTATTTTAAAAATGTCAACTGTTGTTGACAATTCCACAAGATTATCTGACAAAAATATAAAACCTTATACTGTAACCCATATGGAAGTAAAATATAACAAGGGAATTCATGTGAAAAGCCTTTCAAAGAAAACACAGACAAATATCTTCATAAATTTAAGGCTAGAATTTATCTGACAAAAAAATTCATAAATTAAATATTGATTTCTTTCATCAAACCAAAATTTAAAATTCCTATGACAAAAGATACTAGTTATCTAATGCTCCTTAACAAATTATCCCCAAAACTTTGCAGGTTAAGCCATAAACATTTATTATCTCACATAATTTCTCAGCATTAGGAATCTAGGATGGCTTAGCTCTGCAATGCTGGCTCAGGATTTCTCATAAGTTTGCAGTCTAGGTGTCAGCCAGACTGTGGTCTCTGAAGACGACTTGGGACTACTTCCAAGTTCATTCACCTTGATGTTTGGCAAAAGGCTTCAGTTCCGGACTACTCATAACATGATTTCCACCAGGACAAGTAAAACATGCATGCATGAGATAGAGTGGAAGAACCCAAGATGGAAGTCACAGTTGTTTTTTGACCTACTCTCAGAAGTGGTCATTTTTCCCATGGTCTATTTGTAAGAAATGAACCAGTAAGTCCAGCCCACACCTAAGGAGAAGAGATTACATAAGGTTTGGAATACCAGGAGGTAGTGATCATTGGGAGTCCCCTCAGAGGCTGCCTACAAAAGACACCATTAAAAAATTAAAATAGAAAACATTGACAAGGAGAAAATACTTGCAATACATGTAGCAAACAAAGTAACTGTAGCCAGGACACATAAAGAAATCTAAGAAAACAAAAAGAAAAGGCAAAAACAAACAACAACAAAAAAAACACAAAACAACAACAAAAAACCCAAAGGCAAAATAAGCAAATTTAACTAGAAGGGCCTAAATATACTGGCAAATATTTATCTGGAAAAGTCTTTGACCTTATAATAAACAGAAATAATGTGAAATAAAACATGTATTATTTTGTACCTATTATATTAGCAAAAACTTAAAAGCCTATCAATACTTGGCAAGGATTGGGGCCATAAAGTGTCTCACATATTTAGATAGGAGTGCAAAATTACTTTGGAAAGCAATCTTGCAATTTCTAGTAGAGTTGACAACAGAAATACCCTATGGCCTTGGCAATTCTAATCAGATACATACCCTAGAGAAACTGCTACACATAAGTCCCAGATAACAGTCTTCTCCAGACAAGTAGAGAATGTTCACTGCAGCTTTGTTTGCTTTTACAAAATTCTAGGAACATCCTAAATATTCATCAAAAGAGGAATGGATAAATAAATTATAGAAATGAATACAATATAACCAATAAAATGAATGAGTGAAACCTAAGTATATTCACATAACACAAATCACAAAAACAATACTGAGTCAAAAAGAAAACTGTGGAATAATATGTGAAGCATATTCACATGCACACAAATATTTCCAATATACACAAAGCACAATTATACTACTTACAGATGCATAAAAATAGTAAAAGTATAAAAACATGAGTTATAAGGATAAATTAATAACTTAATGACAATAGTTGGGGAAAAAAACAAAAGGGCATTATTTTAATAATACAATTGGGAAAAAAAAACAATGTTAATTCCAGATGGCAATATATTGTTCTTGTAATTTTCTGTATTTATTAAATTTATCATGCAGTATGTTACTTGAGTACCTGAGCACCTGACAACCTAAATATGAGTAAGACATACTCCTTGTCCTAAAGGAACTTTCACCCTCATATCAGTGAGCTCTTATTACATAAGGAACCACATTAAAATTCAATGAATTTAGGGGTGCCTAGGTGGCTCAGTCAGTTAAGTGTCTGACTTAAGCTCAGGTCATGATCCCAGGGTCCTGGGATTGAGCCCCACGTCATTGGGCTCCCCACTCAGCAAGGAGTCTCCTTGTGCCTCTGATCCTCCCCCCGCTCATGTTCACTCTTACGCGCATGTGCTCTCTCTCAAATAAATAAAATCTTTAAAAAAAAAGATCTCAGTGACTTTAAAGAATGATCACTTACTCTCCTGCACCTGAGCTCGGCTGAAAAGCTGCAGATTAAAGCTGTACTTCTGGACACAATCTACTGTGCTCCACAGTGATCTCAGGGGTAGCCTAAGCATGTCCTGTTCATGGTGATGACAGAGATCGTAAAAAAAAAAAAAAAAAAACAGAAACCCACGAAGGTATCTTGAAGCCTAGGCTTGTAACTGCCATGTAGTAACTCTATCAGATTTTGTTGGACAAAGCAAGTCTCATGACCAAGACCAGCTTCAAAGAGTGGGAAAGATGCACCAGCACCCTGATTTCTGTATCAATTATTTCACTGCACTTCCACCTATTCCTTCTCTTTTTGGTCTTAAACTTCCTACTGGTCTTAAACTTCTTATTAACATATTTCTTCCTAAAGTAGAATTGAAAGATCTTTCCGCATTAAAGGTTAGGCTTCTAAAAGTTATAAAAAGATTCTTCAGATGGTAGTTAATAATGAATGTAGCTCAAAAATAGCCACTTTTTTCCTAATTAGATATTTCCAGAGGAAAATATATAAAAATAGCCATATCTCCTTTCATCTTATTCAGCTTTAAATGAAGCAAAATTAATTTTTTTAATTCCATTGTTTCTTTTAAAATATCATGCCAATATAAAATAAACATAGTAAGGAACAAATAAATACCACTCCACTAATTCTTGTTCTTAAAATGTTTAAGGTAAACAAACAAGAAAAAAGTCTATAACAAAGAAAATAACACTATTACCTTACATTTGTTAGTATGGCTTGTCAGGAGGGCAGTTATTAATTTATTGCCATTTTACAGATGAGGGCTTGGGACACAAAGAAATTAAAGGAAATTTTTAATGAATTAAATTTTTTTAAAAATTTATGTAGAAACACACCAGGTCGTGGGTCAGGATGATTTGGCTTCTCGCCTAGGACTCTTTCTATAATATCAAGCTATGACAATAGATGAATATGCATTTTTCCCCTGAGTTCAAGATAATAGTAAAAGATGATAGCTATCTGTCTAACAAGGCATGACTGAAGAGACCACAGTTCATTCCTCACATCTTACTAGCCCCACTTCTCAGGCTATAATTTTCCAAAAGCCTTAGCTTAAGAAGAATTATTTTAATTTTTATATACTTTTTTCTACTTTTTAATTTTTTATTTTTAAATTTATTTTTACCAAAAATTGACATTTCGCCCATGCCAATCTCTGATTTTTACTTAATCATCTTACCTCCATAGATAGAAATTCACATTATCACCTTCTGCTTTTCTCCTGAGCAATGCTTTTTCTGTTTTCTGGGAACATCCATGATTTTTTAGTATAGTCTACAGTACTATGATTTCTAATAACTCAGGAGAAAGAAAACAAAAACACCAGTTGTAGTCAACTAATGAAGTAGATCATTTTAAAGAAACTTCTTCTAATCTTTCCTTATAGTTGAAATTTTCAGTCCTGTAATGGTTAATTTTTTTTATTTTTTTATTACGTTAGTCACCATATATTACATCATTAGTTTTTGATGTAGTGTTCCATGATTCATTGTTTGTGCATAACACCCAGTGCTCCACGCAGAATGTGCCCTCTTTAATACCCATCACCAGGCTAACCCATCCCACCACCCCCCTCCCCCCTAGAACCCTCAGTTTGTTTTTCAGAGTCCATCATCTCTCATGGTTCATCTCCCCCTCCGATTTCCCCCACTTCATTCTTCCCCTCATGCTATCTTCTTCTTTTTTCTTTTTTTTTAACATATGTTGCATTGTTTCAGAAGTACAGATCTGTGATTCAACAGTCTTGCACAATTCACAGCGCTCACCATAGCACATACCCTCCCCAATGTCTATCACCCAGCCACCCCATCCCTCCCACCCCCCAACACTCCAGCAACCCCCAGTTTGTTTCCTGAGATTAAGAATTCCTCATATCAGTGAGGTCATATGATACATGTCTTTCTCTGATTGACTTATTTCATGCAGCATAACACCCTCCAGTTCCATCCACGTCGTTGCAAATGGCAAGATCTCATTCCTTTTGATGGCTGCATAATATTCCATTGTGTATATATACCACTTCTTCTTTACCCATTCATCTGTCGATGGACATCTTGGCTCTTTCCACAGTTTGGCTATTGTGGACATTGCTGCTATAAACATTGGGGTGCACGTACCCCTTTGGATCCCTACATTTGCATCTTTGTGGTAAATACCCAGTAGTGCAATTGCTGGATCGTATGGTAGCTCTATTTTCAACTGTCTGAGGAACCTCCATACTGTTTTCCAGAGTGGTTGCACCATCTTGCATTCCCACCAACAGTGTAGGAGGGTTCCCCTTTCTCCACATCCCCGCCAACATCTGTCGTTTCCTGACTTGTTAATTTTAGCCATTCTGACGGGTGTGAGGTGGGATCCCATTGAGGTTTTCATTTGGATTTCCCTGATGCCGAGCGATGTTGAGCACTTTTTCATGTGTCTGTTGGCCATTTGAATGTCTTCTTTGGAAAAATGTCTGTTCATGTCTTCTGCCCATTCCTTGATTGGATTATTTGTTCTTTGGGTGTTGAGTGTGATAAGTTCTTTATAGATTTTGGATACTAGCCCTTTATCTGATATGTCATTTGCAAATATTTTCTCCCATTCTGTTGGTTGTCTTTTGGTTTTGTGGACTGTTTCTTTTGCTGTGCAAAAGCTTTTTATCTTGATGAAGTCCCAATAGTTCATTTTTGCCCTTGCTTCTTTGCCTTTAGCGAAGTTTCTAGGAAGAAGTTGCTGTGGCTGAGGTCGAAGAGGTTGCTACCTGTGTTCTCCTTTATAATTTTGATGGACTCCTGTCTCACGTTTAGGTCTTTCAACCATTTGGAGTCTATTTTTGTGTGTGGTGTAAGGAAATGGTCCAGTTTCATTCTTCTGCATGTGACTGTCCAATTTTCCCAACACCATTTGTTGAAGACACTGTCTTTTTTCCATTGGACATTCTTTCCTACTTTGTCGAAGAGGAGTTGACCATAGAGTTGAGGGTCCATTTCTGGGCTCTCTATTCTGTTCCATTGATCTATGTGTCTGTTTTTGTGCCAGTACCGTACTGTCTTGATGATGACAGCTTTGTAATAGAGCTGGAAGTCCGGAATTGTGATGCCGCCAGCTTTGCCTTTCTTTTTCAATATTCCTCTGTCTATTCGGGGTCTCTTCTGGTTCCATACAAATTTTAGGATTATTTGTTCCATTTCTTTGAAAAAAGTGGATGGTATTTTGATGGGGATTGCATTGAATGTGTAGATGGCTCTAGGTAGCATTGACATCTTCACAATATTTGTTCTTCCAATCCATGAGCATGGAACGTTTTTCCATTTCTTTGTGTCTTCTTCAATTTCTTTCCTGAGTATTTTATAGTTTTCTGAGTACAGATCCTTTGCCTCTGGTTAAATTTATCCCTAGGTATCTTACAGTTTTGGGTGCAATTGTAAATGGGATCGACTCCTTGATTTCTCTCTCTTCTGTCTTGTTGTTGGTGTATAGGAATGCCACTGATTTCTGGGCATTGATTTTATATCCTGCCACTTTACTGAATTCCTGTATGAGTTCTAGCAGTTTTGGGTTGGAGTCTTTTGGGTTTTCCACATACAGTATCATATCATCTGCAAAGAGTGAGAGTTTGACTTCCTCTTTGCTGATTTGGATGCCTTTTATTTCTTTTTATTTTCTGATTGCTGTGGCTAGGACTTCTAATACTATGTTGAATAGCAGTCGTGATAGTGGACATCCCTGCTGCGTGCCTGACCTTAGGGGAAAAGCTCTCAGCTTTTCCCCATTGAGAATGATATTCGCTGTAGGTTTTTCATAGATGGCTTTTATGATATTGAGGTATGTACCCTCTATCCCTATACTCTGAAGAGTTTTGATCAAGAAAGGATGCTGTACTTTGTCAAATGCTTTTTCTGCATCTATTGAGAGGATCACATGACTCTTGTTTTTTCTTTGGTTAACATATTGTATCACGTTGATTGATTTGTGGATGTTGAACCAACATTGCAGCCCAGGGATAAATCCCACTTGGTCATGGTGAATAATCCTTTTCATGTACTGTTGGATCCTATTGGCTAGTATTTTGGTGAGAATTTTTGCATCCATGTTCATCAAGGATATTGGTCTGTAATTCTCCTTTTTGATGGGGTCTTTGTCTGGTTTTGGGATCAAAGTAATGGTGGCCTCATAAAATGAGTTTGGAAGTTTTCCTTCCATTTCTATTTTTTGGAACAGTTTCAGGAGAATAGGTATTCATTCTTCTTTAAATGTCTGATAGAATTCCCCTGGGAAGCCATCTGGCCCTGGGCTTTTGTTTGTTGGGAGATTTTTGATGACTGCTTCAATTTCCTTAGTGGTTATAGGTCTGTTCAGGTTTTCTATTTCTTCCTGGTTCAATTTTGGTAGTTGATACATCTCTAGGAATGCATCCATTTCTTCTAGGTTATCTAATTTGCTGGCATAGAGGTGCTCATAATATGTTTTATAATTGTTTGTATTCTTTGGTGTTGGTTGTGATCTCTCCTCTTTCATTAATGATTTTGTTGATTTGGGTTATTTTTCTTTTCTTTTTGATAAGTCGGGCCAGGGATTTATCAATCTTGTTAATTCTTTCAAAGAACCAGCTCCTAGTTTCGTTGATCTGTCCTACTGTTCTTTTGGTTTCTATTTCATTGATTTCTGCTCTGATCTTTATTATTTCTCTTCTCCTGCTGTGTTTAGGCTTTATTTGCTGTTCTTTCTCCAGCTCCTTTAGGTGTAGGGTTAGGTTGTGTATTTGAGACCTTTCTTGTTTCTTGAGAAAGGCTTGTATTGCTATATACTTTCCTCTCAGGACTGCCTTTGCTGTATCCCAAAGATTTTGAACAGTTGTGTTTTCATTTTCATTGGTTTCCATGAATTTTTTTAATTCTTCTTTAATTTCCCCGTTGACCCATCATTCTTTAGTAGGATTTTCTTTAGCCTCCATGTATTTGAGTTCTTCCCGACTTTCCTCTTGTGATTGAGTTCTAGTTTCAAAGCACTGTGGTCTGAAAATATGCAGGGAATGATCCCAATCTTTTGGTACCGGTTGAGACCTGATTTGTGACCCAGGATCAATTCTGGAGAATGTTCCATGGGCACTAGAGAAGAATGTGTACTCCGTTGCTTTGGGATGGAATGTTCTGAATATGTCTGTGAAGTCCATTTGGTCCAGTGTGTTATTTAAAGTCTTTATTTCCTTGTTAATCTTTTGCTTAGATGATCTGTCCATTTCAGTCAGGGGGGTGTTAAAGTCCCCCACTATTATTGTATTGTTGTCAATGTGTTTCTTTGCTTTTGTTATTAATTGCCTTATATAATTGGTTGCTCCCACGTTAGGGGCATAGATATTTACAATTGTTAGATCTTCTTGGTGGATAGACCCTTTAAGTAGGATATAGTGTCCTTCTTCATCTCTTATTACAGTCTTTGTTTTAAAATCTAATTTGTCTGATATAAGGATTGCCACCCCAGCTTTCTTTTGGTGTCCATTAGCATGGTAAATGGTTTTCCACCCCCTCATTTTCAATCTGGGGGTGTCTTTGGGTCTAAAATGAGTCTCTTGCAGACAGCATATTGATGGGTCTTGTTTTTTCATCCGATCGATAGCCTGTGTCTTTTGATTGGGGCATTTAGCCCACTTACATTCAGGGTAACTATTGAAAGATATGAATTTAGTGCCATTGTATTGCCTGTAAGGTGACTGTTAGTGTATATTGTCTGTGTTCCTTTCTGATCAATGCTGCTTTTAGGCTCTCTCTTTGCTTAGAGGACCCCTTTCAATATTTCTTGTAGGGCTGGTTTCGTGTTTGCAAATTCCTTTAGTTTTTGTTTGTCCTGGAAGCTTTTTATCTCTCCTTCTATTTTCAATGACAGCCTCGCTGGATTAGTATTCTTGGCTGCATATTTTTCTCGTTCAGTGCTCTGAAGATATCATGCCAGTCCTTTCTGGCCTGCCAGGTCTCTGTGGATAGGTCTGTTGCCAATCTAATATTTCTACCATTGTAGGTTACATATCTCTTCTCCTGAGCTGCTTTCAGGATTTTCTCTCTCTCTGACACTCGTAAGTTTTACTATTAGATGTCGGGGTGTCGACCTATTTTTAGTGATTTTGAGAGGGGTTCTCTGTGCCTCCTGGATTTTGATACCTGTTTCCTTCCTCACATTAGGGAAGTTCTCTGCTATAATTTGTTCCAATATACCTTCTGCCCCTCTCTCTCTTTCTTCTTCTTCTGGGATCCCAATTATTCTAAATGTTGTTTCGTCTTATCGTATCGCTTATCTCTCGAATTCTGCCCTCGTGATCCTGTAGTTGTTTCTCTTTCTTTTTCTCAGCCTCTTTATTTTCCATCATTTGGTCTTCTATATTGCTGATTCTCTCTTCTGCCTCCTTTATCCTAGCAGTTAGTGTCCCCATTTTTTATTGCACCTCATCAATAACCTTTTTGATTTCGACTTGGTTAGATTTTAGTTCTTTTATTTCTCCAGCAAGGGTTTCTCTAATAACTTCCACGCTTTTTTCAAGCCCAGCTAGTATCTTTAAAGTCATGATTCTGAACTCTAGGTCCGACATCGTACTAATGTCCGTATTGAGTAGGTCCCTGGCTGACGGTACTACCTCTTGTTCTTTTTGCTGAGGTGACTTTTTTCGTCTTGTCATTTTGTCCAGAGGAGAAAAGAAGAATGAGAGAACAAAATGCTAACAGGTTAACAACGTCCCCAGCAAATATACTCTATACAAATCAGAAAAGACCTGAAACCAGGGGAAAAGAAAGGGAAAGAAAGAAAAAAGAAAGAGAAAAAAACAAAAAAGAAAAAGATAAAAACAAAAACAGAACAATACAAAAAAAACAGAATATGATCAAATATGATCAGGCTAGTGCATAGATCAGTGCCACACACTAGATTTTGGGCGTATTTTGGTCTGTTAGAAAAAAGTGTCTTCTAAAATTTTAAAGGAAGAAAGACTTATTATACGTACAAAATAAGGGTTGATACAATGAAGGGATGGAAGATGACTGTAAAGATGAAAATTGTAAAAGATTTTATAAAAGGAATTGATAAGATAAGAAGTTGTTTGAAAAAAGAAAGAAGATTTAAAAAAAAAGGAAAAAAAAGGGAGAGAATGTGATCAGGCAGGAGACTAGAACAAAGCCATACACTAGTGATTTCGGGTATATTTTGATCTGTTAGAAGAAACTGTATCTCAAAATTTTAAAGAGAGAACAACTTATATATATATATGCCAAAAAGAAGGGTAACTACTATGAAGGGATAAAATATGACTCTAAAAATGAAAAATAAAAAATGTTTTTAAAAAAAAGGGATTGATAAGATGTTGGTTGAAAAAGGGAAAAAGAAAAATTAAAAAAAAAAAACAGTTAAAAAAATTAACTTTGAAAAACTAATGAATCATGGTAAAACAAAAGCCATGAATTCTATGTGCAGTATTCCCCTAGAGCTGGAGTTCTCCCATTCTCCTTGATCAGTAAACTTGGTCTTGGCTTGCTGGCTGTTCGTGCAGATCTTCTGGGGGAGGGGCCTGTTGCTGTGGTTTCCAAATGTCTTTGCCGGAGGCGGAATTGCCCCGCCCTTGTCAGTCAGGGCTAAGCAAGCTGCTTGGGTTTGCTCTCAGGAGCTTTTGTTCCCTGCAAGCTCTCGGTACAGCTTTAGAGGAGCAGGGTGAAAATGGTGGCCTCCCAATCTCCACCCAGAGGAGCTGAGAACTCGGGGCCCCGCTCCTCAGTGCGCCCCCAGAGAGAAGCAGTCACTCCCGTCTCCCTGGTCTCTAGCCACACTCCGTGCGCACCCGGACTATGACCAAGAGTTTCTATCTCTGGCACCCGACCCCGTGTGGAGTCTCCAAACCCATCAGATCCCTGCGGTGCGCTCCCACGCCGCTCCTCCCCAGGGAGGAAGGGGAGTATCCCCAGCTCTGCCACTTGTTGGGTCCCTCCTGGAAGAGCAGTGGCACGACTGGGCTGCGGATCACAGTTTATGGCAATCCTGAGCTGAGAGCCTGCGCCTCGGCTCCATCTCTGCAGCTGGCTTCTGCGCTCCAATACCTGGGAGCTCTCCTGCACTCAGGCACCCCCGGTTTTCTGTGACCCCGAGGGTCCTGAGACCACACTATCCCGAGAGGTTTCCACCGCCCCGCTTAGCCACTGGAGCGACGTCCCTCAGCGGAGCCAATTTCTTAAAAGTTCCGATTTTGTGATCCGCGGCTCTATCACTTGCCAGAAGCGGCCAACGGAGGCCCCCTCCCCCGCCATCTATCCTCCCGAATATCGCCTCGGATTCACTTCTCCGCAAGTCCTACCTTCCAGTAAGTGGTCGCTTCTCTGTTCAGAGAGTTGTTGCTACTCTCTTCTTCGATCTCCTGTTGAGTTCGTAGGTGTTCAGAATGGTTTGATCCCTATTCAGCTGAATTCCTGAGACCAGACCCTGTAATGGTTAATTTTATGTGTCAACTTCACAAGACCATAGGGTACCCAGATATTTGGTTAAACATTCTGCATGTGTCTATGAGGGTATTTCTAGATGAGATTAACATGTGAATTTGTAGACTGAGAAAAGCAGATTGCCCTCCCCAATGTGGGTAGGCCTCATCTAATCCACTGAAGGCCTGAATAGCACAGTTCTCAGGCCTTCAGACTTGACTGGAACTTTATCATAGGCTTTCCTGGGTCTGGACTACTCAGCCTCCATAATCATGTGAGTCAATTCTATATATAGAATAAAGAGTTAGCTCACTATACACACACACACACATATACACACACATAGATATGGATAGAGATAGATATACACATACATATGCATATACATATAGATTTCTCCTGTTGGCAGGGCGTCTGGTTGGCTCAGTTGGTTAAGTGCCTGCCTTCAGCTCAGGTCATGATCCCAGGGTCCTGGGATCGAGCCCCATATCAGGCTCCCTGCTCAGCAGGGAGTCTGCCCCTCCCTCTCCATCTACCTCTCCCCCAGCTCATGCTCTCTCTCTAAAATAAATAAATAAAATCTTAAAAAAAAAAAAGATTTCTCCTTTTGCCTCTGTTTATCTGGAGAACCCTGACTCTACAAGTACCAAAACAAAATCCTAAAAAATTCCATAGCTGACTTCTTTTGGAACCAATCAGCCAATATTCTGGGCTACTAATGTACTTACATAAGAATCTTGGTATTTAAATAAATGGCAAGATGGCATGAAGCCAATTAAATAACAGCTCGGTACCTAATATAGAATGATGGGATATTACAACTAAAAGGGAGTTTAGAGGTTATCTAAACTCAAACTTTTCCCTGCACACATAAGGAAAAAAATTGTAAGAGGTTAAATGACTTGCCTTAGCCAAAGATAGTTAAAGACAAAAGTAGAAATGAAACATAGGTCTCCAGATTGTCATTATCCAATCTTCTCTGTACTGCATTACATTGTTGTCTTTATAGTTGTGATTATAGTTTGACTTGAGGTCTCTGAACTTTCTCTGTGGTCTCTCATTATGAACATATGAACACTGGTTGGAATAAAGTTTAACCGTATATCCCACCAAACAGCAGTCAGCCAGCAGCACATACCTACTAATCACTGATACTGACTTAATTACATTCACAAGGCAAAAGCTTTCCAATATAAAATTATGGTGATTATAAGTAAAGAACAGAATATATTTTACTGCCTCTACATTTACCTAATCTTGAAACATTTTTCCAAATATCTAGTGGACAAAGTCCTTCTTGCTGAGAAAATTTCACAGTATCATAAGAGAAAATATTAAGAAATTTTATCAACTCCACAATTCATAGTAAGCAGCAAAGACCTAGGATGGGTGACTAAGAGCCATGTACACAGGACAAACTCCCTGAAAGACAAAATAAGCAGAAACTGAAAAATATCAAGGAAACTCTTCATACACTAGCCACCAAAGGAGATTTAATCAATGCTACTTATAAAGGGCGTTTGGATCTGAGGACAGAACCCAGATTATCTAACACCAACTGGATGTTGTCCACCTTAAAATCTAGGTTCAAATATGATATCATCTACCTAGAATTTCCAGGATTTAAGCTATTCAAGATGATCAGATCTCCTGAGTTTAGATATCAACAATTTTAAAAATATGATCCCTCTCCAACAACTTCTGGATGCACTGTCTTGATTTCCATTTCATTAAATGGTTTAAGAAATAAATGCACACACACATATACACATTTACACAGTTATAGTTCATTATAGTCATTGGAATTATATCATCAGCACACACTGAATTGTACTTCATTTATTACCATTATGAGTTGTCATTTAAAAATCCTTTTAGAACAATTCCTTTGTTTGCATGTTTCTGAAGTCTAGTGTCAGTCAAAAGAGAAAAGATCCCCACATAACTTCTCCAATGTCTTTATAAAGTAGTATTTTTTTTTCTCCTGTAAATTTGTATTCATCATATGGTTTTTGTATAAAAGCACTGGCAATGACAAGTGATCAAAGAGAAATGGAACTTTTTGCTGGAGAAGTAGAATTAATGTCTCTTTCTCTCTCTCTCCTAACTCTGTAATGTTCCAATCCCCTCCTAGGAATGCCAGGAATGAAACAGAGCTCGGTTAGGTTTCTATGGCTATTTCTTTTATTTTTTTTAAGATTTTATTTATTTTTTTGAGAGAGAGAATGAGATAGAGAGAGAGAACATGAGAGGGGGAGGGTCCGATGCGGGACTCAATCCCGGGACTCCAGGATCATGACCTGAGCCGAAGGCAGTCGCTTAACCAACTGAGCCGCCCAGGCGCCCCTGGATTTTTCTTTTAGTAACTGAACCCAAACCTACCTGAATCGCAGCAACCATAAATGAGTTAAACTAAAAGAATTTGCTGAAGAAGTCAATTTTCTGACAGTTCTAAATATAAGTATTACTGATCCCAGAAAAAGCCTTCATACTGCCTAGTCTTCAACCTCAACTTCATAGTCTAGAAGGGAACATGAATACAAAGTACTGGTAGAAAACAGTTGATCCAATATAGTTTACAACATATTCTGAGCAAGTGAGTGTGGCTGGGAAGCATACTAAGCTCTGGGATCAGTTACATCCAGAATTGTGTAAGACTGCTGAATCACAGACCTGTACCTCTGAAACAAATAATACATTGTATGTTAAAAAAAAGAAGAAGAAGAAGAAGAAGAAGAAGAAGAAGATGGCAGGAAGGGAAAAATAAAGGGGGTGAAATCAGAGGGGGAGATGAACCATGAGAGACTATGGACTCTGAGAAACAAACTGAGGGTTCTAGAGGGGAGCGGGGTGGGGGGATGGGTTAGCCTGGTGATGGGTATTAAAGAGGGCATGTACTGAATGGAGCACTGGGTGTTATACACAAACAATGAATCATGGAACACTACATCAAAAACTAATGATGTAATGTATGGTGATTAACATAACATAATGAAATAAAATTTTTAAAAAATTACATCCAGAAGTGAAAAAAGGTCACAAATAATATCTAAGTGGGATAACCCACTGATGAGCTATAAGAGAACTAACTGTACTGATAGTAATGTAGAGACAACTTGTTTGTTCCAGTTTAATAATCCTTGTATAGAAAACCCAGCAGCAAAGGGAAACAAACATGTTGGGTACAACAAGAACCATTCCATAAAAATGATTCCAACATTTTTTTAATCTATCTTTAGTGTCCTATACTCATGCTATTCAACATATTTCCCCCAACTTCAGATTATCATTCACCAAATGCCCTTCAGATCACATGTAACCATCCCATTTAGACTGGCTGAGTAAAGTCATCCTTTATGTGTATTAGGCAATTCCTTCTTATAAAACATGTTGATTTCTTTTTTTTTTGTCTCATATTTAAATTCTTCAGGTTAGATTTTAGTTGGGAAATATCAGTTAAACTGCTGTATTTATTTATTTTGACACTCAAAAATTATTTTACTTGCTACAGAGCAGAAGTATAATTTAAACATCTGCTGCTGAAACACCCATCTTTGATACAAGGCATACCCATTGGCAAAGAAATAAGTATTCCCAAAAATAAATACATAATGCATACTCTAAACACATTTGTACCACACATTGAAAAATGAAAGGAACAGATTTCCTTTTGGATCATAGATAAATGTTATCATTTCCCTGGAAAACAAGCCTCAACCAATTTGTCAAAATTATTGCACTCAAAGTAGGAAGTCTTTTTTTTTTCAATCTACTGAATTTAAGATATTTGGACTTCATAAAACAGAGGGGATTTAAAAGGCTTTTGTGTGCATATTGTCATTCTGAAAACAAGAACTATAAGCACCTGCTTTTAAGTTGCTCCCTATATGCTCCCAAACCAGTGAGATCTAAACCAGGAGAGCTCAATTTGTGTCTTCTATCTCATTCATAAATTTCTAGGGCTTCAACCAAAATTGAATGCAGTTTACATATGTAATATTTATAATGAGTTAAGTTTCATGTTCAACCCACACCCTCAAAAATGTTAAAGTTGTGAAGGCATTATGAAATTATAATACAGGCAAATTCTGGCAGCTCTGTAACCTCCTTCCCGGTGGAATTCTTAAGTTAACAAAGCTAAGAGTCATTGGTCTTTACCATGTTAAAGATAACCAGATCCAAGCCCTAAAGTCTACCACTTCATCTATAGTTCTGTTATTCATCTTTGAAAATCAGCAAGTGATAAAAATTCCTTTCTTAACACTTAATAAACAGCAAGCATATATTCTCTTGATTTCTCATTTTTAAAAATTGACATGAAAGCACATGTAGAATAGGAAATCTTGCATTCCATTTAAAAGGACTCTTTTCTACACATTATCCTGGAAAGTCTTTACATCGAAGTGATTTCACAGATGTGTCTGAATAAATAAAAGAAATTTTCAGTTGTCTAAAAAAAATTTCTCTCTAGTCAATGAACCAGAAACAATGATTGCTTGAAGAAACATATACTTTTTTAGTTTAGTTAACTATTCCACTGAGCTCTGATCTAGAATCAAAATCTTAGTGTCTTTTCTTCCTGTCATATATTGTAGAGACAAAAATACTCATAAAAGCACTCTGTTTTTCTCTATGAAAGTACTAGAGTCATATGGGGTCCATAGTCACATTTAAACACACACTTTTTATCTAAATATTTATTGTCATTTTAACTTTTATGTTAATCCATAGATTTATACATTTGCTTGTTATTATTGGCTTATATGTTTAGATTTCATATGGGTATCACATGACATTTTTTATTTACTATAAATTAGAAACATCCAGTACTCTCTACAACAATCAATGTGTTTTTTACATGGAATTCTCCATCTCTGCTATCAAACCAAGTCAAGTGAATAGGTATCAGCTTGAGAATCAGCCTTAGCCGTCCCATATTCCTCTCCCCTATTTTCTTGATGCTCATAGTTCTACTCTTCTTGTTTTTTTCTCCAATTATACTGTGACACCTAGTCTTTCATCCTGCTGTATGGGTCTTGGTCACTGCCAAATAACTTAAAGATATCTTTTTTGTCTATCTTCTCCTCACTCCTGAGTGATTTTAATTTCTCCTTTCACCCTTTTTGTTGGCCCACCTCATCTTTGTTCCTTCATTTCCAAATTGAAGATATCTTGTTATTTCATACGATTTTAGACAATCCTGATGTGTAATAGTTATTTTCATTCTTATAGAGATGGGCCTATTTTTAGCAAGTTGCAAAAAGATGAAACAAATTTTAGGGGCACCTGGGTGGCTCAGTCAGTTAAGTGTCTGCCTTCAGCTCAGGTCATGATCCCAGGGGCCTGGGATCAAGCCCCTCGTCAGGCTCCCTACTCAGGGGCAGTCTCCTTCTCCTTCTCCCTTTGCCCCTCGACCCCTCCCCACTTGTGTTCTCTCTCTCTCTCTCTCTAAAATAAAGAAATAAAATCTTTTTTAAAAATTAAATTTTTAGGTTCAACAAGCTCTCTATACACACATGTGGCTTTTTCCAAGCCTAAAATTAGTTGAGCTATAATTGCCTACATTTCATATATAAACATATGGAAATGGTAAATAAAAATTTTTAATTATTTTCCTAAAATAACCTTTCTTACATGATTCAGCCTAAAAGAGCTGAAAAAAAAAAAAAATCTAGGATTACTCAGGACTTCAGAAAAAAAATTTACAGGACAGATTTCTGGCTTCATGGCAGCTATTAGCAAATTTCCTCAACTCTTATTAATCATTTCCCCAAAATGCAGCTCTCAGTCTGACATTCTATGAGACAATGCCCAGTTTAAAATCTTAAACCCAAGGTTTATGTCAATCTTCACTGCTATTTTTGAACACATGGACTTATTTAACTTCAATAATGTGGTAATTACTACCTAATCATAAAACAGCTAATTTAGAACTATTTATATGATTGTTTTCATCAATTTAGAATTTAAGACCCAATGATACTAGTTTATTTAATGCTCTTCTTAAGGCTTTTATTTCCATGTTTGGTTTTTTTTATTGCTACCTAAAAGCAAACATTTTATACCACCATTTTTTGTTTTCTTGACTTTTAATCATTCTTTATTCTAAACCATACCCATGAGACACAAAGTTGCTTAAGCATTTTACATAAATTTACCCAAAAGATTCAGTTTTTTCTATTCTCTATTCTGGCACATCCTAGTATACATTCAACCTACTTTATTCGAGGGATCCAGCCATCCCTGGAAGCAGTAAGTAGTTTGCCATACATAGCAACCAGACCCGCCCACCACATAGTCTAACTATAATCTGTTCTGATGGCAGCTAGGGCCATTTCAGGGAACTTGGACACTTGTGAAGCATGGATCTCCCCCACCCCACCCCCACCCCACTGATACACACAGAAGACTCCCTTAAGGATTCTTGCCAAAATAAGCAACATGAGAATTCACTACCCTAAGGTCAGAGCAAAAATCCCAAGAAGAATCCAGACAGGAATGAACTATGGGTCTAACTGGGTCAAGATTGAAACCCACAGCAAGGTCCAGAAATGGTCCAGGTTCTGGGTTTGTGGCTACAAGAACACTTCAATAATTATCTTTTGCCATATACAAGACCTATGGCTTCCAAACATGGCTGATCATTAGAACTGCCCAGGGAGGTATTTTAAAGTGCAGAAGCCTGGGCTTTAGCTTCAGAGGTCCCAATTCTGAGGTGGGCCCAGAAATACCACCTTCTACCACTGTTTATCCTAATTAAAACAACTATCTTCATAACAGAATTAACTTAAAGAAAAAATTCAATCCCTTAGAATTGCCCTAAAACAGTAGTGTATTAGCATAGCTTCCAACAATAATAAAAATGGCAAAAGAGATCCTATACCCATATCTCCCTGTTGGTAGACTATCACACACTTGCATGTGCTAGGTGTCAACTAAGTTCTTCTAAGTGGAGGACAGTATAATATCATTTGCTATTTAAATCCTGGCATACATGTCACCTGTTACTTTATAGCTTATGCCACATTACTTAGACAAAAGCAAGACATGTGAAATTATTATTAAATTTACAGATCCTGAAGTTATTATAAAACTTTGAGACATTAAGTATGATATTACAGTTTAGTCCAGCCTTATGAACATTTGGCAAGAACAGAAAAGAACTAATAAATCATCTACATATGAAGTGAAAAATATTCTTAATACTATTCTACTGCTAATGGAGAAAAGAAAGAGTCAAACAGGTTCTTTAGCAACAGATAAATCTTAAAAAGTGAAATCCTCTTCAAAATACCTAACAAAGTTTATATTTTTTATTTTTTTTAAAGATTTTATTTATTTATTTGACAGAGACAGCGAGAGCAGGAACACAAGCAGGGGGAGTGGGAGAGGGAGAAGCAGGCTTCCCATGGAGCAGGGAGCCTGATGTGGGACTCGATCCCAGGACCCTGAGACCATGACCTGAGCCGAAGGCAGACGCTTAACGACTGAGCCACCCAGGCGCCCAAAGTTTATATTTTTAAAAAATGAGCTGTTCATTGAGCAACTATTCATTGTATTGACTTAAATTTGGCCATACTTGGATGTCAGAAGTCCTCAATATTTGGATAAGATTAAATTTTAAAAAACACATCAATACTGAAGTTCAAACAAACATTTTTATCTCCTTTGAAGTTCTCCTTCAGAAGTCCTCTCAAGAGGCATAAACTTGTTTCAGTAATACAACTTAAATGAGTTTTGTAACTCATGTGGAATGACCTTCTGAGTCAATAGAAATTTAAACATTATTACTTTAAAGTCACTCCTTGAAAATCTTACAGTCATAGAATTATAGAGATAAAATATATCTTTGTATGTTCGAGTCACATTCTCATATTACAGTTGAAAAAAGAAAGCCTGAAGAAGATAACTTCCTTAATAATGCAAAGCTAGTTATACTTACAAAATGAGGACAATTACCTAGAACTAGTTACTAGATCCAGAAATAAGCTGCAGTCTTACCTGAAACTCTTTAAGATCTCCTATTTCTGCACTGAAAATATTTATTAGAGAAAACAATCCATATATGAAATGAAATTCAATTCAGATAAAAATGCCTATCCACAAAAGGAGAGAAAGGATATTAGTTTGAGCTCCTCAATACTCATGAAGTTAAATTCCTAAAGACTTTAAGCTCCTTGTGGAATTATTCTAATTCCTCCATGAAATGTGAACATAAGGTTGTTACTAACTCTGTGATTAATACCCCAAATGTAAACACAGTGACTCAATAAAATATTGTCAAATATATCCAAGGCAAAATAGCAATTTATATAAACTCTTCATTAAAACCTACCCAAATAGTCCCTGGTGGAGGGTAGATGTTTTAAAAAGACTGAATTTAACCCCATGTCCAAAAACAACATTCTTATTTTGAGTATAATAAGTAAGTACTCTGCATGGCCTATACAGTCACAAGTTTGCTGAACCAACAGTTATACTTGATTTTGAAAAAAGAAATAATAAGATCATCTCATTATTCCACAAATCTGCAGAAGAATATTTAACAGTTCCCAATTACATAAGGCACAAAATGCTCATCCTAGCATTTAAAGCCTTTCCCAATTTGAGTCACTGGAAAGTGATATACTCCAAAATAAATTTAAAATTTATTGTAGTCGGTGCATCAACTGACATTGGTCAAAGTTTGAGCCTAAACATCTGGAGACCAGACCTGACTCTGAAGTGGTACAACCAGGATACTATTGCACTCAAACCACCAATGTCCTGCGACATTCTTTTATCCTACTTTTTCCTTATACCTCTCTACCACAGACATGCAAACACCACCACCACAACCACAGCCACCACCAGTACCACCACTGCCATCACCACCACAAGTGATACAGAATGAATAAACCCTACCTTTTGATAGGAACATCTGACATTATACCTCTGGAGTCACGGGGATATTTTTACTGCAAATGGAAAATGAACCTTAACAGCACCACCCTTCAGATTCCATGGCTGTGTCACTCCAGAAGAAAACCTTGCCATATATTTCACTATCCTGCAGCCCTTTGTGGAGATTCTACAAACCTGAGCCATCAAATTAACCTAACAAAAGCCAATTGTTCTAAACCTTGATATAAATCAAAGCAAGCTATTCCTTTCTTTTACATTTTTGTACTTTGTCTCTAACTTCTTACTAGATCTTCTTTATCTCCACAATTCCTTCCACTCTCCCCTCTAGTCAGTCACATATCTTCTCTAGGAAGGAGCTCTAATCATACATACAGAACCACATCCACACATTGTCACCAATGTTCCTGAATGTCCCAAAATAACTTACGTATAATGAAAATAGGTCAGACTTGTAAAAGGATACTACAAAATGAAAATAGCATGGTTCATCTCCCTCTCTGATTTCTCCCCCTTTGGACTTCCCTCCCCTCCTCTATGGTCCTCGGTGCTATTGTTTTATGTTCCAAATATGAGTGAAACCATATGATAATTGTCTTCCTCTGTTTGACTTACTTCACTTAACATAATCCCCTCCAGTTCCATCCATGTCGATGCAAATGGTGGGTATTCATCATTTCTAATGGCTGAATAATATTCCATTGTGTCTATGTACCACATCTTCTTTATCCATTCATCTGTTGAAGGGCATCTCGGCTCCTTCCACAGTTTATCTTTTCAAGGAACTAGCTCTTACTTTCATTTATTTTCTCTTTGGATTTTCAATAGACAGAGTAAGACACATTTCTAAAGTTCTGAATTAATATCTTCTAGATATAATAGTCCATAGTTGAAATTTCTAGAAATATTCTGGTGCTCAGAATATATATATTATATAATAACAAATTTTTGGGTCTAGGAAAGCTTACTATTTCATAGAAGGATGATTCATTTGTATTAGAAAATTATAGAGCATGAAATGATTTTTACTAATGTAAATTCAAGAATAAAACAAACTAAACTCTATCATCTAGCACCTAATTATATTTATTAGTCCACAAAAAAGTTAGTTTATGTCCCTGTCAGAAAATTATATCTTGTAGAGTAGATGGTGATGAGTAACACAAAATTTTAACAATTCTAAGAAGTAATGCACAAATTATCTTCCTGTGTTATACAAATTTTAAAAATTTTTTGGCAAGAGAATTCAGCAACAGAGTAAATATGATCACATAATGTCACAAACAGTACTTCACAAGTGGTCTCAAACTTACTTCAGAACCTGGTTCAGTGCAGGTACACCAACAATATTTGTTGAATAAATGAAATGTGGAGTCCAAAAAAAAAAAAGGAATCTTGCAAACTCAGAAAATTACCTAATCTTGCACACACAGAAATAATTCTCCAATAACCTACACCAGATCAGGAAAACCCCTAACCTAATCCCAGGAATTCCTTAAAAGAAAAAAAATCACAAAATCAAAATAAAACTAAAGGGTTATTTCTAGCATAGCCTAAATTTTCTTATAGGTCACAAGAGTTACAGATTTGGAGGAAGATAGTTTATTCTGAGTAGAGAGGATGAGATATCTCCTTCAGAGAAAAATATGAAGGAGCTGGCTGTCAGCACAGACATTTCTAAATTAACTTATTAGATAAAATATTTACTTCTCTTTATTTTCTTCTTTCACTCACAGCTACTTTACTGTCTTTTCAGTCATTAAAAGAAAACAAAATGGAGGAAAGGCAGAATTCTGGTCTTGTATCTAGAAGGAAATCCAGCTATCACATTCAATCATAGAACTAGGCTAAGCTAAGAAGCTGAATCTAAACCAAAACGTTCCCTTACCTCACTTTACAATACTCAGCATGCAAAGGTGGTTGGTTTACAACTAAGCTACCTCAGCAATACACAATTAGTATTCACAAATTCACAAATAATATTCACTATACATTGAGTTACTTTACAAATGTTTAACTATACCCACATCTATAGAGTATCTATTAAACATTACTTATTAAAATTGCCATGCCCTGCAGTGAAACCTATACCAAAGGATCAGATAAGTAACAGATAAAATAAATGAGTCCTTTTCTCAGAGTTCAGCATGAATAAAACAATATTCTGCACTTTTTGTGTGTCAATACAGACAACAGTAAGAAAATGTTTCTTCTAATAGCTTTGGGGGAGGGAAGTAGGTGTATGGTTGTGAGAGGGATAGAATGGGAAATCTGTATTTTTTTAAATCATAAAACCAAGTAGAAATGATTCCCTAAAATGGTTCAAAGTTTCGTTGGTTGATGATCTTGAACTTTTTTAAATGGAGTTTGTTTTTCAAAGCATCTCCAGGTTCACAGAAAAATTCAGTGGAAAATAGAGTTTCCATGTAACCCTTGCCTCCATATACACACAAATCCTGCCCCCACTATCAACATCCCACAACAGAGTGCATATTTGTCACAAGTCATTATCCAAAGTCCAGAGTTTACATTAGGATTAACCTAGGTTTTGTACATTCTATGGGTTTTCACAAATGTATAATGACATCTATCCACCATTATAGTATCATACAGAATAGTTTCACTTCCCTAAAAATCTCCTGTGCTCTGCCTGCTCATCTCTCCCTGTTCCCCAATATCTAGAAAGCCCTGATCCTTTCACTGTCTCCATGGTTTTGCCTTTTCCAGAATGTCATAAAGGTGGAATCATACGATGTACAGTATTTTCAAATTGGCTTCTTTCACTTAGTAATATGTATTTGAGGTTCTGCCACATCTTTTTTGGCTTGATAGCTCATTTCCTTTTAGTATTAATTAGTATTCCATTCTCTAGATGTACCATAGTTTATTTATCTATTCACCTGCAAAAGACATCTTGATTGCTTCCAAGTTTTTGGCAATAATGAATAAAGCTATGATAAACATCTGTGTGCAGGTTTTGGTGTATATACAATTTTCAAATGACTGGATAATCCCAAGGAGCATGATTGCTGGACTGTATGGTAAGAGTATGTTTACTTTTGTAAGAAACTATCAAACTGTTTCCAAAGTAGCTGTACTATTTTGCACTCTCACCAACAAAGAATGAGAACGCCTATTGCTCCACATCCTGACCAGCATTTGGTGTTATGAATGCCCTGGATTTCAGCCATTATGATTGGTATCTCATTGTTGTTTTAATTTTCATTTCCCTGATGACATATGATATGGAGCATCATTTCATATGCTTATTTGTCATCTTTATGTCTTCTTTGTTAAGGTATTTGTTCAGAACTCTTGACCATTTTTTAATAGCATTGTCTGCATAGATGTTTATGAGAGATGTTGGTCTGTTGTTTTTATGGAATTTTTTGTCTGGTTTTGGTATTAGGGTGATGCTGGAAAGCATTTTCTCAGGCTTCTAAATTTTAAACATTTTCTTCTGAACATGTCTTCTGAATATCTATCTTCTGCAACTTTTTAAGCAAAACTATGGAAGACTTCTTCCAAGAAAGAATATATATTTTTCATATTTATATATGTTATATGTTTGTATATTTTCATTATATATTATATATTTATATTATATACTATATGTTTATATATTGTGTTTTCATATATTTATATATTATATATATTTATGTATATAAAACAAACCGTAACTATATGCAGTTTATAAGAAACTCACTTCAGATTTAAAAACACACATAGACTGAGAGGAATGGGTTGGAAACAGTAAGCAAAAGAGAACAGGGGTACTCTTTTCTTCCCTGGCTGCTTGAAGCTTGGCCGCTATCAGTAACTATCCAAACCAGGAAGTTCGTGACCAACTGACTACTTCAGCAGAAACAGATGGTCATTGATGTCCTTCACCCTGGGAAGGCAACAGTACCTAAGACAGAAATTCGGGAAAAACTAGCCAAAACATACAAGACCACACCAGATATCATATTTATATTTGGATTCAGAATCCATTTTGGTGGTGGCAAGACAACTGGCTTTGGCATAATTTATGATTCCTTGGAATATGCAAAGAAAAATGAACTCAAACACAGACTCACAAGACATGGCCTATATGAGAAGAAAAAGACATCAAGAAAACAGTAAAAGGAACGCAAGAACAGAATGAAGAAAGTCAGGGGGACTGCAAAAGCCAATGTTGGTGCTGGCAAAATGTGAGCTGGAGATTGGACAAGAGAAGGAGTAAAGATGCGGCAGTGGCTTTATCTGTGGTGATTGTGCAGATTTTTCATGAGAGGATTAATAAACTAAGAATGTTGAAAAAAAGAGAGAGCAGGGGTAGCTATATTTATATCAAACAAAAGAGACTAAATCAATATGGTCACAACAGACAAAGAAGGATATTATATAACGATAAAATGGTCAATTCATTAAGATGATATAACAACTGCAGATACATCTGCACCCAATATCAAAGCACCTAAAACATTAAATGGTAAATATTTTTAATATTAAAAATAAAGCAAATATATAAATATTGTGGCAATGGCATCTTGGTGTGGCAATGGTATGGGTGTATGTGTATGTCCAACCTCATCAAATCATATACATTAAATATGTGCAGATTTTTTTGTGAATACAATGATACCTCAATAAAGCCACTTTTAAAAAAAGAAAACAAATGAGCAACAAAATGGGGACAAATCAAAAAACAGTGTTTAACTGTAGACAACAAACTGATGGTTACCAGAGGGGAGGTGAATGGGGGAGGATGGGTGAAATAAGTGAAGGGAATTAAGAGTATACCTACCATGATGAACACTGAGTATTATATAAAATTGCTGAATCACTGCACTGTACACCTGAAACTAATATAACACTGTATGTTAACTATACTGGAATTAAAATTTTTTAAATTAAAAAATAAGTTAAATGCCAATAGAAATAAAAGAAATATATCCAACACTCAATAAAGTAAAAATTCACAATGGTTGACATCCAATAAAAAATTAGTAGGCATGCCAAAATGCAGGACAATACAACCCATAATAGGAGAAAAAACAATCAACAGAAAACAAACCACTACTAATAAAGATACTGGAATTAGCAGACAATAACATTAAATAGTTACAACTTCATCCCATGTGTTCAAAAAGTTCAGTGGGGGGTGCCTGGGTAGCTCAGTTGATTAAGCATCTGCCTTAGGCTTAAGTCATGATCTCAAGGTCCTGGGATTGAGCCCCATGTCAGGTTCCCTGCTCAGTGGGAGTCTGCTTCTCCTCTGCCTCTCCCCCAGCTCACGCTCTCTCTCTCTCTCTCTCAAATAAATAAATGAAATCTTAAAAAAAAGTTCAGTGGAGACATGGAAGTTATTTTTTAAGACAATGCAAATTGAGCTTTTAGAGATGCCAACCACAGAGTCTGAGATGAAAATACACTGAATGAGGTTAATTAAATATTAGATTTTGCCAAAGGAAAAAAAATAGTGAACTTCAAGACTTAGCAACAAAACTATGCAAACAAAACACAAGGGAAAAAAATCAAGTAAATAAATAAAACACAACATCAGGGAGCTGTGGGACAGCTTCAAGTAGCTTAATAGAAGTATACCTAGAGTCTCTATAAAGGCAGAGGACAGAAGACATATTTAAAGAAAGAATGGTTGATTTTTTCTAAATTTGAAGGAAAACAAACAAGCAAACTTGGCTTTGGAGCTGCAAATACATAATAGTCTTGCTCTAAGAGCTCACAGTCTAATAAGAGAAATGCACATTTAGAATAACCTCAATAAAACTGATATCTGTAATAAGTATAAGCAAGGAGGTAAGATTTCACAAAGAAGGTTACTGCTAAGTAGGAATTTTAAAGATAAACTGAAATTTGGCAGGAAAAGAAGTCATGGAGATAAGAGAATGGCCAAAGAGAGGACACTCCAATCAAAATAGGGGTATCAGCAAAAGCACTGAAATGAAAAGCTGCAAAGTGTCCAAGGAAGGGCAAGTTCAGCACTGTTGGAACATGGATAGTAAATATGGACAGTCATATGGAGACGGGCAATGGATTGGAGTTAATCACTAGAGTAAAGATGAAGACTATGATGACTTCTGCATTCTCTGCTAAGGTGCTTATCCTGAAAGCCATGGGAAGCTATTTCCAGGTTTTAATAGGAAGGGTGGCATGGTTAATAAGATTTGCATTTTGAAAGGTTAGTATAAGCCACACATGGAGGTAGCGGGACAAGACAGAAGCTGCTACAAATGGTCAAAACTAGAGACAATGAATGTTTGGAACTAAGGCTGGACAATGGAGTGATAGAAGAAAGGTGATGTTTCAGGACAGGTCCCTGTTGATATTCAGGAGTTAAAATCAGTAAGCATGGATTATTTGTTAATTGTGGGAGATAAAGAAGGAATCAAGAGAGACTTCCAAATGCCACATATGTACTACTTAGAAACATAAACTGCAGACCTTCTGTTTGTCTTCTAGGCTGAAGTTTCGTCCATTTTTTCCCTAATTGCCACTCCATCTGCTTTCTGCCTTCCAGATATGTGTTAAAATATTTTATTTGTTCAAGAAACACCTATCCACTCTTCTCATTGTGTTTATTTCATTATCATTACCCAATTCTCATTTTAACATTTGCATGGGAGGGAGATGTGTTCAAATGAATGGACTTCATCTGCCATCTTGAACTGATACACTTCATAGCAGGTAGTCAGGGAAAGTTAAATTGTGCCTAATCCAGGACTGAGCCGTGGTGAAGCCCATTTATTTAACGATGGAAAAATTATGTCTATTGCTTGGCAGATATTTAAGGGTGTATTTTATTCTTGGTTTTAAATTTCAGTAGTATAATCATCATGAGTATTACTGGTCAGATTAAGTACGAACATCTAGAAGTGGAATATTTCGTCCACATTTATTTTCTACCATTTATTTTGGTTTTATTTCTCTTCATTTAAGCAAGAACAGCAGCCTGTTCATTTCCACTTCAGTCCAATATCAATGTCCACTTCAGAACACATCTCCCTTCCTCACAACAAAGCCTTTGCTGAGCTCAGGGATCATGGCTAGTGACCACGTGGAATGGAAAGGACAAGAGAAGCAGCCAAAGGGACAAGAAACAGCTGGAAACCATTGAAGAAATATATAGAAATAAAAGCATGCAGAATAAAAGAATATGAGTAATGCTTAATATCCAGTGTCACAAAATATTTTGGAAGTTCTAAGTTGTCTTTTCCTGAGTAACAGCCTTAAATATCTATGTCCACTGTCTACTTTAAATCTTTCCTGGAGTGAGGACGTGTCATGCCTGATATGAACTAAGTCAATACAGAATAGCAGTCACCAGCAAAGACTAAAATCTTACTGTGCGAAGGACAAATGAAGGTTTCCTTTAACAACAGAATGGCTCTGACTTGATATTTTGTTGATTTAGTGCTTTGACTTTTGACATCCAGTTTGAGAACTCTAGTGCAGACCAGTTGGAAACCATAAGATCCATGAGTTCAGGGATTCTTGAAGGTCAATTGCTCTTCAAATTCCCCACTATTTTATGAAATTGCCTCTCCAATTTCTTTGTACCTCCAACAACAACAGAACTGTATTGGCCAAGACAGAGTAACTTCCTGTCAGATACCACCAAATGAAAATAATGGCACCACTAATATTCACATAGGAAAATATGAATTTTGCCTTCACGGAGAATATTACTGTTCCAAGCACATCAGAAACCACGTCTTGTTCCTAATCCTTACTACCAACCACCCTGAGTATCCTGCTGGCATCACAAGGCTTCCATCAATATACTAGTGGAACACAACATGTCAGGTTGGCCAAGAAGATAATGTTTTTCCACCAGATTTTCAGAGCCCCCACCTTAATGAGAAAAGAAAGGATGCTTCAAGATTCTAATATAACTTTGACTTGATTCAGTGACTCCTGAAGGAGAAAAAGGACTTCTGTGGATAGGATGAGAGTTTTGTACTGTAATTATTTTGACTGAAAGGAAAATAGCACCTGCTGAATTTGTTTCCACCCTCCAGTCATTATACCAAAATGTTTTTTTATTCATCCATGAAAAAAAAATATACCTCTCACAACCAAAATAACTGTAGAGAAAACAAATCCATATGCATGTGTGTGGCCTCTGTGAAAGGAATGTTGAGATTTTAAGGCTGTTGACTAAGACCTGTCTGTTAGCCAAGCCACCACCATCCCAACAGGTATAATTAGTGATAAGGATGCTTTGTCCATGATTCTCTAACTAATCATGTCAACTCATAGTCATTATAAAGATTCCAGAGTCTTTCTCTAAAAGAAATATAGCATTTCTCTATCTCTGGTGTTTGGGCATGAATGACAGATTTTAATACTTAATGAGTATCTACTATGTTCCCAAAAACTATGCATGCTGTTTTGTATGTTATTTCATTCAAATACTATGGCAGTCCTATGAGGTAAGTGGTATTATTTCCATTTAACAAAGATGCAAAACTACACTCAGATTTGATAACTTACCAAGTCCAGCAGCTAACAAATGGCGGAGCTGGGATTTGAACTTAGGTTGATTAATTATCTATACATGATCAAAATGCCTCCTCTGGGCTATAATACACATAGTTCATTTATTTTCTAGTTGTTTTCCCCTGTTTTCACTCGCAGATCCTTGTATGTTTCTTAATAATTCTTACCTAATTTCTTATTTCATATATTTGTTGGTTCCAATGTTTATTGTCCATATCATCTGCCAGACTGTAAGCTATTCAATGGCTGAAACCATGTCTGTCTTTTTCATCTTTGTATCCAAAGCACCTGACACAGAGCAGTCAGAACTCTGTAAATACTTGCTGAAATTAAAGAATAAGTAGATATTCCCCTTGGTGAAACTACCAATCTACTCACACTAATCTACTCATACCTTCCCTGATTGTGCCATGCTCATTTTGCCTCTGCAGTTTGGCTCTCATCACTGCACAGTCTTGGAAGAAAACCTCAAGTCTTCTCTCCCGCATCCAACCTTTACTGAACTACCAACACATAGCAAAAGGCCTCTCTCATTCTAAGAATCATTCCTGTCCATGGTGAAATGCTGAGTCTCCTCTGTCTCTGGATTCACATAACTTATTTTCTATTCCATTCATCTAATGCTGCTTTGTAAACTCATTTTTGGGTGTGTAATTTATCTTATGAGTGCGTGGGGGTTCACATCTAAGTTAAAAGATACATAAGTAAAAGTACTCTGTTATAATTCTTTATCTCCTCCCCCCGCCAAAAAATAGCACTTTTTATGTAGAAAATAGGTCCTTAAATATATGTTGAATGAATAAATCAATGAACACTTACAAAGCAGGAAAAGGCCCTGATAGAAAAATTTTAAATGAGCAGTAAATATTATCTGTGGTAAAATAGGCTGTGGGTATGAAATACAGTCAGAGCACTTTAATATCAGAGAGACTGGTTATTTAACTTCAGCCTTTCCTTTTACCTAGAGAAAGTAGAAATATATGAGAAGAAAATATACTAAATGAGAACAAGTGGTACCTTTGTTCCTTTCTAATGGTGGAATTTACACTCTTCCCACAGACCCCATGCTCCTTGAAAGAGGAGAAGAATGCTGCTGATGAATAGAAGACACACCCTATGTTCTTTCTCTCTTCCTCCTTCCCCTCAAGCTTTCCATGTCTGGCTACAAAATAAAGATATAGAACAGAAGCAAAAAGAAACTACCAATGGGATTTCCAGACCACTCTAGCTGTTACTGCACAAAGGACACACAAATAAATCATTATTTCACCATTTTCATCTGCCTGCAGACAAAATTCAACATCTCTAACCTGTCTTAATTTAGGCTGCCAATAAACAAAAAATGAGCTACAAAATTGGACCTCAGAAAAAGAAACTTGTGTTATTTCAAACCAAATGAAGCTTGAAATGTTTAGTTTGGTAAGTATCTATTCATACAGTTGTCTATGGCTGAATATTCCATAAAGTAATAAACAGCCACTGAAATAGTTCTGTATTCAGAGATGTCTCCTTCAGCAGTCTGTGATTTAGCCCCTTAGGTAAGTTCAGGTTTGACATGGTTTAGAAAGATCAGGTCCTTAGGCTCTTGTCGCAGCTGAAGTCTTCCCATTGTCCCAGCAGCTAGAGAGGAACTGGTCCTCCAGCACCCACGTCCATCCATACAGCTGAGCTTGTGTTGCTGACTTCCACTAAGAAAACAGAGTGAGGGGCCCCCAAGACTCACAGACATAATATAAATTTTAAAAAATAATAATACATGCATGATTCCAACTGTCCACACATTCTCAGTTAGGTTGCACCTATGTTATATTACTTAGCATGTGGTTTCAATTGTAACAACAATGCACATTTGTTCAAGAGTATGCTGGCTGTTAACTTGACTTCTCACTGTGTTTAAATATGCCATGGCCTGTGACTCCCTTTTAGGGGTCAAGTGTCTGGCATGTGCCTGCTATGTTATGGTCAGTATAATCTTATAGATTATCCAAGCTGCAGAACCAGAATCTTTGATGTCAAAGGCCTCTGTATATGTAATAGGTACATAATGTATATATACTGAACAAAAAGAAAGGCATAAAGTAGAAAAAAAGACAACCCACGGGCATGAAACAGCCATTCCCTTGCTGTTTCTGGACTGACAACAGTCTTAAGGCTTTGCTCCCTCTTCAAAATATAGAAGCCAAGCTGACCACCTTTAACTGTTGTTCACTTGAAGACCTCTTGCCTTAACACTAAAGGATTATATTACACTTTGGAATTTCACAGCAGAATTTGATACCACTTGGTATTTATCGAAATATTTGTGTTCACAGCTTTCAGTATTTCAACGTCCATGATTTATGGTTCCCTCACCTTCACATTTTTAGCTATAGCCTCTTTAAGGATACATAAAAAGCTAAAAGGAATTCATTGAAACTACCCCAAAGGGCATCCCTTTATTTTCAGCTATTAAGGATTTTTAAGATGAGACAGAGCATTGTGATGTGATTTCCCTAAATAACAAGGCCTAGAAATCATATCAGAATTTTTGTTATTCTTCTGAAAAATAAAAAAAAAACTAATGATAGTTTCTGGCATTTCAGGAATCATTTTCTGGAACAGTGCTTCCCTTTCACTGTATCTTGTTCTCCGCATTTACTTCCACTATGTATAAAGGTAAATGCAATCAAGCCAAGGGTGCAATCTTCAAGTCAAAAGATCTGAATGCAAATTCCAGCTCTGTAACTCACTAGCCATGAGAGCTAATTCAACTCATTAAAACCTTTCATGGTTTGGCTTCCTCAAATATTAAATAACTAATAACTCCTCCTCATGGAGTAAGTCTGAAGATGAAATCAGACAGAGAATGGAATAGTAAACAAAAAAATATGTTTGTTAAATCATGGACCAAAGATTCAAAAAGACCAAAGTCAGAGAAAATTAGTTTCTTGTGGCTAACAGATGAAAGAAGAAAAGAGCAACAAGATAAAAAATGCTAAGAAAGGAGAAAACTTGAGAACACTAACCACAAGCACCACCACCATTTATATTTAGAGGTGCCCCTATTTTGCACCAGTACAAAGCATGACTTCCAGGCCAACTTCACCCCCTCACTCCAAGGCACGAGAACCATGCTACAGCCACTGAGCTGCTGCACTGTGCTGCCATTCCTCAAACTTCATGGCATCAGAAGAGGCAGTTCGCCGGCTGTTCACCATTGGCCAATGATCTCTTTTGAAATTTAATCCCAAATCAAAATCTGTCCAACGAAAGCTTCAAATAACAAAGGACACATTAAATGTTCACTCACAACACTTTCTCACTCCTCCCCAAGTGTTCTCAGTCCCCAAATGGCATTCTCTCTTGGTGATACACTTCCTCAAGTTATGCATTTGAGTATTACAACACAGCAGTACTAACCCAGAGGAATCTGAACCTAAATCCTATCTACTCTTCCTTTTTATCCCACCAAGCTAATTCATCAAGAAATCTAGATTTATTTAGGAGAGAGTTTCCTCTGAGTTTCTACCAATTAAATTGTTTGCATTTTGTAATTTAATTAGTACCTTGGATACTGAACAGATTGCCCTCTCTCAAAAGATTAAAGGATGATGGCATTTATCTTTGTGTTCTCAGGGCCTATGACCCTGACAGGGGTCACATTTTGCAGGAAAAATAAGCAATTATGACTTGTGGGACAATGGCAAAGTAAGAGAGTCCTGAGCTTAGCTCATCCTATGGACACACTGAGATAACAGACACATCAATGCAACTAACTCAGAAAATGACCTGAAGACTGGCAGAAAAAACTTTCCACAATTAATCTAGGGAGGGGGCCACCTTGTAAAGGGTAGGAAGGGCAAAGACACAGTTGGGAAACTTTAAACCACCAATGAGACTAATTACAAATAGGAGGGATACCATAAGCACAGAGAAGCAAAAGGATCAGATCCTACACCAGGTACCCAGGCACAGGGGATCTGCACTGGGAAGATGAGTCCCTACAACATCCAACTTTGAAAACCAGTAGGGCTTAACTTCACAAGTTTTTACAGTCAGTGGGGCTTAATTCTGGGTACCTTAAAAGTCAGTGGGCTTAGCTCCCTGAGAGCCAGAAAGTGATAAAGAATGAGTCCCTAACCCTTAAAGAGCCATCATAACAAATAACCCTGTGGAGATAGAGCATAGAAGCAGCATTTTGAAAAGCACCTGGGGAATAAGTAAAGGAGATTGATTTACTAATTTCAGAACTCATGCTGGAGGGGCAGGGATCTTTAAGAAACTTCTCCAAGAGCAAAGGAGTTGGTGGGTGCCATTTCTCCCCCAACCCCCACCCAAGCCTAAATAGCCAGACACTTGTAGGAACAAGTACAAACACTCTCCACTTACCATGTTAACTCTGCTCATCCATGCCATCCCCCACTCTGTTCTCCTGCAAATCCACCCCATCCAACCCATCCCACTCAGCAGGCGTATCTTCCAAAGTGGCTCCTACCATGCAAACAGCCGCAGCAAAAACCGGTGCCACTCCAAAGTGACTCTTGCCCTGGAGAGAGGTGGGGATAACCACACACACCAGTTTGACCACAGTCCCAGCAGCAAAACCTTATAGCTGGCAGCAGAGAGAGAATGCCATGCCAATCAGTGCAGCTACATCCCCAGCAGATGGACTGGGGCAGGCACCTGGTCTGACTGCTGGGCATCCACCAATGAAAGCCTCTCAGGAAATAAGGCAGAGAGAGCAACCTGCAGGTCGATGCACTTCAGCACCAACAGAAGGACTAGACACAGATATCTGGCCTAATTGTGGGCCTCACCCACCTACAAAAGCCTCTCAGAGGAAAAGGCAGGGAGAACAGAGAAAATGCCCCACCACAGCCATGGACCAATGGGCTGAGGGCACACATCTTGTCTGACTATTGATACTATCCAACTACAAGCCCACAGTGGCCCTAGATTGGCCACTTAATAGCACAGGAACCAAACCCTACTCAGTGCATACACAACAGGCAAAGTGGGCCACTGCAACTGACTAGACTGAAGGCAAACAGGGCTCAACCACAACAGTAGGGCACATGTGACCCACATAGGAGACACTCCTAAAGCTCCTGCTTCTGGTCAACAGAGAATATTATGCTACAGGGCACCACACAACCAGTTTTCAAAAGGCCACACTTTCAGGACCCAAAGACTTACCTAACTTTCCCAATACATAGAAAAAACACAGAGAGTTAGACAAAAGGAAGAGACAAAGGAGTATGTCCCAAATGAAAGAATAGGACAAAACCACAGCAAGAGAGCTAAATGAAAAAAAGATAAGCAGGGTGCCTGGATGGCTCAGTTGTTAAGCATCTGCCTTCGGCTCAGGTCATGATTCCAGGGTCCTGGGATGGAGCCCCGCATCAGGCTCCCTGCTCTGCGGAGAGCCTGCTTTTCCCTCTCCCACTCCCCCTGCTTGTGTTCCCTCTTTTGCTGTCTCTCTCTCTGTCAAATAAATAAAATCTTTAAAAAAAAAAGATAAGCAATATGCCTGATAAAGAATTCAAAGTAAGGATCATAAAGACACTCACTGAAATTGAGTAAAGAGTAGAGGATTTCAGTGAGACTTTCAACAAAGGGGGGGGATTATATATATATATATAAAAACAGGGATGAAGAACTCAATAACTAAAATTTAAAAATACACTAAAATCAACAGCAGATTAGAGGAGAAAGAAGAACAAATAAGCAACCTGGAAAACAGGAAAAGAAAAAAGAATAATAAAATGAGAATAGGTTAAGTGAACTCAGTGACATCACCAAGCATAATACAATTCACATTATAGGGATCCCAGAAGGTAAACAAAGAGAGAGGTGGCAAATAATTTATTTGAAGGAATAAGAGCAGAAAATTCCCTAATCTGGGGAAGAAAACTGAGGGTTTTAGAGGGGAGGGGGGTGGGGGGATGGGTTAGCCAGGTGATGGTACTGCATGGAGCCCTAGGTGTTATACGAAAACAATGAATTGTGGATCACTACATCAAAAACCAATGATGGGGTGCCTGGGTGGCTCAGTCGTGAAGTGTCTGCCTTCTGCTCAGGTCATGATCCCAGAGTTCTGGGATCGAGCCCCCTATTGGGCTCCCTGCTTGGTGGGAAGCTGCTTCTCCCTCTCCCACTCTCCCTGCTTGTGTTCCCTTTCTTGCTATGTCTCACTGTCAAATAAATAAAAAATCCTTAAAAAAAATTCTTAAAAAAGAATGATGTATTGTATGGTGACTAACAAAACATAATAAAATTAAATTAAGTTAAAAAAAAAGAAAGAAATTTAGAAACAAAAAAAAAAGAAAAGAAAAGAAAACAGACATCCAGATTCAGGAAGCAGAGAGAGCCCTTAGAAAAATTAACCCAAGGAGGTCCACATCAAGACACATAATAATTAAAATGGGACAAAGTAGTGATAAAGAGAGAATTTTAAAAGCAGCATGAGAAAACAGTCACATAGAGGGGAATTCCTATAAGGCTACCAGCTGATTTTTCAGCAGAAACACTGTAGGCCAGAAAGGAGTGACACGATATAGTCAAAGTACTGAAAGGAAAAATCTTACAATCAAAAATACCCAGAAAATTTATCACTCAGAATATAAGGAGAAAGAAAGAGTTTCCCAGACAAATAAAAGTTAAAGGAGATCATCACCACTAAACCAGTTTTACAAGAAACATTAAAGGAAATTCTTTGGGTAGAAAGAAAAGACCTTATAAAACCAGTATAGAGGTTAAAGCACAAAAGTAACAAAATGAATTATATCTATAAAAAATCACTCAAGGGATTCACAACATAAAAGGATGTAATGACATCATATACATAAAATGTGGGCAAAGGGGGAGTAAAAATGTAGTGCTTTTAGAGCGGGTTCAAACTCAAGTAACCATAAACTTAATATAGATTGCCATATGTATATAAGATGTTATATACGAACCTAATGGTAACCACAAACCAAAAACCTATAATGGATATACAAAAAATAAAGAGAAAGGAATACAAACATTAGCACAAGAGAAAGCCATCAAACCACAAAGAGCAAGAGAAGAAGAATGAAATAGAGAAGAATTACAAAAACAACTGCAAACCAAGTAACAAAATGGCAATAAGTACATACCTGTCATCAATTTCTTTGAATGTAAATGGACTAAATACTCCAGTCAAAAGACATCGAGTGACTGAATGGATTAAAAAAAGCAAGACCCATCTATATGATGCCTATCAGAGACTCCTTCAAACCTAAAGACCTAGGCAGATTGAAAATGAAGGGATGGAAAAACGCTTACTCTGCAAATGGAAGCAAAAAGAAAGCTGTATAGCAATACATATAACAGACAAAATAGACTTCAAAACAAAGACTGCCACAGAGACAAAAAAAGGAAACTTACATAATGATAAAGGGAACAATCCAACAAGAGGATATAACAACTATAAATATTTATGTATCCAACCTGGGAGCACCTAAATATATAAGGCAACTATTAACAAACATAAAGGAAGAAATTGAGAGTGATACAGTAATAGTATGGGACATTAGCACCCAACTTAATGTCAATGGACCGATCTTCCTCAGGGCACCCAGGTAGCTCAGTTGGTTAAGCATCTGCCTTCTGCTCAGGTCACGATCCCAGGGTCCTGGGATTGATCCCCACGTCAGGCTCCCAGCTCAGTGGGGAGCCTGCTTCTCCCTCTCCCTCTGCCTGCCGCTCTGCCTACTTGTGCTCTCTCTCTCTCTGTCAAATAAATAAAATCTTTTTTTAATTTTATTATATTATATTAGTTACCATACATCATTAGTTTTTGATGTGGTGATCCATAATCCATTGTTTTCGTATAACACCCAGTGCTCCATGCAGTACGTGCCCTCCTTAATACCCATCATCAGGCCAACCCATCCCCCCTCCCCCCTCCCCTCTAAAACCCTGTTTGTTTCTCAGAGTCCATAGTCTCTCATGGTTCATCTCTCCCTCCGATTTCCCCCCACTTCGTTTTTCCCTTCCTTCTCCTAATGTCCTCCATGCTATTCCTTATGTTCTACAAATAAGTGAAACCATATGATAATTGACTTTCTCTGCTTGACTTATTTCACGTAGCATAATCTCCTCCAGTCCCATCCATGTTGATGTAAAAGTTGGGTATTCATCCTTTCTGATGGCTGAGTAATATTCCATTGTATATATGGACCACATCTTCTTTATCCATTCATCTGTTGAAGGGCATCTCAGCTCTTTCCACAGTTTGGCTATTGCAGACATTGCTGCTATGAACATTGGGGTGCATACGGCCTTTCTTTTCACTACATCTGTGTCGTTGGGGTAAATACCCAGGAGTGCAATTGCTGGGTCACAGGGTAGCTTTATTTTTAATTTTTTGAGGAACCTCCACACTGTTTCCTAAGTGGCTGTACCAACTTGCATTCCCACCAACAGTGTAAGAGGGTTCCCCTTTCTCCACAACCTCTCCAGCATTTGTTGTTTCTTTCCCTGTCCATTTTTGCCATTCTAACTGGTGTAAGGTGGTATCTCAGTGTGGTTTTGATTTGAATTTCCCTGATGGCTAACGATGATGAATATTTTTTCATGTGTCTGTTAGCCATTTGTATGTCTTCTTCAGAGAAGTGTCTTTTCATGTCTATTTTTTGACTTGCTTATTTGTTTTTTGGGTGTTTAGTTTGAGAAGTTCTTTATATATCTTGGATACCAGCCCTTTATCTGTAGTGTCATTTGCAAATATCCTCTCCCATTCTGTGGGTTGCCTCTTTGTTTTGTTGACTGTTTCCTTTGCTGCACAGAAGGTTTTTATCTTGATGAAGTCCCAAAAGTTCATTTTTGCTTTTGTTTCACTAGCTTTTGGAGATGTATCTTGAAAGAAGTTGCTGTGGCTGATGTCAAAGAGGTTACTGCCTATATTCTCCTCTAGGATTTTGATGGATTCCTGTCTCACATTGAGGTCTTTCAGCCATTTTGAGTTTATCTTTGTGTATGGTGTTAGAGAATGGTTGAGTTTCATTCTTCTGCATGTGCCTGTCCAATTTTCCCAGTACCATTTATTGAAGAGACTGTCTTTTTTCCATTATAAATAAATAAAATCTTTTTAAAAAACAGACAGATCTTCCAGATGGAAAAGCAACAAGGAAACAGTGGTTTTGAATGACATATTGGAACAGATGTACCTAACATATATTCAGAACATTCCATCCAAAACCAGTGGAATACACATTCTTTTCAAGTGCACATGAAACATCCTCCAGAACAGATCACATGTTAGGCCACAAAACAAGTTTCAATAAATACAAAAGATTAGAATCATATCATGCATCTTTTTTGGTGACAATGGCATAAAACTAGAAATTGATCACAAAAAAGAAATCTGGAAAGAACACAAATATATAGAAGGTAAATAACATGCTACTAAATAATGAATGGGTTAACCAAGAAATCAAAGAGGAAATCAAAAAATACATGAAGACAAATGAAAATGAAAACACAATGGCCAAAAATCTTTGGGATGCAGTAACAGCTGTTCTAAGAGGAAAGATTATGCCAATACAGGCCTACTTCAAGAAATAAGAAAAAGGTCAAATAAACAACCTAACCTTATACCTAGAGCAGCTAGAAAAAGAACAAAGCCCAAAGCCAGTAGAGGGAAGGAAATACTAAACATTAAAGCAGAAATAAATTAAATAGAAACTAAACAAACAATAGAACAAATCAATGAAACCAGGATCTAGTTCTTCGAAAAGATCAGCAACATTGATAAACCTTTAAATGGACTAATCAAAAGAGAGAGAGAGGACTCAAAAATCAGAAATGAAGGAAGAGAAATAACAATTGACACCATAGAAATACAAAGGATTATAAGATTATATTATGAAAATACACGCCATCAAATTGGACAACCTAGAAAAAAATGAATACATTCTTAGAAACATATAACCTTCCAAAACTGAATCAGGAAAAAATTGAAAATTTAAACAGATTAAAAGCAATGAAATTGAATCAGCAGTAATAAAAAAAAAAAAAAGACCTCCAACAAACAAAAGTCCAGGGCCAGATGGCTTCACAGGCAAATTCTACCAAACATTCAAAGAAGAGTTAATACCTATTTTCTCAAACTATTCCAAAAAATAGAAAAGGAAGGGAAACTTCCAAACTCATTCTTTGAGGCCAGCATCATCCTGATACCCAACCAAATAAAGACACTAAAAAAAGAAAACTATAGGCCAGTATCTCTGAACATAAATGCAAAATTCCTCAACAAAATAGTAGAAACCAAACCCAACAATACATTTTAAAAAATCATTCACCATGATCAAGAGGGATTTATTCCAGGGATGCAAGGATGGTTCAATATATGCAAAAAAATCAACATGATATATCACATAACAAGAGAAAGGATAAAAATTGTATGATCATCTCAATAAATTTAAAAAAACATTTAATGAAGTACAACATCTACTTATAATAAAAACTCAACAAAGTAGGTTTAGATGGAACATACCTCAACATACTATGGGCCATATATGAAAAACCCACACCTAACATCATACTCAATGGTGAAAAACTTGAGAGCTTTCCCTCTAAGATCATGAATAAGCCAAGGATGTCCACTCTCACCACTTTTATTCAACATAGTACTAGAAGTCCTAGACACAGCAATCAGAAAAAAGAAATAAAAAGCATCCAAAATGGTAAGGAAGAAGTCAAACTTTCACTATGTGCAGATGACATGATACCATACACAGAAAATTCTAAATACTCCACCAAAAAAAAAAATATTAGAACTGACGAATGAATTCAATAAAGTCAAGGATACAGAATAAGTATACAGAAATCTGTTGCATTTATATACACTAATAATGAAGTAGCAGAAAGAAAAATTAAGAAAATCTCACAACTGCACCCCAAAAAAATACCCCAGAATTAACCATGGAGGTGAAAGACCTATACTCTGAAAACTATAAAATGCTGATGTAAGAAATTGAAGATGACACAAACAAATGGAAAGATACTCCATGCTCACAGATTGGAAGAACCAATATTGTTAAAATGTCCCTATTACCCAAAGCAATCTAGACACTTAATCTCTATCAAAATACCGTTAACATTGGTCAAAGAACTAGAATAATACTAAAATTTGTATGGAACCACAAAAGACCCCAAATTGCCAAAGTGATCTTGAGAAAGAAGAACAAAGCTGAAGGTATTACAATCCCAAATTTCAAGATATACTACAAAGCTGTAGAAGTCAAACAGTATGGTACTGGCACAAAAACAGATACATATATTGGTACAACAGAATAGAAGCCCCTGAAATAAACCCACACTTGTATGATCAGTTAATCTATAACAAAGGAGGCAAGAATACACAATGGGGAAAAGACAGTGTCTTCAATAAGTGGTTCTGGGAAAACTGGACAGTAATATGCAAAAGAATGAAACTGGACCACTTTTTTATACCATACACAAACAATAAACTCAAAATGGACTAAAGACCTAATGTGAGACCTGAAACCACAAAACTCCTAGAAAAAAAAAAATAGCAGTAATTTCTTTGACATCAACCCCAGAAACATTTTGCTAGATGCATCTCCTAAGGTAAGGGAAACAAAAGTAAAATGAAATTATTGGAGATACACCAAAATAAAAAGCTTCTACACAGCAAAGAAAAGCATCAACAAAACAAAAGGGCAACCTACTCAATGGGAGATGTTTGCAAATGACATATCTGATAAGAGGTTAATATCTGAAATTTATAAAAACTAATACTATTCAACACTAAAGAAACAAAAAATCCAATTTACAAATAGGCAGAGAATATAAAAATATAACATTTTTCCAAAGAAGACAACCAAATGGCCAGCAGACACAAGAAAAGATGCTCAACACCACTAACCATTAGGGAAATGCAAATTAAAACCAAAATGAGATATCACCTTACACATGCCAGAATGGCTAAAATCAAAACTACAAAAAATAACAAGTGTTAGTGAGGATGTGGAGAAAAAGGAAACCTTGTGCACTGTTGATAGGAATAAAAGCTGGTGTGGCCACCATGGAAAACAGTATGGAGGTTCCTCAAAAACTTAAAAATACAACTATCATATAATTCAGTAATTCCACTATTGGTATTTACCCAAAGAAAATAAAAACACTAATTCAAAAAGATACATACACCCCTCTGTTTGTTGCAGCATTATTTACAATAGCCAAGATATGGAAGCAACCAAGTGCCCATTGATACATGAATGGATAAAGAAAAAGTGATGTATATATATACAATGAAATATTACTCAGCCACAAAAAGAATGCGATCTAGCCATTTGTAACAACATGGGTGGACCTACTGGGTATAATGCTAAGTGAAATAAATCCGTCAGAGAAAGACAAATACCATATGATTTCACTCATGTGTAGACTTTAAGAATCGAAACAAATGAACAAACCAAATAAAAAAAGGACAAACTGAAAAACAGACTCTTAAATCCAGAGAACAAGCTAGTGGTTGCCAGAGGGGAGGTAAGTAGGGAATGGATGAAATAGATAAAGGGGATTAGGAATACACTTATCTTGATGAGCACTAAGAAATGTATAAAATTGTTGAATCATTATATTGTACACCTGAAATAAATATAATACTGTAGGTTAATTATACTTCAATAACAAAAAAAAAAAAATAGCAGTTAGGCTGGGGGCCTTGTTTCCAACCATGGCCTTCTCACCATAAATAGACTCAAAAGGTCTCATAAGCATGCATCGCTGCAGCTATTAAATCCAAAACCACACATCCAGTTCACACCTATCTCCTAGGCTCTAGAAAAAGGTATCCAACTCAATATTCTTATTTGGATGTCCCACAGGTATTTCAAATTCATCATGCTTAAAACCAAATTTACCATTTCTATCCCTCACTTCTTGACCCCCAAACTTTCTTTGCTTCTTCTCCTGAATTTCCAGTTTGAAGAAGAGACCTCAAATCCAGAATCATTAGATGTTATATTGTGGTTTATAATAAGAAATCTATATTTGGTCTTTGTCTAGTGTTACTGGTAAAGGGCTCCTAAAATCCTTGGAACTTCCTAAGAGATGAGAGCAACAAAGGATGTTAATGATGTGATTTTTGGACCACACCTAAGGATGGCTGGTTGCCAGGACAACCGACCATGTGATTAGAGAGGAAATTTCAGTCCCACCCCTCTAACCTTTGGGTAGGGTAGAGGGTCTAGAGTTTGAATTAAATGCCAATAGCCAATGATTTAATCAATCATACCCATGTAATGAAACCTCCATAAAAACCGAATAGGATGCAGTTTAGAGAGCTTCCAGGTTGTTGAACATGTGGAGATTTGGGGAGAGTGGTGCACTTGCAATGAACATGGAAGCTCTGTACACTTTTCCCATACCTTGCTCTATGCATCTCCTCCAACTGGCTATTTCTGAGATGTATCCTTTCATCATAAATCAGTAACCTAGTAAGTAAAATATTTCTCTGAGTTTTGGGAGCTGCTCTAGCAAATTAATCAAACCCAGGGAGAGTGTGTGGGATCCTCCAATCAAAAGCCCATCAGAAGCACAGGTATCATCCTAGACTTAAGACTGGTGTCTAAACATTTCTGCAAAGAAGACATCCAAATGGCCAACAGACACATGAAAAAGTGCTCAACATCACTCGGCATCAGGGAAATACAAATCAAAACCTCGATGAGATACCATCTCACACTAGTCAGAATGGCTAAAATTAACAAATCAGGAAATGACAGATGTTGGCAAGGATGCAGAGAAAGGAGAACCCTCTTACGCTACCAGTGGGAAGGCAAGCTGGTGCAGCCACTCTGGAAAACATTACGGAGGTTCCTCAGAAAGTTGAAAATGGTGCTACCCTATGACTCAGCAATTGCACTACTGGGTATTTACCCCAAAGATACAAATGTAGTGATCCGAAGGTGCAGGTGCACCCCAATGTTTATAGCAGCAATGTCCACAACAGCCAAACTATGGAAAGAGCCACGATGTCCATCAACAGATGAATGGATAAAGAAGATATGGTATATATACATACAATGAAATATTATGCAGCCATCAAAAAATGAAATCTTCCCATTTGCAACGATATGGATGGAACTAGAGGGTATTAGGCTAAGCAAAATAAGTCAATCGGAGAAAGACAATTATCATATGATCTCACTAATACGTGGAATTTGAAAAACAAGACAGAGGATCATGAGGGAAGGGAGGGAAAAATGAAACAAGATGAAACCAGAGAAGGAAACAAACCAAGACTCTTAATCTCAGGAAACAAACTGAGGGTTGCTAAAGTGGAGGGGGGTGGGAAGGATGGGGTGGCTGGGTGATGGACATTGGGGAGGGTATGTGCTATTGTGAGCACTGTGAATTGTGTAAAACTGATGAATCACAGACTTGTACCCCTGAAACAAATAATATATTATGTTAATTAAAAAAATAAGAAAAAAACTTAAAAAGATTGGTGTCTAAAGTAAAGTGGGGAAGGGAACAGTCTTGTAGGACTGAACACTCAATCTGTGGAATCGGATATTATCTCTGGGTTGACAGTGTCAGAACTGAGTTGAATTGTAGAAAACCCAAACATTGGAATTAGTACTGGAATTATGTAAGAATTATTTTTTTATTCTTCCCTTGCTCTCTTCTAATGAGTAACTGTTTCCTATCAAGTCTACATCTAAATTATTAAGACTATTTCTTCTTCTCCAGCAGTTTTGCCAATGCCTTGCCTCAGGATTTCATCATCACTTATTTGAACTATTACAGTTTTCCGGCCAAAGCTCTGACTTGCCACTGAAGCCAGAATATCATTCTAAAACATAAATCAGATCATTTGATCTTTCTAAGCCTAACTCCAAACATAACTGCAACCTGACGCCATGTCAGAATCTGTGGAATGGAGTTTAAGCAGGTATCAGAGAAAAAAATATAGTATTACTGGGGTGCCTGGGTGGCTCAGTTGGTTGAAGGTCTGACTTGATTTCAACACAGGTTATAATCTCAGGGTCTGGGACTCAGGCCCTGCAACAGGCCCTGTGCTCAGCACACAGAGTCTGCTTGTTGCTCTCCCTCTGCTCCTCTCCCTCTCGTATATGCACGCTCTCTCTCTCAAATAAATAAATAAAATCTTTTAAAAAAACTTATAGCATTATATACCAAATTCAATAAAAAAGGAAAAACTTAAAATTAATTAAACACCCAACTCAATATGCTTGTTTTAAAAAAAAACAATAATGGGGCGCCTGGGTGGCTCAGTCAGTTAAACAACCCATGCTTGATTTCAGCTCAGGTCATGATCTAAGGGTCATGAGATGGAGCCCAGAGTCGGATTCCCCACTGGGCGTGGAGCCTGCTTATGATTCTCTCTCCCTCTCCCCCTCCTCTACCACTCACACGAGCTCTTTCTCTCTTTCTCTCTCTCTCAAAAAATTTAAATAAAATAAATAAAATAAATAAAAAACAATTACAAAGTAAACCAAAATAAGGCAGAAGAAAGCAATTAATAATAAAAGTAGAAATTAAGGAGTTAAAAACTGAGAATGACTATAACCAAATAACAAATCCAAAATCTGATTTTTTAGAAAGTATCAACAAAATAGACAAAACACTACCTAACCTAATTAAGAAAAGAGAGAAACCATAAACACAACAAATTAGAAATACTACAGAGAAGGAAATAACAACCAAAAAGAGGAAAATTTTAAATTATAAGGGATCAGGTTGCATGACTCTGTGTAAATAAATTTAAAAACCTAAATGAAATCAATGATTTTTAAGAAAACTATAACTAAGCAAAAGTTACCCCTGTAGAGACAGATAATTTAATTATACCTAATGCCAGGAAAGAAATATACAAAGTAGTTCAGAGATTCCCCCCAAAAAAGCATTAGACCCAAATAGTTTCATTTCTACCAAATCTTTAAAAAATAGATAATTCTAATGCTATTTAATTGCTTCTAGAATATAAAAAAGGAAAATTTCAAACTTTCTCTTGTGATGAAATTATAATATTCCTCTCTAAATTTGATGATATTTAGAAAAAGACAAAAAAGAAAACCACAAACTACTTTCACTTATGAAAAGATATAAAAATCTTTTTTAATTTTATGTTATGTTAATCAGCAAACACTATATATCATTAGTTTTTGATGTAGTGTTCCATGATTCTTTGTTTGCGTATAACACTCAATGCTCCATTCAATAACTACGCTCTTTAATACCCATCACCAGATTAACCCGTCCCCCCACCCCCTTCCCCTGTAGAACCGTCAGTTTGTTTCTCAGAGTCCATAGTCTCTCATGGTTCATCTCCCCCTCCGATTTCCACCCCTTCATTTTTCCCTTCCTCCTACCATCTTTCTTTCTTTTTTTTTTTAACATTATAATGTATTATTTGTATCAGAGATACAGGTCTGTGATTCATCAGTCTTACACAATTCACAGCGCTCACCGTAGCCTATACCCTGCCCAATGTCTATCACCCAGCCACGCCATCCCTCCCACCCCCCACCAATCCACCAACCCTCAGTTTGTTTCCTGAGATTAGGAATGCTTCATATCAGTAAGATCATAGATACTTGTCTTTCTCTGATTGACTTATTTCACTTAGCATAATACCCTCCAGTTCAATCCACGCCATTGCAAATGGCAAGATTTCATTTTTTTATGGCTACATAATATTCCTTGTATATATATATGACATCTTCTTTATCCATTCATCTGTCAATGGACATCTTGGTTCTTTCCATAGTTGGGCTATTGTGGACATTGCTGATATAAACATTGGGGTGCACATACTCCTACGGATCACTACATTTGTATCTTTGGGGAAAATATGCAGCACTGCAATTCCTGGGTCATAGAGTAGCTCTATTTCCAACTTTTTGAGGAACCTCCATACTGTTTTCCAGAGTGGCTGCACCAGCTTGCATTCCAACCAACAGTATAGGAGGATTCCCCTTTCACCACATCCTCGCCAACATCTGTTATTTCCTGACTTGTTAATTTTAGCCATTTTGACTGGTGTGAGGTGGTATCTCATTGAAGTTTTAATTTGGATTTCCCTGATGCCCAGCGATTTTGAGCACTTTTTCATGTGTCTGTTGGCCATTTGGATGTCTTCTTTGGAAAAATGTCTGTTCATGTCTTCTGCCCGTTACTTGATTGGATCATTTGTTCTTTGGGTGTTGAGTTTGAAGTTCCTTATAGATTTTGGATACTAGACCTTTATCTAATATGTCATTTGAAAATATCTTCTCCCATTCTGTCAGTTGTCTTTTGCTTTTGTGGACTGTTTCTTTTGCTGGGCAAAAGCGTTTTATCTTGATGAAATCCCAATAGTTCATTTTTGCCCTTGCTTCCCTTGCCTTTGGCGTTGTTTCTAGGAAGAAGTTGCTGTGGCTGAGGTCGAAAAGGTTGCTGCCTGTGTTTTCCTTTAGGATTTTGATGGACTCCTGTCTCACATTTAGGTGGTTCATCCATTTGGAGTCTATTTTTGTATGTGGTATAAGGAAATGGTCCAGTTTCATTCTTCCGCATGTGGCTACCCAATTTGCCCAACACCAATTTGTTGAAGAGACTGTCTTTTTTCCATTGGACATTCTTTCCTCCTTCGTCGAAGATTAGTTGACCATAGAGTTGAGGGTCCATTTCTGGGCTCTCTATTCTCTTCCATTGAACTATGTGTCTGTTTTTGTGCCAGTACCACACTGTCTTGATGATGACAGCTTTGTAATAGAGCTGGAAGTCTGGAATTGTGATGCTACCAGCTTTGCTTTTCTTTTTCAACATTCCTCTGGCTATTCAGGGTCTTTTCTGGTTCCATACAAATTTTAGGATTATTTGTTCCATTTCTTTGAAAAAAGTGGATGGTATTTTGACAGGGATTGCATTAAATGTGTAGATTGCTCTAGACAGCATAGACATTTTCACAATATTTGTTCTTCCAATCCATGAGCATGGAAAGTTTTTCCATTTCTTTGTGTCCTCAATTTCTTTCATGAGTATTTTATAGTTTTCTGAGTTGAGATTCTTTGCCTCTTTGGTTAGATAAATTCCTAGATATCTTATGGTTTTGGGTGCAATTGCAAATGGGATCGACTCCTTAATTTCTCTTTCTTCTGTCTTGTTGTTGGTGTATGGGAATGCCACTGATTTCTGTGCATTGATTTTTATATCCTGCCACTTTACTGAATTCCTGTATGAGTTCTAGCAGTTTTGGGGTGGAATCTCTTGGGTTTTCCACATAAAGCATCATATCATCTGCAAAGAGAGTTTGATTTCTTCTTTGCCAATTCGGATGCCTTTTATTTCTTTTTGTTATCTGATGGCTGTGGCTAGGACTTCCAGTATTATGTTGAATAGCAGTGGTGATAGTAGATATCCCTGCCATGTTCCTGACCTTAGGAGGAAAGCTCTCAGTTTTTCCCCATTGAGAATGATATTCACTGTGGGTTTTCCATAGATGGCTTTTATGATATTGAGGTATGTACCCTCTATCCCTACACTTTGAAGAGTTTTAATCAAGAAAGGATGCTGTACTTTGTCAAAAGCTGTTTCTGCATCTATTGAGAGGATCATATGGTTCTTCATCTTTCTTTTATTAATGTATTGTATCACACTGATTGATTTGCAGAGGTTGAACCAACCTTGCAGCCCAGGAATAAATCCCACTTGGTTGTGGTGAATAATCCTTTTAATGTACTGCTGGATCCTACTGGCTAGTATTTTGGTGAGAATTTTTGCATCCATGTTCATCAGGGATATTGGTCTGTAATTCTCCTTTTTGACAGGGTCTTTGTCTGATTTGGGGTCAAGGCAATACTGGCCTCATAAATTGAGTTTGGAAGTTTCCCTTCCATTTCTAATTTTTGGAAAAGTTTCAGAAGAATGGGTATTACTTTTTCTTTAAATGTTCGACAGAATTCCCCTGGGAAGTCATCTGGCCCTGGGCTCTCATTTGTTGGGAGTTTTTTGATAACTGCTTCAATTCCCTTAGTGGTTATGTGTCTGTTCAGGTTTTCTATTTCTTCCTGGTTCAGTTTTGGTAGTTGATACATATCTAGGAATGCATCCATTTCTTCCAGATTATCTAATTTGCTGCCATATGGTTGCTCATAATATGTTCTTATAATTGTTTGTATTTCTTTGCTGTTGGTTGTGATCTCTCCTCTTTCATTCATGATTGTATTTATTTGGGTCATTTCCTTTTTTTTCCCATTTTTTTTTTTGATAATTCTGGCTAGGCGTTAATCAATCTTATTAATTCTTTCAAAGAACCAGCTCCTAGTTTCGTTGATCTGTTCTACTGTTCTTTTGGTTTCTATTTCATTGATTTCTGCTCTGATCTTTATTATTTCTCTTCTCCTGCTGTGTTTAGGCTTTATTTGCTGTTCTTTCTCCAGCTCCTTTAGGTGTAGGGTTAGGTTATGTATTTGAGACCTTTCTTGTTTCTTGAGAAAAGCTCATATTGCTATATACTTTCCTCTTAAGACCGCCTTTGCTGCATCCCAAAGATTTTGAACAGTTGTGTTTTCATTATCATTGGTTTCCATGCATTTTTAAAATTCTTCTTTAATTTCCTGATTGACTCATTCATTCTTTAGTAGGATGCTCTTTAGTCTCCATGTATTTGAGTTCTTTCTTTCCTCTTGTGATTGAGTTCAGTTTCAAAGCATTGTGGTCCAAAAATATGCAGGGAATGATCCCAATCTTTTGGTACCAGTTGAGACATGATTTGTGATCCAGGATGTGACCTATTCTGGAGAATGTTCCATGGGCACTAGAGAAGAATGTGTATTCCGTTGCTTTGGAATGGAATGTTCTGAATATAACTGTGAAGTCCATTTGGTCCAGTGTGTCATTTAAACTCTTTATTTCCTTGTTGATCTTTTGCTTAGATGATCTGTCCATTTCAGTCAGGGGGGTGTTAAAGTCCCCCACTATTACTGTATTGTTGTCAATGTGTTTCTTTGCTTTTGTTATTAAATGGCTTATATAATTGCCTGCTTCCATGTTAGGGGGATAGATATTTACAATTGTTAGGTCTTCTTGTTGGATAGACCCTTTAAGTAGGATATAGCATCCTTCCTCATCTCTTATTATAGTCTTTGGTTTAAAATCTAATTTGTCTGAGATAAGGATTGTCACCCCAGCTTTCTTTGGATGTCCATTAGCATGGTAAATTGTTTTCCACCCCCTCACTTTAAATGTGGAGGGGTCTTTGGGTCTAAAATGAGTCTTTGCAGACAGCATATTGATGGGTCTTGTTTTTTCATCCAATCGATAGCCTGTGTCTTTTGATTGGGGCATTTAGCCCACTTACATTCAGGGTAACTATTGAAAGATAGGAATTTAGTGCCATTGTATTGCCTGTAAGGTGACTGTTACTGTATATTGTCTGTGTTCCTTTCTGGCTTTGTTACTTTCAGGCTCTCTCTGCTTAAAGGACCCCTTTCAATATTTCGTGGAGGGCTGGTTTTGTGTTTGCAAATTCCTTTAGTTTTTTTTGTCCTGGAAGCTTTTTATCTCTCCTTCTATTTTCAATGACAGCCTAGCTGGATATACTATTCTTGGCTGCATATTTTTCTCATTTAGTGCCCTAAAGATATCAAGCCAGTCCTTTCTGGCCTGCCAGGTCTGTGGATAGGTCTGCTGCCAATCTAATGTTTCTACCATTGGAGGTTACAGACCTCTTGTCCCAAGCTGCTTTCAGGATTTTCTCTTTGTCTCTGATACTTGTAAGTTTTACTATTAGATGTCGGGGTGTTGACCTATTTTTATTGATTTTGAGGGGGGGTTCTCTGTGCCTCCTGGATTTTGATGCCTGTTTCCTTCCCCAAATTAGGGAAGTTCTCTGCTATAATTTGCTCCAATATACCTTCTGCCCCTCTCTCTTTCTTCTTCTGGGATCCCAATTATTCTAATATTATTTCATCTTATGGTATCACTTATCTCTCGAAATCTGCCCTTCTGCTCCTGTAGTTGCTTATCTTTTTCTCAGCTTCTTTATTCTCCATCATTTGGTGAAGTGAATATATCACTAATTCTCTCTTCTACCTCATTTATTCTAGCAGTTAGAGCCTCCATTTTTTATTGCACCTCATTAATAGCTTTTTTGATTTCGATTTGGTTAGATTTTAGTTCTTTTATTTCTCAGAAAGGGTTTCTCTAGTATCTTCCATGCTTTTTTCAAGCCCAGCTAGTATCTTCATAATCGTCATTCTGAACTCTAGTTCCGACATCATACTAATGTCCGTATTGATTAGGTCCCAGGCAGTTGGTAATGCCTCTTGTTTTGTTTTTGTTTTTGTTTTTGTTTTTTTTGAGGTTTGTTTTTCCATCTTGTCATTTTGTCCAGAGGAGAATAGATGAATGAGAGAACAAAATGTTAACAGGGTAACGACGACCCCAGAAAAATACACACTAAACAAATCAGAAGAGACCTGAAACTGGGGGGAAAGAAAGAAAAAATAATTAAAAAGGTAAAGATAAAAAAAACAGAATATGATCAAATATGATCAGGCTGGTGAATGGATCAGTGCCACACACTAGATTTTGGGTGTATTTTTGTCTGTTAGAAGAAACTGCATCCCAAAATTTTAATGAAATAAACTTATATATGTAGAAAAATAAGGGTAAATACGTTGAAGGGATGGAATATGAGTGTAAAGATGAAAATTATAAAAGATTTTATAAAAGGAATTGATAAAAAGTTGGTTGAAAAAAGAAAGAAGAGAAATTAAAAAAAAAAAAAGGGAGAGAATGTGATCAGGCAGGAGACTAGAACAAAGCCATACACTAGAGCTTTAGGGTATTTTTTGGTCTGTTAGAAGAAGCTGTATCCCAAAATTTTAAAGAGAGAATATATATATATATATATATATATATATATATATATATATATATGTATATATATATATATATATATATATACCAAAAATAAGGTTAACTACAATGAAAGGATAGAATATGACTCTAAAAATGAAAAATAAAAAAGATTTTTAAAAAGGGGATTGATAAGATGTTGGTTAAAAAAGGGAAAAAGAAAAATTAAAAAAAAATAGAAAAAGAAAAAAATTTTAAAAATTAAATTTGAAAGACTAAAGAATCATGGGGGAAAAAGCTATGAATTCAATGTGCTGTGTTCCCCTAGTGCTGGAGTTCTGCCATTCTCATTAATGGGTAAATTTGATATTGGCTGGCTGTTCTTACTGATCTTCTGGGGGAGTGGCCTGTTGCTGTGGTTCTCAAATGTCTTTGCTGGAGGCAGAATTGCCTTGCCTTTGCCGGGGGTGGGCTAAGTAATCCCCTTGGGTTTGCTCTTGGTAGCTTTTGTTCCCTGCAAGCTTTCGGTACAGCTTTGGAGGATAAGACTGAAAATGGTGGGCTCCCAATCTCTGCCCCAGAGGAGCCGAGAGCTCGGGTCCCCACTCCTCAGTGAGCCCCCAGAAAAAAGCAGTCAATCACTCCCATCTCCCTGTATCTGGCTGCACTCCATGCTCACCCAGCCTATGACCAAGCGTTTCTGTCTCTGGCACACGACCCCATTTGGATTCTCCAAACCCAGCAGATTACTGCAGTGAGCTCCTCTACTGCTCCTCCTGGGAGAGGAAGGGGAGTCTCCCCGAATCTGCCGCTATTTGGGTCCCTGCTGGAAAAGTAGTGGCCTGACTGTGCCGCGAATCATGGTTTATGGCAACCCTGAGCTGAGAGCCCACTCCTCAGCTCCATCTCTGTAGCCGGCTTCCCTGCTCCGATACCTGGGAGCTCTGCTGCACTCAGGCACCCCTGGTCTTTCTGTGACCCTGAGGATCCTGAGACCACACTTTCCCAGCGAGGGTTCCACCCCCACCTTAGCCACTGGAGCTATGTTCCTCAGTGGAGCAGACTTCTAAAAGTTCCAATTTTGTGCTCCACTGTTCTATCACTTGCCGGTAGCGAGGCTCACTCCCCCTGCAGTCTATCTTCCCGTATATCATCTTGGATTCACTTCTCCACCCATCCTACCTTCCAGAAAGTGGTCACTTTTCTGTTCAGAGAGTTGCTGCTATTCTTTTCTTCAATCTCCTGTTGAGTTCATAGGTGTTCAGAATGGTTTGATACCTACCTAGCTGAATTCCTGGGACCAGATGAAATGTAGGTCTCCCACTCCTCCACCATCTTGCTCCTTTCAAAGGTATAAAAATCTTAAACAGAATATTAACAAATATAAAAGATGGCCATGTGAGGTTTATTCTGGAATGCAAAAATAGTTCAATATTAGGAAATCATTAATATAATCTATCCCATTAATAGAGGTAAGCATAAAAGTCATTTGATTGTCTTCATAGATTTAGTAAAGGCATTGACAAAATCAAGGGCCCATTCATTTTTTTTTTTTTAACAAAAAATTCACTAGGGATGCCTGGGTGGGGCAGGCGGTTAAGCCTCTGGCTGTTGGTTTCAGCTAAGGTCGTGATCTCAGGGTCATGAGATCAAACCCTTGCATTGGGCTTCATGCTCAGCATGAAGTCCGCTTAAGATTCTCTCTCCTCTCCCTCTGCCCCTTCCCCCATGCTCGCTCTCTCTCTCTCAAATAAATAAATCTTTTTAGTAAAAAATCTATAAATTATGATTTAACAGACACTGCCTCCACACAAAATCTAGAATCTTACTTAGTAAGAAAATACTAGATGCTATTCCACTAAGATAGAGACTAATACCAATGCTAGTATCTCTGCTAATGCTTAATGTTGTGATGGAGATATTATCCATTAGCTATTAGATACCTATTAGCTATTGGATAAGAGAAAACATTTAGAAGTATTTGAATTGGAAAGAAGTAACCCAAACGAAGCAACAAAATTTACTACAAAAAATAAGAAAAAATAGTAAATTAGCTAACTCTAAAACCAAGAGCTTTCATATCTATAAACAAAAAAAAATGACTAGAAGATAGAATGTCAACAAAAGAAAAGGAAGCTCAGACTGTATCTGAGGAAAACCAGAAGATGCTGCAGAAATACTCAAAAGTTCCCTTCAACAAATAGAAAGCCATATCTGGTTTTGGATAGGATGATTCAATATCATAAAGATGTCCTCTATAAGCTAATTTATAAATTGAATACAATCCAGATTTTTATTTAAATGTCATCAGGTATTTCTCTGATGGAAAATTCATTTTTAAAAATTAGCAAGAAAAGCTAGTTAAATATTAGAAAAGAAGAGCAATGAGGAAAAGCAAGCACTAACAGACTTTTTAAAAATACTATTAAGCTTCTTGGGGTGCCTGGGTAGCTCAGTTGGTTAAGTGTCTACCTTCAGCTCAGGTCATGATCCCCAGGGTCCAGGGACTGGCCCTGTGTTGGGCTCCCTGCTCAGCGAGGAGTCTGCTTCTCCCTCCCCCTGCTCATGCTCTCTCTCTCTCTCTCAAATAAATAAATAAAATCTTTTTTAAAAGAAATACTATTAAACTTCTATAAGTAATACAGTTTGATACTGGCCCAAAGTTAGACAAGCTAATGGAATAAAATATAAAAAAACAGAAAAAGATCAAATTACATATAGACATTTAGTTTATAGTAAAGGTAGCATTTCCTATCAGTGGGTGTATCAGTCAAGATCCAATCAGGTGACAAACCACACAGTTATTGGAACAAGGAAATTTTAATATAAAGAATCATTAAATAAAGAATAAATAAGACAAGGGTATGAGAAGTTCAACATAGGAAATACAGTCAATAATACTATAATAACTCTGTAGGGTGACAAATAATAATTACATGTATCATGGTGAGCACCACAGAATGTACAGAACTATTGAATTACTATGTTGTACACCTAAAACTAATACATTATATGTCAACTATACTTCAATTAAAAAAAATGTTTATCTAGCATCATCACCATAATTTTTGAGGTAACCTATAACTTAGCAGATTGAATTAATCTTTCTTATTCATTAAGGCTTATGTAATTTAAATATGACACCCAAGAAATACTTTTATTTTTAAATTCTCTAACGTTTTATATCTTAAAAAATTAAAAGATATTTGGATTTTTCTAAGAAAAAAAATGAAAAAAAGAAGTAACATTTTAGGGGCACCTGAATGGCTCAGTCAGTTAAGCATCTGCCTTAGGCTCAGGTCATGATCCCAGGGTCCTGGGATCGAGCCACACATTGGGCTCCCCGCACAACAGGGAGCCTGCTTCTCCCTCTCCCTTTGCCCACCACCTTATGCTCTCTCTCTCTCTCTCTCAAATAAACAAAATCGTTTAAAAAAAAGAATATTTTAAAACTTATTTGAAAAATTATTAACTATAACAAGAAACTGGGAGTACAAGAGATTAACTAGTAAGAAGTAAAGAGAACTCTATGGAATACAGGAGTAGCAGAAATAAGGAGTGGTCACTACCTCTAGTGCCAAGATAAGAGTACCTAAGAAAGAGCCAACTTTCACACATCACACTCACACACACACACACACCAGGCTGAGATCCAGACCTTGATGGAAAGGACACAGCCATACAACAGTGGATGAAAGATAAATTGCTCTGCTGACACACAAGCAAGACTCACTGAAATCCTCCCTCCGGGGCACTGAGGAGAGTCATCCTCAGAAAGGTTCCATGCTGCATAACTGCTGTAAAAACTACAAAAGGGAGTTCCAGAGGAAGTTTCTAACCACTGGATACTAGTGACCCCTGGTCAGTACAGGAGCTGGCTGCTAGAGAGCTGTCTGTTCTACAGGATCCAAGCATCCAAGTCCTCTCCAAACCACTTTCTCATCCAGTGTCCTTCCAGCACCTTCTTCTAACAAAACTTAACATCACACCAGCTGGCTAAGGAGAAAATTTTACAGTGCCAATCTCAATTATTACAGAGCAGCCAGTGAAGGATGTGGACTGGGAGCTGAGCAGCAATAAACTGTCGCAGTTTATGGGAAACATAGAGTTTTTATAAATGGTGTTAGGGTAAAACTGCACCTTTTTCTTGAATCATATACCAAGTAAATGCCAAATGAATCAAGGATTTAAATGTAAAAAAAAAAATGAAGCTATGCAAATATTATAAGGAAACAAAGGTCAATACCTCTAACCTGGGAGTAGGGAAACATCCTGTGATCTAAATCCAGAGGAAATAAAAGAAAGGATTACTAAGTATAATTCCATAAAAGAATTTTAATTGCATACAAAAAAAAACAAAAGTAAAATAAGAAAATAATAAATGACAAGGAGAGAAAGTATCTGTTACATATCAAAGGCAATGAACTGCTATAACTGATCTATAAAGAGCTGTTAAAATAGAGTAGGAAAAAGTCAATAACCAAAACAAGCCAGAAATATGAAGAGACAGGGGCTCTTGAGTAGCTTAGTTGGTTTATCGGTTAATTGTAGGACTCTTGGTTTCGGCTCAGGTCATGATCACGGGGTCATGAAATCGAGCCCCAGGTTGGGCTCTATACTCAGCATGGAATTTGCTTGTCCCTATCCCTCCCCTCCGCCCCCCTACCCCTCACTCACACTCTTTCTCTCAAATAAGTAAAATCTTCAAAAAAAAAAAAAAAGTGGGGGGGCCCTGGGTGGCTCAGTCGTTAAGTGTCTGCCTTCGGCTCAGGTCATGATCCCAGGGTCCTGGGATCGAGCCCCACATAGGCTCCCTGCTCGGCGGGAAGCCTGCCTCTCCCTCTCCCACTCCCCCTGCCCGTGTTCCCTCTCTCGCTGTCTCTCTCTCTGTCAAATAAATAAGTAAAATCCTCAAAAAAAAAAAGGAAAAAAGAAATATGGAGACAGTTTATAGTAAAAAAAGTTCAAAGACTTTTAACCATTTGAAAGGATGTTCAATCCTTTGCACTGCATAATGCATTGCATAAAGGCAAATTAATTATACTAACTAAAATATCACATATGCTGTACATGTATATACATACTAAGTATATTTGGTGTGTATATATAGTATAATATATAAATAAATATATATTTATATATGTATATACTACATACAGTATTTGTATTTAAGTATTTATACAGTAAATATATACATACACATATATATATGTATATAAATACATATACTTGCCTCTATGGCCTCTAAATACCATATCCCACTAAAAGAATCAGGGCTCTTTGAAGAAATGACTGATTCCAGATCTGGCTCAGCAAATGCAGAAAATGAGCCTGGAACATCTTATCATTCCAGAAGCAAAGAAGCTATCAAAGAATACTGGGATCACGTCAAAAGTCTCAGGAACTAACCTGCATGAGCTCCAACAGTACAAACTTAAGACAATATTTTCAAATGGACAAAATATATTTCAATTAACAGGTTCAAAATACACCTCCATGGAGCTGCTCCCACCCCCGCAAAAAAAATGTTTATCTTTGCAAGATTTTAGGGAACCACCATTTTGAAAACCAGTATTTAAATGGAAAGAGTCAAAGTTTTTTTGATGCCCGTTTACAATGGCCTCTACATTAGGGGAATGATGGTCAATGAGGGAAAGTTCTTTACAGAAGTTTTCTGCAGCTAATAATGAAAAGAATATCACCATTTTGCAAACTGTAATGAAATAATGAACCTAGACAACAATCAATGGTTGGTAACTCACAGAAAGAAATGCCAAGATATTATGTACCTCCTGGGAAGTAGGAAACACCATGTAAGAAGTAATACCAACAACAACAACATAAAATTCAAACCTGAATATGACCGGTTCTCTAAATCTATCAATTTACTGAAAACACAAAGGAGAGAGAATGTGTTGAACAGCCCACGGAGATGCAAAAAAAAGCGGAAAAGAAGAGAGAATCTACTGACTGAAAGAGACTTAAGAAACATAATTAGAGGCACCTTGGGTGGTTCAGTCAGTTCAGCGTCTGCCTTTGGCTCAGGTCATATCCTGGGGTCCTGGGATCGAGCCTCCCTCTCCCTCTGTCCCTCCCCAAGCCCCCCCCACTGTTCGTGATCTGTCTCACACACTCTCTCTCTCTAAAATAAATAAAATTTAAAAAAAAACATAATTAAATGATCACAATGTATGACTTTACATATATAAAAATATATGTATACATATATTTTTTGTATATACAAATATATACATATATATAAAAAATATATAATTGAGAAAATATGAATAGTGATTGGGCATTTGATCATATTAAGGAATTTTTTCTTAAGTGTAATAATTGTGACTGTGTTCTATGAAGAATCTGCCTTTTTGAGATACATAATGAAATATTTAGATATAAATATTTACAGATATGACGTTTGCTTCAAATGTTTCTGAGGTGTGACAGGGGTGTTAGTGGTTGGACACAGATGAGACAGGAATGACCGTGTGTTGAAGATTATGGAAATCAGGAGATGTATACCTCAGCTCATTTTTTTTCTTTTCTTTCATATATGTTTTTAAATGTCCATAATAAAGTTTTCATAAAACATAATGAATGGTAATAGTCATAATCAGATGTGATCCAATAGACTAAATAAGAGATAGGTGAACACACAATTATATAGTAAGAAAGTCAGGATTGGGGCGCAGTTAGTTAAGTGTCTGCCTTCAGTTCAGGTCATGATCTCAGGGTCCTGTGATCAAACCCTGCATCAGGCTCCCTGCTAAGCAAGGAATCTGCTTCTCCCTCTCATTCCTCCTCTGTGTTCTCTCTCTCTCTCTCTCTCTCTCTCTCTCAAATAAATAAATAAAATCTTTAAAAATAAAGTCATGATTAGAACAGGTCTTAACTCCCAGTCAAATGTTATCATCACTGTAGCAGCCACTCATGCCCACCTCCAAAACCATTGATATGTAGTGGAACAAAAGCCTATATAAATTTCATTCTCTAAAACAAAACAAAACAAAAAAAACACTACCTTTCACAAAATATACAGCATGGTACCTAAACAAAAAAATTATATTCCCAAGACAGATTTTACTTGTTCGGAGGGACCTAAACCAAATCACCAAACAAATCTTGGACTACAAATTGTAACCCTTTGGGGGTAAAAAAAAAAAAATGGCGTTAGGCAACATGAAGAAAAACAAACTCTGTTCTTAAATAAACCTCACAGACAGAACCTGGATGAGGATTTGACTGTAGTCATATATCCAGAAACATAAAAGAACTTTCCACCTCCACCATACCATGCTCCAAGAAACCAAATATAAAGCGATATCATTCTTTAATGATAGAAATAAATCTAGTTACTGAAGACAATGCTTTCATGTATAAAATGTACTACTGGCAATAAAAGAGGTCTCTAAGCTCACAGTGTGACACTTCAGAGGGAGCACTTGGTGGGTGAGTCAGAGCTGTAGACTCAGGTTTTGCTTTCCAAGAGATGCCCTTCAGAGTTTCCATGCTGAGCTTTCCATCCAGAATCTAGAACATGTTGTTCTGTCCCAGACTTTCAAAGGCCCACTGCATCCTAGAGGAAAGGAAGTTCTGAAATTAGGTAACATTTCAAATCTAATAGTTCTTTTGTTCTGCTATAAATCTATTAGACTAGAGAGGTTGCAAAAGAAATGTAGATGACCAGACAGCCTCTCTCAAAGACTATGGATTCATATTTCAGTATGACATCTTCAAGTACCTTGTAAATTTAGTTCTATTATTAATAATAATAATGTTCAACACATATCTACCAAGGCAGTAGCTCTCTGAAAATACTAATAAATTTGTCTTAAATAAAGCTACCTTTAGAAATTTTGTGGAAATTTCCACCTATACTAAAAATAAATTCAGACCTTATTGTGTTGGATTGAATTAGATCAAGAATTTAGGATTTTGCTGCAGCTTACATTAGATCACTCAATGGGCTCAACTTTCCATAACCTCTCTCGTGCTCATTTTCCCTTTTGGATTTAAAACATTTCGATCATGTCTACTGGTAAAGCAGAACATATGAGAGGGGGAGGAGACTAGGGAAGAAACCTTTTCACATTTTATACTTAATTTTGTTTATTACCATACAAAGGTCTTTGTAACATTGTGGGTTTCTAATTTCCTAAAAGACTGAGAAGTCTCTGGGCATTTACTGGCATAACTCTAAATGACTCATCTTAGCTCTTTTTCACCTCCCTTTCTTTCCTGTTTCTTCTGCCCCTAATATCGCAACACCTAGAAGTGGCTGAGTAAGCTAAGCTTTAATTAATTAATGCCAAAGTTAATTATAGTTAACCATAATACATCAACTGGATAGAATATCACATAACATTAAAAGACTATTGCAAATTGCTGTACCAGGGAAAAGACGGGATAAACTAAGTAAAAAAAAAAGCAAAGTACAAAATAATATGTAAGACCTATTTTTAAACTTATTCCTAGAAAAATATAGAAAGACAGTTATCTAAATGCTAATTCTGCATGACAATGAATGAATTATTCCTTGTCTTCTAAATATAAAATGCACTTATTCATTAATAGAAAAAATATATATATTGATAGTTTGATAAAAAAAGAACACTGTCTTATTTAAGATTTATAACTAGAATCATTAAAATAAAGCATAGATCATTTTAAAGGGGTAGGGGGCTCACAGAATATTAACACAAATGCAGATGTGAAAGTATATAAGCAACTTCATAAGAGTATTGTCACAGGAATTAGCATACTATAATGAGGAACTTTTGGAATTCATAAGTAATGCCCTCCTATAGGATGTCGACTCTATCTCCAGTCTGATTATTAAAGCATAACGCTGAGCTAATCTAGAATATCTGAATTCCAAATATTTGACACTGGAATTAATCTTGAACTCACTCTGGATCAATGCCTTTTAAATGCTTGGCTGAAAGACATAATTTTTATGAAGGATCGCATGAGAGTATGCAGACTATACATTCCTCTGATATAACCTTTCCTTGGATTAAGCCAGAAAAATCAGAAAACTTCATAACTGGAGAACATTATGTGATCCATTCTTTCAACTCCATTTACTCCTACACTCAACCTCTCCCCTCTGTCCCGTTAGAATTGTGTTTACCGAATTGCTTTTGAATTAAATGTACCAAAGCCATCAGCCTAAAATGAAAGACAGTGTTTCTAATAAGTATATATGGCATCATGCACAAGGACTTACCAAAGAACTTTATCTGAGTCTTAGTATCAGAAATTATGTTTTTCCTCAACAACTAGTTCCTTTTTTCCTTGTGGGCCCTGAATCCTCCCATTTCCCCTGTCCCTGGTGAAAAGTACATGGAGATTTGTGGCCAGTAATTTGTTTCACAGCCTCACTCCCAGCTCTATATACATTCTTGACCTTGTTTTCCCATTACCTCATATTCCTTGTTTATTTTTAATTATTTTCTTGTGCCATATTATTTGATTCCTTTCAAGTTACCTTTGGAAAAAGGTAGCATATGATTGGTTCTTTAATTAATCAAAATGAAAAATAATTAAAATTTCTACTTCTAAGAATTTAATATGCAGTCACCTTTCAGCAGACAAGAGCCCCTGACATACAGAAACTGTCTAATTAATGTCAGTTGTTATCATCATTATGTAATTGCACTGTAATGTCATAGAAGTGTTCATAAGCCAAATAAATGCACACATATGTGCAAACACAAGCAAACAAATAAATATTTAATGCAATAACCTGGACTATCCTCTCATCACAGTATTTCTGATGCCTAAAACATTGCCTGGACAATGTAGGCAATCCATAAATATTTTGTTAATAACTGAGTTACTTAACAGTGAATTCCTGTTATTATATTTATGTTAGCACATATTTTTGAATATACATGCTGAGGAAAAGCTTGGTATAGTGAAAATAATATGTACTTTTTAGACAGTTTGTGTCCTACACAAATGGTGATAATTAATGGATACCAACACCAGATAAGAAAAATATTTTATTTTCTTATTTGTTGAATCATTTGCAAAAGCATATGCAAAATCATATGCAAAAGCATATGCTGTTGAATCATTTGCAAAAGCATATGCAAAAGCATATTTGCAGTATGCTTTTCTCATTAGAATTTTCTGGTTTTATGAAGATCAAATGAAACAGTCTAATAGAGCCCGGTACTTAAAAAAAAAAAAAAAGTTCAACAAATGCTAAGCTGCTTACTTTTCCTCTTCCCTCTGACAATACGCATTCCTATAGCAGTATCACAGATGTGTGTGTGTGTGAGACAGAGACAGAGAGAGGGAGGGAGGGAGGGAGGGAGAGAGTCAAAACCTTAATTCACTCAAAAGACTTTACTACCAAAGGACTGCCTGCATTTTCATCTACAACTCTCTTTACCAACCACGGATGGTCCTTCTCTTCTTCCCTTAGCTACCATCCTGACTGTCTGATTTTAAAAAGAGGTAGGGAGGGAAGAGAGGTAGGGTAGATGGAAAAGAAGAAGGAAGGAACAAATTAAGAAAGGAAGGAAGAGAAGGAAGGAGGAAGGGGGAGAGGGACAGAGGAAGGAAGGAGAGCAGAGGAAAGAATCTGGTTGTCTCACTAGAAAAGAGGATTGCACATAATAACTATTAGATATGAACAGAATATCCATTCAGAGCATTGTACAATGTTAAAATACAGGTCACCATTCTTTCTTAGAAATCATTGATTTCAAGATTGCTAAACTTGAGTAAATAGCAACTCTTTAGATATACATTGTGCTTTTAGGGACATACTAAGTGGAAAATAAGGCAGATGGACTCCCTCAGAAAAAAAGCTTTAAGAAATCACCAGCTCCATGGCTAATAAAATAGATAACCTGCCTACAGACATCTAGTGTGCAAGAAGCTAAATAATATGACTACCAATCATTCCCAGATGACTCCTGAACCCGTGCATTCATTCTTTTATGTGTGGTGCACTTCATGATGCAGACTTCACAGTGGTGAAGTCTTTTTCACATCTGACACCAAGTTTTTCAATCTGTGATGAAGTCTGCTTTTTTCTCTCCATTCATTTCTCCCCCTCCACTTTATGGGAGAATAAAAAAGGAAGTATTGACCTCTAAGACTTTTGTTCAAGGCAATCTTCCCTTGAACTTCTCTATTTGTTTCATTTTTTTGTCTTATCAAATACCACCTCAGCCAGATCCCCAGGTCTCTGTCCCTGATATAGGCAGCATGTTGTGGGAAATGCTTGCTTTAGTATTTGTAGGCACTGTGCTGGGATGAGGTATCAGATGACAGGCTTTCATCTGGATATAATTTATTTATTATATCAGTACTTTATATTAAAGAAAGTGCACCAGTGTGAAAATTGAAGGGAAAACATATTTTGGCTAAGGGGTAACCTGGAAATTATTAAAGTTAAAGCTTATGGTCAAAGGGTGCCAGCTTCATGTTATTAGAATAATATGTTAATGTTTAAGTCATGTAACCTCTATGGGTCTTTGAAACACCTGCAATGGAAATGGTTTCACACTATGATAATGACAACAAATAGACTGAAGCTCACTGCTTTACTTCTGAGTCTACTCATGTGACCGAACTTTATGAGCCAATAAAACATATCCTAACATAAATATAATAAAGATTCAGCAAAATACCACCCTAAGTCAATTTTCTTCACAACTCTGCTTTCTTTTTTCACTGCTACTCCCACCTCAAGCTCCACCCTCTCCAACTCTTCCCCTCCTTCTCTTCTCTTTTACTTAGGTTTCATTTGATGCAGCTGCTGCTGGGCAACTAGTGAATGAGGCTGCCCCTGGGATAAACTAGAAAGCATGTTAGCTGCCCTATAACATATTTTCTGTTATTAAATAAAGATGACACCATGGACTAGATTCTGCCCTTTGCCAAACAGTATTGCAAAAGATGTATATCACCCCTCATTAAACAGTAAGTATTTATGTCCACTTATTTCACTTGTATTTTTAGCATTAGTGTCTAAACATATGTGTGCACACACACATGCACACATACATATGATTCTCAAGATATGAATTTCTCCCAGGTATCCCAGAAGTCATATAATGCCAAGAAGTCCTCTCAAGACAGGCCTAAGGGCCACTTTCATTTATAATTGGTGAAACTACCTCAAATGACATTCTGAGAGGTGAGGTACATCAGATTACAGTAATTTGCATTTATTATTTCTTAAATACAAATGTCAAATCTCTGGAATTTTTTATGCATACACAAAGTAAAGCTTGTTGGAGGAAGCTTCAAACTGGAAATTCCCAAGGACCAAAGAAAGTGAAATCTATATTCAATGTATCCCTGCCCTCAATAAGTCAGCAAATTGATTATCAAAGAGCCAAGTTACAGAATGAATAGTATCTCCCAAAGTTCATATGTTAAAGCGTTAACCCCCAGTGTGACTCTATTTGAAGATAGGGCCTTTAAGGAAGTGATTAAGGCTAGTTAAATGAGGTCATAAGGGTGGAGATCTAATCTCATAGGACAGATGTCCTTACTAAAAGAGGAAGAGAGATCAGAGATCTTTCTCTCTCTCTCTACATCCACACAAAGGAAAGGCCATGTGAAAAGGCAGCTGTCTGCAAGGCAGGAAGAAAGGCCTCACTAGAAACCAACCCTCATGGCACCTTGACATTAGACTTCTATCCTCCAGAACTATGAGAAAATAAATTTCCATTGTTTAAGCCACCCAGTCTGTGATATTTTGTTATGGGAGCCCCAGCAGACTAATACAAACCAGAAGTCTCTTTTCTTCCCAAAATACAAGTGATAATTGTAGACACAGAAAGGATCTTAAGATCAGTGAGACCCGCTTGTTAAAAATAATATTCACTGGGGACATCCTAAAGGACCTCCATTAAGAACATTCTTCTAGAAAATAGTCTATATATTATCATTGAGACAAGTCAAATCAACAGAGGTGTATATTTAGACATCATCATTTTGGTCCCTTTAGACTCATGGCATTAATTTCTACCGAGGGATAGGGTTAAGAAATCACTATGAAAATTGTTTAACATATCTACTGTACACTTTTGAGAATATGGCCTTCTACACATCATTATGATATCCTAAAGGATAAGGTTCTCTCAAGTTTCAGTAACAAAATAATTTGTTTCACCTGAAACAACTATTTTCATTTTCCAGTGGCTGTGACTCCTATAATGATCGTGTTTGCCTCACCAAACTTGAGGTCTAGTTCTACAGGTTATATAGATTCTCAAAGTTTGACTTTTCGTGTGTGAACCAGTTTTCCTTATCTATTCTCCCCTTCTTGCATAGATTTCCTCAAATATTTATTTTGTGTTTTATTCATTTTGCATGCCATTTCAAATTCTTTGTAGAATGAGGAGGGAAGTAAGTGCGTGCTTAAGTATATTTCATCTCATACAACTTTTTATTTTAAGGTGGAAAACAGACCCAGAATACTTTAGTGATGTGCTCCAGGTCATACAGAGTGTGGTGCAGATAAGATTAGAATCCTCTCACTCACTCTAGGGTTCCTTCTCTTCCATCATAAAATTTCTTCTTCTAACAGTGAAGGAGGAAGAAAATTCATTCAAAAGGAAAAATATCTCCCTTGGTACATGTGGCTCTGTTTTCCCAACAGGGTTAAGACAAGCCTTAACTGTGCTATGCCAAATGTCCCCACACTGAAGAATGGTCAGCCATTTCTGGTCTCTGCCCACTAAGGCCATCAGAGCCCTCAGTCATTATATTAAAATAAAAAGTCTCCTTATATTTCCCAAAGCCCATTCCCACCACATTTTTCTCATTTGTTTTTGTTTTTGTTATTGTTTCAAAAGAGAAACAAAAGAAGCAGAAAATACTTCCCCAATCTAATGAAAAATTAAGTCTGTAGGGGCCGGGAGGATCAGAGTTTAAAATATATGCATTTTACACCTGAAACTAATATAACCTTGTATGTTAATTATACTTCAATTAAAAAAAGATTTAAACAGAGCTGCTTTGTTCTGATTATGATATAATGTATAATATACATGATTATGTATATTCACTGTAAAAATTACAAAGTGTTAAAAGTAATGAATGACAAAGTAAAAATAACTATAATCTGAAAAAATAAAATAAAATATAGGCATTTCACACCTGACACTAAAATTTCTCTCAGGAAGGCATTATAAGTAAAGTGTTGGCAAAAATGACCCTAATAATTTCCTTCACGCTCTCGGGTTGACCCTTCCCACACTCGCCTTGGCCTTGGCCATGTGAATAGTTTTGGCCAGTGAGACATTTGCAAGTGTAACACAAGCAGAGACTTGAAAAGCCACTTGCACACTGTGATTTTTGGAACTCTGAGACAATCATATGAAGCAGCTTAGGCTTGCTGCGTATAGAATGAGAGACTGAATTGAGCATATTCAAGCTGCTCCAGCTCGAATGCCATTCAACCTACAAAACCAACCAATCTACCTACTCTTGACATATGAATGAGGCCATCCCAGGCATTTGGCACCACCAACTTCCATGTGACCACAGATACATGAGAGAGTCCAGTAGAAGTCAATCAAGCCAGACCCGACTTAAAAGAGCCCAGCTGACCCACTGAATAGTGAACTGAATAAAACAGTTTTTCTTTTAAGGCACTCAATTTGGGGGTAAATTATTAAGCAGCAAAAACTAACCTTACAGAATGGAACTGACTTTGTTTAGGAAAATAAGTTGAAAACATCTAGGTTTGGGGACAACCCATAAATTAAACTACTTTGGCACAAGCAAGAGCTCAAAGTTAGAGGTTATCATGAGATTATAAACAGTTCTCTGTTCCCACAAAAACTGCAGAAATCTTGGAAAGTGGGAAATAAAAGGAAAACCAAAGTTTCAGCCAATCTTATCTAGTTCTTAAGAGGCAGTGAGTCTCTGGCTGACATCTTGGAGGAATAGAGATAGAGACAGATAAGGATATGGGTAAAGACAAAGAGATATACAGACAGCATTAGATATAAATATATAAATATATATAGAAAGGGATATCTCTAATTTGCTACAGTCAACAACATATTATTAAAAACCTCACATAGACTATCTATAAACAAGGCAACTCTTAGCAAATTCATTAGTCAGAATGAGTTCTTTATGCCAACTTGAGTGAGGCTTGTGTCCAATGTTGTTCTGCTGCTTTAAGAATACACCTTCAAACTAACACATGAGCCATGTTTATGAGACTTCTTCCAGGTGTGACTATTAACCCTATACTTATTTGGGCATATCTTTGACGTCATCTTCATTTTTTTTTGTTAGTCTCTAGGCCTTTCCTGACAAATTGCTCAGTCAGTATTCTTATCCTTCCCTTCTTTACATCTCTAACTTTGACTAGCATCTTACCCCCAGCCCACCACAAGAGCCCTCTCCCCCATTATACTCTGAACTGCTCTCCCGGGCAGCTCTACTTAGAAACAAGCCAGCTCCTGATCATCTATTCTTAAATCATCTATCTTTAAAGCATGAGACTAAATATTGGTCCCTACTACAACCTCCAACATCCAGTGTGCAATTAATATACATTAGTGAACTTCAAATACCTATCACCTCTTATTCAAAAGCAGTAATAACCACTACCATCAATCACATTTAAATATCTAAACTATTAGAATGGACAATATACACTACTACCCAAGCAAGAAGTCAAGTTTATTTTTATCCATGTTATGCTCATAAATGTTGACTGTAACTATACATACAGGCTGTGGCAGACTGTATTTTCCAGACATGTCTTATACATTTTTCTAGAAACTTACCACTCCCCATCAAAATAGAGTCTAGTTCTCCTACCCTTGAATTAGGGAAGGTTTGTGACTTACTTGCAACCAACAAAATGTTGTGGAAGTGATGCTGCATAACCTCTGAGGTGAGGTCAATAAGTGAGTGAGTGACTCACCACAGAAGCAGTCCAACTGCCCTGAGGTTATCATGCTGTGACAAAGCCCAAACCAGTCTATGCAAAGAAACTACACCTAAGAGACTCCTGAAGCTCATTATCCAGAGAATAATGACACTATTAACCCTGATAAAGCATGCTTTCAACTAGAATCTGCACTGACAAAGACAGGATCCAATCTCTATGGAGAGGGAAACATCAAAATTACCTAGATTGAAGCACTAGAGTGTGTCCTAAACTGAAGGGCAAATATGATACTGAGGCAAAAGAGCAGTGATACAGACCAGGTACCTACAGTGCCTAAGAGCTCACCCTATTCAGATAAAAATGCCAAGCTTTGGAAAGCAGAAATAATTCTAGGTTCTACCTACAGAGATGAAAGATTTCACACCACAGTTTCTGTATTTTGGTCCAGAGTGCTTCAGGCATTGAGTAGTAATGGGCTTTTAAGCTGAAGGTCTTCAGATGTTGTGACTGAGCAGCAATAATAAAGGTGTGAGTGACAGCAAAAGAGCATGGAGGAAAAAGAGAAGCAGATTAGGGTGGCAGAAGTCAAGAGCAGCTGAGCCTCTCTGGACACAGCCAAGTCAAAAGGAGTTAGTTGTACATAATTCAAATGAAGAATTCTAAGCAAGAAAAGCATGTAAATATAAAGATAGATATAAGAATGTGTGGCAAGAGCCCAAGTGGAAAAGCAGAGGCACACAAAAATAATGAGGGGTGAGGATAACCAAGTATTACATAGGAATGAGGAACGCATATTATAGGAATGAGTGACCAAGTATTATAGGAATGAGACCATGGTATCAAAAACTTTGAATATCAACTGAGGAGTTTAGATTTTATCCAACAATCAGGGAGTTGCAGAAGTTTCCTAGATCCACCATGGGCGGGGGGGCGGCAAGAGGGTGAAGAGAATCTGAGCAGGCAATATTCTAGGCCCCTTTCTTCCACTCTAACTTCAATGACTGTAATTTCAACTGTTTTACAATTACTCTTCTAAGTAATCTTTCATTTGAAAGATATCTTTTAAAATGCTGGAAGAATTACGATAATAGACAAAGCCTTTTCACTGTACACCATTGATTAGGAAAGTAATGTGATAAAAGCCTTGTTTAAGGATTGTTTCTCGGCTTTGTTCATGATATAAGTGAGAAAGTAAATATAAGAAAAAAATTAAAATGAAGAGCATGAGAAAACAAGATGGAAAGGAAAAGAGAAAACACTTTTTAAAATTAAGAATAGCTTGACTAATTCTTGACTAATAGCTTGACTAAGAGCCCAACCCCTATTTCCTTTGTTATCCCCTGCAATCTTGGACCTTCCCAGGCTTTTTTGGTCTCTATTTGGCCTTTTAATCCAGTCCTTGATTTTCCTTTGCTCTGTTTCTTTCTGGCCTTCCATGCAACCTTTTATTTCTCAGGTCCTAGGCACCCACCCATGATCACAGTGCTGCTTTTGACTGGCACTATAATTCTTTGTTATTTTCAGTTGGCTTTACATTACACATTTAAGTCTCGCCTGTCCAAAGTAATAACCTCTTCTAAAAATATTTTATTTTTGGTGCTTAGCCTTCTCAAAGTTCCTTACAGACATTATCTCATCTATTTCTCTTGAAAGTAGGTACTCTGATGACAGAGGGGCCCCAAAAGGTAATTGTGCAGATTTGGGGGTATACGTGTGCCTGGGACCTCAAAGGTGTCAATCCTGTCTATCTGGGATGAAAGATGGATGTTCTCAATTATCATTAGTGCCAAAAGCTCTTTCATTCAAAGAGAGGGAAAAAGTTCCATCACCAGCAGGGGAAAGTAAAGATCTTATGTTTAAAAAAAAAGCATTACTGTCCACCAAAGAAAAGAAGCACAATATATGTCACCATGTTTCTTTTAAATTCCAAATTTTTACTTCTTCTAGAACTTAGAGGATTTTATCTCTAGGGGTATTATTGTATTCTTATGCATTCCTAAAAAATACATACAGAGTCAGCTTGCTCTTACTCAAAAGTCTGTAAGATCCTTTTATTCACAAACACACACCAACACACACCATTTCCCCATACCACATACCAATTTGTTTAACCATCTTCTATGTAATGAGTAAAGCAGACATTCTGGAGAGGAGACTCTTTAATTTATGCAACTGGAATTGCCTCACCCAACCCAGTATGAGAAAGTGAGAATAGCAGAGATAAAAAGGAATCTTTGGGTGTCTCCCTTTCTTCCACACTCCTTACTATACTGTTAGTGATGTTTCACTGAATTTTAGCCACTGTGACTTTAGGACCCTAGAAACGTATGAATGCATAACATGGGAAAACATTAACATTTTATTAACTTAGAAGATTCCAGCCTAAATATATTTTTTCTCTCTGCTGAACATATGTTTAAAAGATTATGGGGAAAAAAATTTCTAACTTGAGCCTTCAGTTCCAATAAAGAATGACTCACTTGTGTATTTTCATAAGACATAAAGATTATTTCACTTCAACTATGCTCAGCTTCTAAACCTTTACATGCCCCTGAGTAGGTACATGCAATTAATACTGTAACCCAAAATAAAAAGGAGATACTAAAACTAAAATGAGGCAGAAAATTTTTAAGAAGAAGAAAGAAGTCCACTGAAAGTGCTGTCTTGCCTTAGACCAAAATAAAGACTAAAAGACCTTCCAAGGACAATTTATAAGAGTCAAATATCCCAAAGGACTGTGCCTCTTGCAAGGAGTAGGGTCCATTTATCACTTAGATCTAGAAGTCCATGGTAACAAGCAGTGGCTTCTGGACCTTTCTTCCAATACAAGCTTTTGCTTTCTTTGATAACAACAGTCCTTTATCCTTGACAAAACAAAAACTGTCCACTGATTAACCGTGGCTTATTAAACACTTACTTCTTAATGCATAGAAAGAAACTGCTCCTCTCTGAAGAGTAAATCTTATTGAAAAGCCCCAAGCCATGGATTTGTTTAAACTGCTGATCAGTTTCCTAATGTACTTTCAAAAGAAACTACAGTGAACACCATGATAGTAACACAACAGCAACCTTGATAAACTCCCTCTTCTCCTCCATACCCCAAAGAACACCTGCAACAGGTCCATCAGGGACATTATATATAGACCCCAGAAATTGCTCTGACTATATAATTGTATTCTTACTTAAATGTCCTGATATTCTCATGGCTAAACATATGTATAGGAGCCTTGCACAACAGATGATCATTTTGACCAAAACAATAATATTTACCTAAAATCTTTCCACCTAACCATAACAATCACAATGTTTTATTTAAATGTTAGTTCAAGGTTAAGAGCTAAGAAGCTAGTGAGGAAAATGTCCTTTTTCCTTTTTTTTAATTTTTTATTTACTTTCAATTTAGTTAACATACACTGCATTATTAGTTTCAGGGGTAGAATTTAGTGATTCATCAGTTGCATATAACACTCAGTGCTCATTACATCAAGTGCCCTTCTTAATGCCCATCACTCAATTACCCCAGGCCCCCAAACTTACGCATCTACTACTCTCCCTTTCCTGCTACAACATTCTATTTGATACCAATACCCACCAATGGTTTACCTACATATTTATAAATTAAAGGGAAAATGTAGACTGAAGTGCCACAAAGTGAAGAAAAATTGCTGGCTATGAAATCTTGGCACTGAGAATGAATTTCATCCCTGAAATCACTTCTGGGACAGATAAGGGGCATCAGACATGGTAGCTCTTATGTCTGTTGCATCAAACCTAGACTCTTACTAAGGTTTTCAGCTTAACTAATTCATTCAGAAATCTTGAATCATGTCATTAGCTACCTGCTTACCATCACTTTTCCCCTAAATATGAAAACTAGGATGATAGCTATAATTATTCCACATCGGTGGGATGTTCCAGCCAGATGTTTGTAGACATTATTCAAAGAGCCCAGATTCATGCCATCAATAAAAATTAATGAAAGAAAATCCTATTTCCATTAACCTTAAAAATATGTATAAATATGACATTCATAGGGCATGCTAAACTTTAGGGGCTCTCAAGATCTCCTCTCTTCAATGCCAGAATCAAGAGAAACAATGGAGCCTTTCAAATACATGAAGTTGAGGATGGAACTTTTAGATAGAGCAATAAAGCAATTATAAATAGAATTGATCTGGAAGAAAGGCTTTCTTCTCTTTGAACTCTTATCTCTGTTCTAAAGTTCTCTCTTGGCTTTATCTCAGGCAGTTGGTACTGTGAAACAAGCCTAGGGAAGACTGCCACTTAGAGGGCTTAGAGGGAGCCCCTTGGATAGCCAAACAGAAACAAAGTAGGTCCTAGGAGGGGCAAAGAATCTAACAGCCTGATGACTGCTATGCTAGTCCTGGCTTTATGCTAATAGGTAAAAAGGCATCCTGAGACTCTCTTAGAGCACAGCCCACTTCACCAAAGACACCAGGCAGTGATTTGGGTCCCTATCCCTCTTTAGTAATGGAATGTTTATTGTTCTGGAATGCCCTTTAACAGATAGAGTTATAATTGCAAATGTAGTTGGAGATATAGCTATAGATATATCTGTAAAAGCTCTCGTTTTATTTGCCTGATTGACACTCTCTTTCCCCTCTACAAAGGATAATGACCAGTGTTCACCACTAACTGAAGGGTTGAAGCTAATATATCCCTCTAGGAAGCCTGAATACGTCTGCTCTCACCTATTAAGTCATATACATACCAAAGTCTGTTCTCCAACCTATATATATCTTGTGCAATAACTTTTACTAAACACAATCTAAACAATAAAAATGACTGCAAAAAGAGAAGATGTTTTGATACAAATTAAGTCTAATGACTTGAAAAGTCTAAGTAAAGGTAAATCAATTTAAAACATCATTGAATTAGGGGCACCTGGGTGGCTCGCTCAGTTAAGCAGCTGCCTTCCTTCAGCTCAGGTCATGATCCCAGGGTCGTGGGATCGAGCCCCACGTTGGGCTCCCTGCTCAGCGGGAGGCCTGCTTCTTCCTCTCCCACTCCCTCTGCTTGTGTTCCCTCTCTCACTGTGTTTCTCTCTGTCAAATAAATAAATAAAATATTTATAAAAGAGTTTAAAAAACATCATTGAATTAAACTGACACAAAACAACTATGAAATACTGGTGGAAAATTCATGAAAATGCAAGGAATCTTATACTCAGATTGTATAAACTGTATAAATTTTTTCTCTGCTTTAAGAAAACAAAATTACAAATCTAGATTATGTTTTACTGGTATTCTCTATGCATGAAAGATAAAATAGATTCTTTTTTTAAGATTTTATTTATTTAATATTTTTTTAAGATTTTTTTTATTTGACAGAGAGAGACACAGCGAGAGAGGGAACACAAGCAGGAGGAGTGGGAGAGGGAGAAGCAGGCCTCCCGCGGAGCAGGGAGCCCGATGCAGGGCTCGATCCCAGGGCCCTGGGATCATGACCTGAGCTGAAGGTAGACACTTAACGACTGAGCCACCCAGGTGCCCCTAAGATTTTATTTATAACAGAGAAAGCACAAGCAGGGGAAGTGGCAGGCAGAGGGAGGAGCTGGTTCCCCACAGAACAAGGGGAGCCTGATGTGGGATTAGATCCCAGGACCCCGCGATCATGACCTGAGCCGAAGGCAGTTGCTAAACCAACTGAGCCACCCAGGTGCCCAATAAAATAGATTCTAAACAGAAGACTCACACTCAAAGAAAAGGTTTTGTCTCTATCAAAATATTGGCAAATAAAATAACATTAAGTGAACATGTTTAATATAGATATAAATTATTTTTAACATTTTATCATTTTCTACTTGACTTTTATTTTTATTAATAAACTACTGCAGAAAAGAAGGCTTTACAGTCTCCCTAAATCTACACATCTCTCTATATATATTTATAGATATATCTCTGGGACCTCCACTGAGGTAAGGATGGCACAATAAACAGCTGTAACAAGATTTGCCTTTAGCTACATGTAGCAGACATGGAGATGTGCTACGTAGATCCCTCAAGAAAAAACTCAGTGCCCAGGGGCAAAAAATGATGTTGGCCGACAGCCTTCAACAGTTAGCTCTTCAGGGTCTGCCTCAGCTTTAGAACAAAGGCCACATTCTTCTCAAGGTGGCTCCAAGCTAATAACTGATTAAGAGCGTGGTATAAGGGCCTAGACATTTCAGCTAGACGTAGAACTACTCCAGATGATGACTTTTGTGATAGGGCTCCACAAAGGGCTGGCAGAAACTTTAATAAGTCTATATCACAGTCTGATTTGCCCTTCCCAATCCCATTTCCTTGCTTTTCCTTTCATAGGTGTTAGACCCAAATAAACCTTTTGTACTCCTAACTCCATTTCAAAATATACTTCCTGGAACACCAAACAGGCACACTATATAACGGCACAACTGACATAGAACATTCCACACATATACATATTGGCTTATTTCATGCCAGGTAATTTTCACCACTTACTGAACCCATCACTGGAAGAAGGCACTAAGTGACAATGAGCACATGACAATAAAGAACAAAGTAACTGTCCACAAAAGCAGTTTGGTTCTAGCAAATATGTTTTGGATGCCTACCTCAATAGATTTCCAAGGGTCCAGAGCTAATATTCAAACTATTGAATATTGTATACCATGTTCTGCCAGAAGATTTGCAGGAAACCAGCCAGATTTTCTATCCAAGTACAAAGGATCAATTTCATATACTCCATGAAAATGACCTTCAACAATTTCTTCCAAATTGAGCTGAGACATGCTGGTAGTTATAGCTTGAACTTACTGAAGTTCTGATTAGTACTTAATACGACAAGTTTAGCCAAACTCTGCCAGCCAATCTGATACGTATTTAAGCTATTGTGTGATAATAAATGGTACATGGTAGCTGCTCCATAGTACTCTCCTCTCTTTCTCTGTCAATTCTGGATATTAATGATTCAATACAAGTTTAAATATATGCATCACGACCTCCAGAACAGAAAGAAGTAAGACTCAATAATGGGAAAGAGGGTGCTTCAGCACTGCCAATGATTAAGTCAGACATGGTTATTAAGAAGAAAAGACAGTATACACATTCTGATTTACTTTGCTCTCTCTCCTGGGCCTCTTCACACCTTGGCCAAGAAAGCACCAAAAAGCAGAGCTCAACAATTTATGTAGCACTATGGAATTGACAGAAGGCAGGTATGATATATTAGTATAGTATAGGGCCTCTAGATTGAAGAGAATCTGGCTTCTTCAGTACAAAGAACAGCTTGGACTGCCAAAGAAATTAAATTTGAAGCTTAAAGAATGTACATGTAAACTATACACCAAAGATACTAAACTCCTTAAGTGGTAAATCTCCTACTCTGTGAGAACTTGGGTGCATGGATTATGCCCAAGAGATGGCTTTTGGAAATGTCCTTTGGAACCAGATAATCAGTTATTTCCACTCAAACATTTTACTTTAAAACCTCAAGCTGAGATTAAAATTTAAAACAAAAATTGAGACAAGGACTTCCTACTGTTAGAGTAATCACTAAAAGGAAGATATTTAAGAAATTGGATAAGGGTGTTTCATGATTTATGATTTTACTTGGTAAATGTATGACATTTTTAAAGTCCTAAAACAAATGGTCCTCTGCACATAATTTGAGTCAGTCATTGTAAAATCTATTTAAAAGAAACTAAAATCAGGTAGAGCCTAATATTTACAGCAAAGCTAAAACACAAGAGCAATAATTTGGAGGAGTACCCCAGACTCTGCCAGGACAATTAATAACAAAGTCCTTCCAACTTCTGCTTACTGCCTAATTCCAAAGCCATATCCATATTTTTAGGTATTCATTATAATAGCACCCCAAATTCAGCACCAAAATCTACATTAGTTATCTATTACTGTGTACAAATTACTCCACTATGTAGCAGCTAAAACAATATACATTTATTATTTCATACTCTCTATGCAGGAGCAGCTTAGCTGGGTGGATCTGGCTCAGGGTCTCTCATGAGGTTGCACTCCAGATGTTGGCTGGGGATGCAACAATCTGAAGGTTTAACTGAGGCTGGACGGCTCATTCATGAGACACAAGAGGCTTCAGTTCCATATTGGTTCTCAGAAATAGGCCTCAGTTCCTCCCTACAAGAAACCTCTCCATCAGGTTTCTTGAGTGTCTTCACAACACAGCAATTTACTGGTCTCCCCACAGGGAGTAATCTCAGAAAAAGGGAAGCAAGAAGGAAGTCTTTTAGTCTTCAAAATTAATACACCATCAATTCCATTATATGCATTAAAAGTGGATCACTAATGCCAGTTAACCTACTCAATGGGGAGTGGGGGGAATTAAGCTTTACCTACTGAAGGGAGACATATCAAATAGTTTGTGAACATACTTTAAAACCACTCCGTGGAAGTATTAGGTTCAAAACAACAACTTACAGATCATTATTTAGTGATTTCATCCTTATCTTAACCAAGGGCCAATACCAGATATAAAGATAATTCAGCAAATAAGAGCTCTGCCAAACCAGGTGCAAGTTCATCATACTCTTACTCAAAACCACAATACACAATAAGATATTACTATACCCCAATTTAAAATGACTAATTTTTTTTTGAGAGAGAGAGGGCATGAGTGAGGGCAGGGATGGGGAGGGACAGAGAGAGAAAGAGAATCTTAAGCAGGCTCCCTGCTCAGCATGGAGCCCAATGTGGGGCTTCATCTCACAACCCTGAGATCATGACCTGAGCTGAAATCAAGAGTCAGATGCTTAACTGACTGAGCCACCCAGGCACCCCAAACGACTAAAATTTTTTAAATGAAATGTTGAGAATATCAAATGCTGGAAAGGATGAGGAGCAAAGGTAACTCTCATATATTGCCTCTTGGAATGCAAAATATTACAGCCACTTATAAAAACAGTCTATCAAGTTTCTTATAAAGTTAAACATGCATTACCATACGACCAGCAATGATACTCCTAGGTACTTACCCAAGTGAAAAGAAAAGTTATGTTCACACAAAAACTTGTATAAGGGTTGTATTAGCCAGGGTTCTCCAGAGATACAGAACCAATAGAATTTATGTATATAATAGGAAGAGATTTATTATAAGGAACTGGTTCACACAATTATAGAAGCTAGCCGGGTTGGAGAGCCGGGAGAGATGATGTTCCAGTTTGAGTCCAGAGGTCATCTAATGTAGAACTAGGACAAAATGATGTTGCAGATGAAATCCAAAGGTACACTGCTGGAGAATTTTGTCTTGGTAGGGGTAGGGAGTATGCGTAGCATGCCAGCCTTTTTGTTTTATTCAAGGCTTCAAGTGTTTAGATGAGGCCCATCTATATTATGGAGAATTACCTGCTTTACTCAAAATCTACCAATTTTAGATGTTTATCTCATCCAAAACGACCCTCACAGAAACACCCAAAATAATGTCTGACCAAATATCTGGGCACTCTGTGGCCCAGTCAAGTTACACCTAAAATTAACCACCACATTGGTATTTATAGCAACCTATTCATAATCCCCAAAATCTAAAACAATGCAAATATCCACAGAATAAATAAACTGTGGTACATCTATATAATGAAATACCATTCACCAATATAAATGGATTCACCATATGCAATATGAATGAAGCTCAAATGCATTATGCTAAGTTAAAGAAGCCAACTCAAAACTCCATATACTATGTGATTGATTTATAGGACATTCTGGAAAAGGCAAGACTATAGGGACAAAAAGAATGAAAGAGCTGCCAACAAAGGAGAACAAGAGAATTTGTGGAGGTGATGCAACAGTTCTGTACTTGATTACAGTGATGCTTACCATGACTGTTTGTCAAAACTCACATAACTGTACACTCACTAAAAGGATGAATTTTACTATATATAAACTATACCTAAAATAAATGAAAAATCTAATCAGTTACTTTCCTACTTACAAGGAATGGTGTCATGTACTTTCTAAAAACCCGTATCCAAAGCTATGGTAAATGGCAGCTATGGACATATACTAAACATCAACCAATTATTATCCATTCTTGTCTCCACATCTCACCAAAATGGCCTCTTCCCAACCACTAATGTGAGAATCCTCATTGGTTACGTGAAGTGTCAGCAAACATCTTAGGCCCCTGCTTAGCTGACATAAAGTCCTAGCCTATCATGTCTAATCAGTTCTCAATTAAGGAAATAAAAAAAGAGTATACACCACAGCAACCAAAGAGTCAAAAACTTCATTCACCTTTCAAAGAAAGGGAAAGATTTGCCTCCAAAATGGCTACTCCTGGCTTCTGAAAATTAACCACAGCTGTTGATGAAAACTAGTCCAACTCCACAGGAAAGCCACAAAATTGGCAACCTAAAAACAGCAATATGTCTCCCTGAACAACTTTTAATCATGATCCCTCAAGCACTCAAGGCCAAAACTAACATACCATCCACCCTCAGCTAAAACCTCATCATGGTTTACATACACCACTTTGGCATCTTCCAGAGGCAGTGGCCACACTTTTCCCTAATAAACCAATAAACCACTAAGCAGTTCACATTGAGGGATAGAATCTAATAATCTAAAACTCAAAAATGCCAATGGAAAGGGAAAAATATATCCACACAAATAACTTGTAAGTAATTATACATCAGCAAAGAAAAATGAAGTTGCCAGCAATTGTTTTAGCCCGAGAGAGTGTGGCTGGAAACTTGGATATAGATGGTGGTGTGAAATAAAGAAAGATGACAGTTCTCTTTGCCATGACAGCCTTCTCTCCAGCTTCCTCACTAAGATTTTTAAACTAAAGCTTGGTGTCAGATTTCCTTGTCAATCCATCTCAGGAATTACCTCCTAAGACCAGATGACCTACCCATATTGGGGTTTCAAATCTTGTAGAGACTTGATGACCCTCGTCATTCTTGTCTCTCCTAGTATTTCATTGGGGTTTGGCACAGATATTTTAAAAATATGTTTCTGATTGTTGATACAAGAGTTTTTTTTCTAGTAGTCATATCTAAATATTAACCTATTGCCTCTCATTTGAGCTGATTCATAAAATGTCTTCATTCTGTCACTAGTTTCTTCAGGTTTTCTCTGGCCTGTACCTCTGTGCTGCCTAAATAAAAGAACCTAGTTATTTAGACGTCATAGAGTCACAGTCATACAGTCCTTAGAGAAACCGTATCACTGCCTTAACACAAACAAATATGCTTCTTCAATCAGTATAACATTCCAACTTTTATACAAACAAGCATTTTAATACTCCTTAACATGTTTTCAAAAATAGTGTCTCAAAGAGACATACTATGGAAATACCTTCTACCCCATATTTTTAATCAATTTTATTGACATTAATTTACATACTATAAAATTCACCAATTTTAAGCGTACAATTCAATATTTTGACAAAAGTATATAATCATGTAATAGCCACCAAAATCAAGATACAGAACATTTCCATAACCTCAAAAATATCCTCTTATGTCTTTTTGCACTCAGACCCCCTTCCATAGGCTAGCAACCCCAATCTTCTTTATGTCACTGTAGTTTTGCCCTTTTAAAATGTCATATAAATAAAATCACACATTGCCTAGTCTTCTGTATCTCTTCTTTCACATAGCAGAATGTTTTCTGATATTAATGTTGTGTGTATCATTGATTTTGTTTCATTTTATTGTTGAGTTGTATTCCACTGTATGGATATGCCATGATTTGCATGTCCATTCACCAGTTGATATGGAGATTAATTTCAGTTTAGAGCTATTCTACATAAAGAAGCTATAAATGTTCACAAAAGAGTTTTTGCATTGACATATATTTTCACTTCTCAGTAAATATCTAGGAAAGGAATTAGGTCATGATAACTACAGCCATTTTAAATTTCTACTGGGTAGATAATGGCATTTAATTTTGTTCTCGTATTTCTTTTTTTTTAAGATTTTCTTTATTTATTTGACAGAGAGAGAGACAGCGAGAGCAGGAACACAAGCAGGGGGAGTGGGAGAGGGAGAAACAGGCTTCCTGCTGAGCAGGGAGCCCGATGCGGGGCTCGATCCCAGGACCCTGGGATCATGACCTGAGCCGAAGGCAGACACTTAACGACTAAGCCACCCAGGTGCCCTGTTCTCATATTTCTCTTATAACAAATTATGTTGAGCAAATTTCCGTTGCTTACTTGCCACTGATAATAGCTTTTTGGTAAAATGTCTGTCCAGATGTTTGACCATTCGTTCATCAAAGTTTTTGTCTTCTTGAATTGCAAAAGATTTTATGTATTATGTTTCAAGTCCTTTCTTTGATATATATTATATATATATACATATTATATATACAATATATATTGAATATTCTCTCCCAATTCTATGGCTTCCACTTTTGTCTTCTAAATAAGCAGCTTTTTGTTTTAATGAAGTATAATTTACCAGTTTTCTTTTCTTTTTTTTTAAGATTTTATTTATTTATTTGACAGGAGAGAGACAGTGAGAGAGGGAACACAAGCAGGGAGAGTATGAAAGGGAGAAGCAGGCTTCCTGCAGAGCAGAGAGCCTGATGTGGGGCTCTATCCCAGGACCCTGGGATCATGCCCCGAGCCAAAGGCAGACGCTTAATGACGGAGCCACCCAGGCGCCCCTAATTTACCAGTTTTCTTTTATGTTTCTTGTATTTTGCTCCCTCTCAAAAAAAGTCTTTGCCTAATACCAGGTCAACAAAGACTTTCTCTTGTATTTTCTTCTAGAAAGCTTATGATTTATTTCTTATATTTAGATCTGTGATCCAGTTTGAATACAAATTTTTATATAATTTGAGGTAAGGGTCATATAAAGGTCATGCCAAAGTTTGGGGTTTTTTTTACAAATACATATCAAATCATTAACTGCACCATTTGGTGGATAGAATATCCTTTCTCCCTTTAAATCACCTTGGCATTTTTGTTGGGAAACCAACTGGTCATATATATGTGGGTCTATTTCTGAACTCTATAGTCTCTTTCTGGACTCTATATTCTGTTCCATTTACCCACAGATCTGTCCTTACATCAATAACACAGTTTTAATTACTACAGCTTTATAGTCAGTCTTTAAATTAGGAAGTATAAGTCCTCTAACTTTGATCTTCTTTTCCATATTGTTTTAGTTACTCAAGATCCTTTGCATTTCCATATATATTGTAGAATCAGGTTGCCAGATTCTGTATTAAAGAAAATAACCTCCTAGAATTTTTATTGGGACTGTACCAAATAATAGATCAATTTGAGAAAAAAATGACACATTATATTATCTTCTGATACATGAGCAGAGTATATATCACTTATGTGTTCTGTAACTGGCCTCAGTAATATTTTTCAGTCTTTGGTATATAGACATTGCACATATATTTATATATTAACTCCTAATTATTTCAGGCTTTTATTGTATCATGCTATTGTGAATGGTGCTATTGTTTAATTTCTAACTGTTCATTGCTAATATAGAAATACAACTGATTTTTTATACTGACATTTTAACATGATCTTTTGGGACACATTAATTCTAGAAATTTCTTTATAAATTCCATATGTGTTCTCCATAGACAACCAAATTTTCTCCAAAGAAAGACAATTTATTCCTTTCCAACACATATGCCACTTATTTTCAGTAACAATGTGGATCTTCAGTAACAATGGGTTACCTTAGAGAAAATACACTTGCTTGTTCCTAATCTTAAAGAAATTCATTTGGCCTTTCAAAATCATGTATGAAACTAGCTATAATTTTTTGTAGATGACCTTTATCAAGTTGATGACGTTTCCTTCTATTCTTACTTTGTTTAGAGTTCTTTTTGTGAATGGATGGGTAGTTAAGTTTTGCCAAATACTTTTTCAGCAGTTATTAAGACCATATTTTTTACTCTGTTAATATGAATCGTATTTATTGATTCACCATGATAAACCACAATTGCTTTCTTGGAATAAAACCCTTTTAGTCATGATGTAGTATGTTTTTTATATTTTGTTGAATTTGCTAAAAATTGTAATGGATTTTTACATCTATCTTCATAAAGCACATTCGTCCATCATTTTATTTTCTTGTGATTTCTTGGTCTGGTATTGTTACCAGAGTAATACCGCCTTCATAAAATAAATTGGGAAGTCCCTTCATTTCTTTTGCTGGAAGACTTTCTATAGATTAGGTCTTATATGTTCCTTGGAGGCTTAATAGAATTCACCAGAGAAGCCACCTGAGTCTGGTATTTTCTTTGAAGGGAGATTTGACTACAAATTCATATATATATATATATATATATATATATATATATATATATGTTATCTATTTTTTTCTTGAGTAAATTTAGTAGTTTATTTCTTTCAAGAAATTTGCCTATTTATCTCTAAATTGTGGAATGGATGGCATAAAGTTAGTTGTTCATAGTATCACCTTATTATCTATTTAATGTCTGTAATATTAGTAAGGATTCTTCTTCTTACATTCCTGATATTGGTAATCTGTGTCTTTTTTTTTTAACTAATAATTCTGACTAGAGGATTATCAATTTTATTAACATTTCCCCAAAAAAGCATTTGGTTTTCTTCTTTTTAAGATTTTATTTATTTGAGAGAGAGAGAGAGAGAGAGCAAGAGCAGAGGGAGAAGCAGAATCCCCACTGAGCAAGGAGCCCAATGCAGTACTAGATCCCAGGACCCTGGGATCATGAGCTGAGCTGAAGACAGATGCTCAACTGACTGAGCCACCCAGATGCCCTGCATTTGGGTTTTTTTAACATTCCCTAGAGTTTGTTTCATATTTGAACTTTGTTCTTTTTATAATTATTTCACTCCTTACTTTGTGTTTAATTTGTTCTTATTTTTCCACTTTTTTTGAGATACAAGTTTAGATCATTGATTTTGAGGACCTCTTTTTTCTAATAAAAGTATTTAAAACTTAAATTTCCCTCTAAGCAATGCTTCCCACAAATTGCGGCAAGTTGTAATATTAATTCATTTCAAAACATTTGCTAATACATTGCCTTTCTTTCTGAGCTCATGAGTTATTTAGCTCTGTTAGTTGATTAATAAATACTTGGAGATATTCCAGATATCTTTCTGATATTCATTTCTAGTTTAATTGTTACAGTGAGAAAACATACTTAAAACTTACTGAGGGGTGCCTGGGTGGCTCAGTCATTAAGCGTTTGCCTTAGGCTCAGGTCATGATCCCAGGGTTCTGGGATAGAGCCCCATGTCCAGCTCCCTGCTCAGCAGGAAGCCTGCTTATCCCTCTTCCACTCCCCCCTGCTTGTGTTCCCTCTCTCACTGTGTCTCTCTCTCTCAAATAAATAAAAATCTTAAAAAAAACACTTATTGAGACTCCCTTTATAGTGTAAAATGTGATCTATTATCTCCATAATGTTTTATGTATATTGAAGAGAATTTGTATTCTGTTGTCATTTGGTGGGACTTTTATAATGTCAGTTTGGTAAAGTTGATTATTAGTATTTTTCAATTTTTCTATATACTTACTGATTTTCTGTCTACTTTTCTATACATTAATGAAAGAGAATCAACATTTAATTATAATTATGTATTTATCTATTCTCTTTTTTAATCACTTATTTATCTTTTTTTCATGTATTTCAGCCTTTATAATATGGTACATAAACATTTATTCTGAATTGTATTATCCCTTGATCAGTTTATCCTTTTGTTATTACAGAATATTCTACATTATCTCTGGTAATATTCCTTGCTCTGAGTCTATGTTAATATAAATAGGACTACTCCACTGTTTCCTTTTATTTTTAATATATCTGTGTCTTTATGTCTAAAGTGGGTTTCTTGTAGATAGCAAATAGTTGAGTATTGCTTTCTTAATCCATTTTGATCATCTCTGTCCTTTAATTGTAGTGTTTAGACCATTTACCTTTAATGTAATTATTAATATGGTTGAATTAAAACCTACCATCTTGTTACTTGTTTTCTATGTGTCTTATTGTTAGCTTTTCTTCTTTTCCTGCTTTATTTTAAATAAAATTAGTGGTTCTTTAAGATTCCTTTTTTTTTTTTTACTTATAGCTAATTAGCTCTACCTCTTCAAATTGTTATTGCTATTTTTAGTTGTTGCTCTAGGCTTTAAAATATACTTTTTGCTATCACAGTCTACACTTAAATAATATTAGAATTGTTTAAATAACAAATTCCATTTAAAAGTGTAAGAATCTTATAATAGTATGCTTCCATATTCTTTAGATCTTTTCTTTTTGCTATTTTTGTCACACATTTTATTTCTAGAGAAGTTATAAATCCCCTAATACATTGTTATCACTTTTGCTTTAAACAATAAACTATCTTTTAAAGAGATTTAAAAAGAAGAAAACATATTTTCTATAAACTTACTTTTTATCCATTTTGGAGCTCACCATTCCTTTACGTAGAGCCAAGTTTCCATCTGATGTAATTTGCTTTCTGCCTAGAAAACTCCTCTTAACACTTCTATAGTTCAGGTCTACTGAAAAAAAGAATTCTCTCAGCTTTTCTTTCTCCATAAAAGTCTTTATTGCACTTTCATATTTGAAAAATATTTTTAACTAAGTATAGAATTTTAGCTTCTAAAAGAATTTGGCTTCTTTTAGGAGAAGAAGTTGTTACTTTAACAACAACAAACTCAAAAGACAGGTATGATTAATTAGCCAAGAATGAAGATAAAATGGAATTCTTTTAAAAAGACATTTTATTCAAAGTAAAGCAGAAAAAGAGAAAAATGAATAAGATATCCATAGCAAACATATAACAAGATGGTAGATTTCAACCCAATCATACTGATAATTACATTAAATGGTCTAAACATTACTATTAAATGGCAGAGATTATCAGATTGAATTTTAAAAAGCAAAATCCAATTATATGTTATCCATAAGAAACTCATTTTGAATATAAAGATACAGATATAGCCTTAGAAATGGATGGTAAAAGATAAACCAGACAAGAACTGTTCTATTTAGTACTTTAAATCTATTGCTCCATTGTATTCTAGCTTGTATAGTTTTTATTGAGCTGTCTCCATCATTTTTATCTTTGTCCTTCTGTATATACGTGCCTTTTTCTCTGGGTGCTTTCAAGATTTTCCATTTATGACTAGCTTTTTATCAATTTAATTATAATGTGGCTTGATGTGGCTTTATGTTTCTTTTGTTTAGGATTTGTAAGTCTTCAATCTGTGAGTTTATATTTTTCATCAAATTAAGAAATTTTAGGCCATTTTTCTTAAAATGTTCTTTGTGGTTCCCATCCCTCTTCTCTTTCTGGGACTTCAATTATACACATGTGAAACTCTCAGGTGTTTTCCACAACTCACTGAAGCTCTGTACATTTTATCTCTCTGGTCTTAATTTTGGATCATTTCTATGGTTATATATGCAAACTCACTGATCTTTATTCTGAAGGGCAGATAATTGAATTTATTTAGTAAAGAAATTACTGAGTAGGAAAGTAACTCAGAGAAGGCATTTCTGTAAATGATTAACGTAACCTGAATATGCAGCATGCTTTATGAAAGAGTGACTCAAGAAAGACTCAAGAGATCAAAACAGAAATCTAGATAAAAACAGATCAAAGACTAAACTGGGATTGTGGCAGAGAAAACTGAAAGAAATCAAAGTATGAAGTAGATATTTTAAAGGGAAATGTATATAGTTTAGTAGAGTATATAAAGATACTAAAAAGAGGAATAACTCAAGATAAAGTCATTTCAAATTTAAATGACCAGGAAAATGATGGTATCAATTAGGAGATATACAGTTTAGGTAAGGAGAGTGATGAAATTAATTTTAGGTTAATTTAGATTATACAAGTGTAATAAGCATCCTGGAAGAAACCGGATATAAATAACTGAAGCTCAAGTGAAAAGTCAACCCTAGAGATATTTATATATTTAGTGACAATTAGCATAGTTGAACAAAAAAATACTGATCAATTCTCTATACAAAAAATCTACACTGAGAAAAAGCACAGTAAGCTAGGGGACTAGATCTTTATAAATAAGCTTAGGAAGAGAAGGAAAGAGAAAAGTTTAAAAAGCAACAGAAATGAAAGAATAGTTCAAGAAATAAAAGGGAATGCAGAATAGCTTAAAGTCATAAAAGCTGATAGAAACATTATTAGGGGATGAGACCCAGAGTTTCAATATTATAAACTTCTGCAGAAACTTCAAGAAAAAATAAAAACCGAAAAAATGACATCTTAATGATACTCAAGAGGGACAGTCAAATTAACAGTAGAAATGTTTACTCATCAAACAGGAAGCAATCAGGCTGGAAGAAATTTACTTACAGGACTCAAAAGTGCCCCACCATTCTCTGACAACCAAGTGTAGAAGAGTAACAATTTCTAACCAGATACAGAGAACTTCAAGTATGCGGACCTTTCCTATATTAGGAAAAGGGGTAACAGCAAAGTGCCATAAAAGGTATGCTTTAAATTTTTAGAGTGGTTTAACATTCACATTTCCACAAAACAAGTCTACCTTAAAACATCATCACTGAGTATAATAAACAAAACATCTGACCCTAATCTCAGCTTGGGTTTCCACAAAAAGTTTATAAAATAAGTTTAAAAAGACATAAAAGTAAAGTTACAATTATAACAGAACTACAAACAGTCCCTAAATTTTAAAATAAAAATAACAGGGTATCCAAAAAGTAGAATTCACATTTGTCCTTCAATCGTTTGTAAATGCATTTCAAATAAATCTAACTCCATAACTCTGTTCAGATCTCTCTATGGTCTATTAAATCAAGAATGTTGAGTAACAGGAAGTAAAGTGAGTTCTTTCATAACTAGTATCCACAATGTCACACCTCATACAGTTTTCTTCAACCATCCTCCCTTTATTATTATTGGTAAACCCACACTCTAAGAATATCTGCATTTTAAGAATCTGAAAAATGTATCCCCAAATCATTTGTTCAGGAGTTTGGGGAATATTCTCTTTTAAAACTCATGCACAATAATTGAGTTAACTCGTGCCCCAATTTTTTTAAAGGCAGATATTTTTAGTGATAAGCTGTTAATGAATGTCACAAATATCTGAAATTAATAGAACTGTTTTCACCACTGGAATCTATTGTGTGTTTACCTGGGAACAATGACAAAACTCAAAAAACTTTATAATCCTGCATGAAATTGATTCGTTAGACAAAAGCCAGACAGCCTTAATGTGGCCAATCCAAAGAAATAGAAAAACCATTTTCAGTGCCTACTCGGTTTTTTGTCCTGGCTACTCCTATAAACACCGCCATATTTCATAATATATGGTATAATTTAAATATTAAAAATTCAAGAGAATTGAAACTTATTAGAAATAATGAAGTTTAAGAAGATTGCTAGATACAAGATCAGAAAACAATAATTAATTTGCTTCCTAACAGCAACAAACAATGCAAACATTTAGTACCAAAATAGCTAATATATCAGAATTGGTTGGGTCTGAAAGAAACAGAGAACAAAATTATAGTAACTTAAACAAATTAAGGTTAATTTTTCTCACATGTCAAAAAATCTGAAGGTAAGCACTCACATGATTCAGCTACTCTACAATGTCAGCGAGTACCTGAGGGCTTTTTTCCATCCATCTGACTGCCATGTTTTTATACCTATGTTTTGTCATTTCTTATTCACAGAATAGGTGAAGTATCTCTAAGCACCATGACTTCATACTTGCACCACAAACAGGAAGAACAGGGAAAGGATATTACCAGTAACATACCTTTTTCCAGAAAAAAAATCTTCCTAATAACCACTCCATTGGACTTAAGTGCCATTGGCCAGAACTAGGTCATATGTTTACCTCAAGCTGCAGGATTAAGAATTGCTACTAGATTAGCCAATACACAAAGCCTGCCACAGACTCTTCAAAACTCATCAAAAATATATAAGTTAACTAGAAATAAAATTTAATAAAATACATGCAAAAATGTAATGGAGAAAATAATAATTTATTCAAAGACATAAAAGAAGACTTAAATACATGAAGATATATATTTAGGAATAGAAAGAATCAGTAAAGGTAGCAATTATCCCCTATTAAATTATCATAAATTTTACCAACTTTAGTTATACCTGGTCACCTGTAGAGATAGCTGTAAAGAGAAAAGGGTAGAAAATGTGTCTTTGTATCCAAAATATTTCATTTATTTAAAAAGAGATTATTAAAAAGATTTATTTTCATTCATTTATTTCATTTATTTAAAAAAAATTGTTGAATCACACTATATTGTACACCTTTTAAACATACAGCATTAAGTGAGAAATAAATTCGTATTGTGTTAAACCATGTGATTTAGGAGTACTTTGTTAATTCAGCATAACTGGTTTATCTAATATAGATAAAAAGACATAAGCAGTGTGGGTAAGTAAATTATGAACTGAAATTAAAATGTAGAAGAATGTATAGCCCAACTTTTATATGAAATAAAATAAATATGTATATTTATTCCATGTATAAAATGGAAAAAGTAATAACCACACTGTACATTAAACTTTACCCAAATATTATCATTTTATCAGTTAATCAAATCTTTATTAAAAGGAATTTTCTGCTATGCAGTTCTTAACCCTGAAAAGTTATGAATTGGTAAAAAAAAAAAAAAGCAACATGTAATCACCACATGAAGTTAGACTGCATTCATGACTAATAAGCCAAGGACATAAGATCTTATTGGAAGCAATATGGCCACAGAGAGCAGGACCCAAGGCAGAAAACTGGAGTTCAAAGTTCACCTTTGCTCAGGGTGGGATGAAGAACAGCAGCAGTAGCTGTTAGCAATAGTATGTGCACAGATTTCGAGAAACTGAGTGCTTGCTATATGCCATCAATGTTTTACCACTCCAAAAGAACTTACACTAATCATTTCTTTACCCTTCCATTTGTTTCCTCCGACCCTCCCCCATAAAAAAAAAAAATTAGGATCTTTTGGTTCTTACATTAAACAGCTTTGGCAAGACCACAGCCACATCTAAGGGAGATTGCGGAGTCAGCACCCAGAGGTCCTTGATCAGTATCTCTGCCTCTAGCTTTCTAGTAAAGTTCATTTGTCCTCAATCCACCCACTGACTCAGAACCTTAAGTGGGTGGTTTTTATGTGAGTTATGAGACTCATTTTAGACCTAAAGATACCTGCATATTGAAAGTGACAGGGTGGAAAAACATTTATGACCCAAATGGATGGCAAAAGAATGCTGGAATAACAATATTTATATTGGACAAACTAGACTTTTTTGTTCTTGTATTGTTTTTATCCCACTTTGGTATCAGGGTAATACTGGGCTCATAGAATGATTTTGAATATGTTTCCTTAATTCCATTATTTGTAAGATTTTGAAAAAGACTATCAATTTTTTTAAGGGTTGGTAGAATTTATCAATGAAACCTGTAGTCTTGGGTTTTTCTGTGCTGGGAGATTTCTGATTCCTAATTCAACTTTCATTCTTGTTATTGGTCTAAGAAGATTCCTATTTCTTGGATTTAAGATTCATGATTCAATCTTGGTAACTTGGGCATTTTTAGGAGTTATCTAGGGTTTTTTTCAAAGTTATCTCATTTGTTAGTATACAAATGTTTATAGTAATGTTATCACACTTATGTATTTCTGTGGTATCTGTTTTATTGATTTCCACTTCTCATTTTTGAGTCTTCTTAAGAAAAAAATCTTACAAATGTAGTTAAAGCATTGCTAATTTTCTTTATTTTTTTGGAAAAACTGGTCATTACTTTCAATGTTATGTTATTGTTTATTCTGCTATTTTATTTCTGATTTTTCTTTGTTATTTCCTTCCCCTACTAAATTTCAGATAAGTTTCTTCTTTTTCTAGTTCCTTATACTACAATGCTAAGTTGTTTGTTTGAACTTTTTTCTTAACATAAGCATTTATAGCATAAAAATTAAAAACAGAATTACCATATAATCTAGTAATTCCACTACTATTTACACATAAAAAAAACACTAATTCAAAAAGATATATGCACTCCTATGTTTACTGCAGCATTATTTACAATAGCCAAGATATGGAAGCAACCCAAGTGTTCATCAATAGCTGAATGGATAAAGAAGAAGTGGAGATATATATATATGGATAGATAGATAGATAGATGATAGATAGATAGATATAGATAGATATACACACAATGGAATATCACTCAGTCATAAAAAATGAAATCTTGCCTTTTGTAACAACATGGAGGGATCTAGAGGGTATACTGCTAAGTGCAATAAGTCAGTCAGAGAAAGACAAATACCATATGATTTCACTTATATGTGAAATTAAAGAAACAAAACAAATGAACAAAGGAAAAAAGAGACAAACAAAAAACCAGACTCGGATTAAGAGTACATCTACCAGGGTGCCTGGGTGGCTCAGTCATTAAGCATCTGCCTTCAGCTCAGGTCATGATCCCAGGGTCCTGGGATCAAGCCCCGCATCGGGCTCCCTGTTCAGTGGGAAGCCTGCTTCTCCCTCTCCCACTCCCCCTGCTTGTGTTCCAGCTCTCGCTATCTCTCTCTGTGAAATAAATAAAATGCTTTTTAAAAAAAAAAGTACATTTACCTTGATGAGCACTGAGCAGCATACAGAATTGTTGAATCACTATATTGCACACCTGAAATTAATATAACAATGTATGCTAATTATACTGGAATTAAAAAATAAATTAATTTTAAAAATCCATCTTGCTCACGTCTTTAAGCTTTAGGTGATATAGTTGACTAGAGAAGCTGGTAAGAAGAATAAACTTAGTTGAAAAAAACCTATGAAACAAAATAAGTAAAGCAAATGCAAAAACCAGTATAGAATCAGATCACAAGTCACCATTCCTCCCATCTAATACAATAATGAAAAAAGATGTATACATATTGTAGGTGAGGGTGCAGAGGATGGACATTCTCACATACTCTGAGAGCATTCCTGGTTTAATCACTCTGGAATCAATTTCATTTTATGTATCAAAATTGTAAATACTCATCACATTTTCACCCAGAAATTCTACTTACATTAGTTTATCTTAAGGAAATTTAAAACGCAGATTCATTGCAAAATAATTTATACCAAGGAAAAATCTATACCTAAACTAGACAACAAGATGACATATTAAGTAAATCATAAAATATCCATATACTACAATTCTTGAAACGACTAAAAATATGTAATAAGAGACTATTGAAGAATGAGAATATGTCCATGATATTTTTATTAAGAAGTCAGGTTATAAACAATATAGCTGGTATGAGCTCAGTTTTGTAAAACACACATATATACATATACATTCATACCCAAACACTTAGACACACATTCATAAAGACTAAATATACATTTTTGCAAAAGTCACCTAGCTCTGGATCACAGGCACCTTAGCAGTTTTTTTGGGCTCATCCTTGAGTAGGACATACCAAAGTTCCCAAGGAACATGCTAGAAGAGTTCTTTGTCACTAGTTTTTATTTTGCTGAGTGAAGTACTCCAGCTGAGGGGAAGAACCCCAGTACTAAGGGCAATAAAGGGATACCCCATAGGGGAGTTTACAGGTGTGGCTTGTGGAGAAAGAAAAGGGGATAAAAAGATAGCAAGAGAAACAAGGGAGACAGGAAAAAATTATTTTAGGAAGTTTTGCATTGTGGTATGCAATTGAACTGCTCTTCTATCATCTCAAGAATTTCAATAAATGCTTCAGCATTTGACAATACTTTTAGAGTTGGCTTTGTGTTAGGGCTTGAGGAAAATGTTGCTTATTTGGATTTGCTGGTTTGTTTAGATGGAAATTTTTGGAGATGCAATAAAATTCTGAGCCTGGCCTCTGGAGGAATATTTTTATTTCATATAGAAGACCAGGCCAGTCCCACATAGCAAGGAAAAGCTGTGGGCATCAACTCAAAAAGGAAAAGGAAAGGGTCAGGTATAAATATCACTAAGCAAAATACTCATCTTATTATCCAAGCCATGGTGGATCAGACAGTGAAAACTCACACAAAAGGTGACAGAAAGCAGACACTCAAACAGGAAAGGCAGTTGGCACTTGATATAGCTAACAACAGATGTCAAGAACAAAGTTACTGAGAGACTCAGGTTCAACATAAGAAATTCAACTCACTTCAGTACTAATCAGCAGCCCATCTGGAGGATACAGAATGCATGACAGAAACCAAATATCCTAGGGTGAAATTTTTAAAAGAAAACCAAATCATTTGGATGCCAGGGTGCCAAAAATAGAAGGCAACATATATTTAACCTTAGCCAATTAGTTATTTTTACAGCTCTTATTAAGATCCTCTGACTTATGTAAGTATTGTACCTAGAATGTAAACTAGTCCTAAATGTGCTTACCTCTCGGGAGGAGCAAGATGGTGGAGGAGTAAGAGACCTAAATTTCGTCTGGTCCCAGAAATTCAGCTAGATAGGGATCAAACCATTCTGAACACCTACGAACTCAACAGGAGAGCGAAGAAAAGAAGAGCAGCAACTCTCTGAACAGAAAAACGATCACTTTCTGGAAGGTCGGATGTGCAGAGAAGTGAATCCGAGGCGATATTTGGGAAGATAGACAGTGGGGGGAGGGGGACCTCCACCAGCCACTACTGGCAAGTGATAGAGCAGCAGAGCACAAAATCTGAAATTTTAGAAGTCCGCTCCACTGAGGGACATCACTACAGAGGCTAAGCCGGGGGTGGAACCCTCATTGGGACAGTGTGGTCTCAGGACCCTCAGGGTCACAGAAAGACTGGGGGGTACCTGAGTGCAGCAGAGCTCCCAGGTAACGGAGCAGAGAAGCCAGCTCCAGAGACAAAGCCGACACGCGGGCTCTCAGCTCAGGGTTGCCATAAACCGTGATTCACAGCACAGTTGGGCCACCGCTCTTCCAGAAGGGACCCAACAAGCGGCAGATCTGGGGAGACTCCCCTGCCACCCCTGGGAGGAGAAGCATGGGTGCGCAACACAGGAATCTGCTGGGTTTGGAGACTCCAAACGGGGTTGTGTGCCAGAGATAGAAACACTCGGTCACAGGCTGGGTGAGCATGGAGTGCGACCGGAGACCGGGGAGACGGGAGTAATTGACTGCTTTTCTCTGGGGGCTCACTGAGCGGGGGGGCTGAATTCTCGGCCCTTCCGGGGTGGAGATTGGGAGCCCGTCATTTTCACTCTTGTCCTCTAAACCTATACAGAAAGCTTGCAGGGAACAAAAGCTCCCGAGAGCAAACCGGAGCAGATTGCTTAGCCCAGACTGGCAAGGGCGGGGCAATTCCACCTCCGGCAAAGACATTTGAGAACCATGTCAACAGGCCCCACCCCCAGAGGATCAGCAAGAACAGCCAGCCGAGACCAAGTTTACTGATCAGTGAGAATGGAAAAATGCCAGCACTGGGGGAATACAGCACATAGAATTCATGGCTTTATTCCCATAATTCTTTAGTCTTTCAAAGTTAATTTTTTTTAACTTTTTCTTTTTTTTTTAATTTTTCTTTTTCCCTTTTCAACCAACATCTATATGTATATATATATATATGTTGTTCTCTCTTGAAATTTGGGATACATTTTCTTCTAATAGACCAAAATATACCCTAAATCTCTAGTGTATGGCTTTGTTCACATTCTTTCCTTTTTTTTTAATCCTCTTCTTTCTTTTTTCAACCAACTTCTTATCAATTCCTTTTATAAAACCTTTTATAATTTACATCTTTACATTCATATCCCATCCCTTCATCATATTTACCCTTATTTTTCTACATATATAAGTTTTTCTTTCTTTAAAATTTTGGGAGGCACTTTCTTCTGACAGACCAAAATACGCCCAAAATCTAGTGTATGGCACTGATCTATGCACCAGCCTGATCATATTTGATCATATTCTGTTTTTTTATTTGTTTGTTTTTATCTTTATCTTTTTCTTTTTTTTCCTCTTTTTTTTTGTTCTTTCCCTTTCTTTTCCCCTGGTTTCAGATTTCTTCTTGATTTGTTTAGTGTATATTTTTCTGGGGTCATTGTTACCCTCTTAGCATTTTGTTCTCTCATTCACCTATTCTCCTCTGGACAAAATGACAAGACGGGAAAAAATCACCTCAAAAAATAAAGGGGGGGCAGTACCACTGCAAGGGACCTAATCAATACGGACATTAGTAAGAACTCAGAACAAGAGTACAGAATGACGATTATAAACATACTAGCTAGGCTTGAAAAAAGCATGGAAGATATTAGAGAAACCCTTTCTGGAGAAATAAAAGAACTAAAATCTAACCAAGTCGAAATCAAAAAGGCTATTAATGAGGTGCAAAAAAAAAAAAAAATGGAGGCTCTAACTGCCAGGATAAATGAGGCAGAAGAGAGAATTAGTGATATAGAAGACCAAATGATGGAATACAAAGAAGCTAAGAAAAAGGAAGATAAACAACTACTGGATCATGAGGGCAGGTTTCAAGAGATAAGTGATACCATAAGATGAAACAATATTAGAATAACTGGAATCCCAGAAGAAGAAAAAAGAGAGAGGGGCAGAAGGTATATTGGAGCAAATAATAGCAGAGAACTTCCCTAATTTGGGGAAGGAAACAGGCATCAAAATCCAGGAGGCACAGAAAACCCCTCTCAAAATCAATAAAAATAGGTCAACACCCCAACATCGAATAGTAAAACTTATGAGTCTCGGAGATAAAGAGAAAATCCTGAAAGCAGCTCGGGAGAAGAGATATGTAACCTACAATGGTGGAAACATTAGATTGGCAACAGACCTATCCACAGATACTTGGTAGGCCAGAAAGGACTGGCATGATATATTCAGAGCATGAAATGAGAAAAATATGCAGCCAAGAATACTATATCCAGCTAGGCTGTCATGAAAATAGAAGGAGAGATAAAAAGCTTCCAGGACAGGGGTGCCTGCGTGGCTCAGTCGGGTAAGCATCTACCTTCTGCTCAGGTCAGGATCCCAGGGTCCTGGGATCGAGCCCTACATCAGGCTCCCTGCTCAGTGGGGAGCCTGCTACTCACTCTCCCTCTGCTTGCAGCTCTCTCTGCTGTGCGCTCTCTCTCTTTCTCTCTATCTGTGTCAAATAAATAAATAAATTCTAGAAAGAAAAAAAAAGTCTTCCAGGAAAAACAAAACCTAAAGAAATTTGCAAACACAAAACCAGCCCTACAAGAAATATTGAAAGGGGTCCTCTAAGCAAAGAGACAGCCTAAAAGCAACATAAACCAGAAAGGAACACAGACAATATACAGTAACAGTCACCTTACAGGCAATACAATGGCACTAAATTCATATCATTTAATAGTTACCAAGAATGTAAATGGGCTAAATGCCCCAATCAAAAGACACAGGGTATCAGACTGGATAAAAAAACAAGACCCATCAATATGCTGTCTGCAAGAGACTCATTTTAGACCCAAAGACACCCCCAGGTTGAAAGTGAGGGGGTGGAAAAATATTTACCATGCTAGTGGACACCAAAAGAAAGCTGGGGTGGCAATCCTTATATCAGACAAACTAGATTTTAAAACAAAGACTATAATAAGAGAAGAGGAAGGACACTGTATCATACTTAAAGGGTCTATCCAACAAGAAGATCTAACAATTGTAAATATCTATGCCCCTAACATGGGAGCAGTCATTTATAGAAGCCAATTAATAACAAAAGGAAAGAAACACATCGACAACAATACAATAATAGTGGGGGACTTTAACACCCCCCTGACTGAAATGGACAGATCATCTAAGCAAAAGATCAACAAGGAAATAAAGACTTTAAATGACACATTGGACCAAATGGACTTCACAGATATATTCAGAACATTCCATGTCAAAGAAACAGAATATACTTTCTTCTCTAGTGCCCATGGAACATTCTCCAGAATAGATCACATCCTAGGTCACAAATCAGGTCTCAACTGGTACCAAAAGACTGGGATCATTCCCTGCATATTTTCAGACCACAATGCTTTGAAACTAAAACTCAATCATGAGAGGAAAGTTGGAAAGAACTCAAATACATGGAGACTAAAGAGCTTCCTACTAAATAATGAATGGGTCAATCAGGAAATTAAAGATTTAAATAATTCATGGAAACAAATGAAAATGAAACACAACTGTTCAGAATCTTTGGGATGCAGCAAAGGCGGTCCTAAGAGGAAAGTATATAGCAATACGAGGCTTTCTCAAGAAACAAGAAAGTCTCAAATATACGATCTAACCCTACACCTAAAGGAGCTGGAGAAAGAACAGCAAATAAAGCCTAAACACAGCAGGAGAAGAGAAATAATAAAGATCAGAGCAGAAATCAATGAAATAGAAACCAAAAGAACAGTAGAACAGATCAACAAAACTAGGAGCTGGTTCTTTTGAAAGAATTAACAGGACTGATAAAAACCTGGCCAGACTTATCAAAAAGAAAAGAGAAAGGACCCAAATCAACAAAATCATGAATGAAAGAGGAGAGATCACAACCAACACCAAAAAAATACAAACAATTATAAGAACATATATTGAGCAAGTATATGCCAGCAAATTAGATAATCTGGAAGAAATGGATGCATTCCTAGAGATGTATAAACTACCAAAACTGAACCGGGAAGAAACAGAAAAACTGAACAGACCTATAACCACTAAGGAAATTGAAGCAGTCATCAAAAATCTCCCCACAAACAAGAGCCCAGGGCCAGATGGCTTCCCAGGGGAATTCTACCAACATTTAAAGAAGAATTAGTACCTATTCTTCTGAAACTATTCCAAAAAATACAAATGGAAGGAAAACTTCCAAACTCGTTTTATTTGGCCAGCATTACGTTGATCCCCAAACCAGACAAAGACCCCATCAAAAAGGAGAATTACAGACCAATATCCTTGAAGAACATGGATGCCAAAATTCTCACCGAAATACTAGCCAATAGGATCCAACAGTACATTAAAAGGATTATTCACCACGACCAAGTGGGATTTATCCCTGGGCTGCAAGGTTAGTTCTACATCCGCAAATCAATCAATGTGATACAATACATTAATAAAAGAAAGAACAAGAACCATATGATTCTCTCAACAGATGCAGAAACAGCTTTTGACAAAGTACAGCATCTTTTCTTGATCAAAACTCTTCAGAGCATAGGGATAGAGGGTACATACCTCAATATCATAAAAGCCATCTATGAAAAACCCACAGAGAATATCATTCTCAATGGGGAAAAACTGAGAGCTTTCCCCCTAAGGTCAGGAACGCGGCAGGGATGTCCACTTTCACCACTGCTATTCAACATAGTATTAGAAGTCCTAGCCACATCAATCAGACAACAAAAGAAATAAAAGGCATCCAAATCGGCAAAGAGGAAGTCAAACTCTAACTCTTTGCAGATGATATGATACTTTATGTGGAAAACCCAAAAGACTCCACCCCAAAACTGCTAGAACTCATACAGGAATTCAGTAAAGTGGCAGGATATAAAATCAATGCACAGAAATCAGTGGCATTCCTATACACCAGCAACAAGACAGAAGAAAGAGAAATTAAGGAGTCGATCCCATTTAAAATTGCACCCAAAACCATAAGATACCTAGGAATAAATCTAACCAAAGAGGCAAAGAATCTGTACTCAGAAAACTATAAAATACTCATGAAGGAAATCAAAGAGGACACAAAGAAATGGAAAAACTTTCCATGCTCATGGATTGGAAGAACAAATATTGTGAAGATGTCTATGCTACCTAGAGCAATCTACACATTTAATGCAATCCCTATCAAAATACCATCAACTTTTTCAAAGAAATGGAGCAAATAATCCCAAAATTTGTACAGAACCAGAAAAAACCCTGAATAGCCAGAGGAATGTTGAAAAAGAAAAGCAAAGCTGGTGGCATCACAATTCCAGACTTCCAGCTCTATTACAAAGCTGTAATCATCAAGACAGTATGGTACTGGCACAAAAACAGACACATAGATCGGTGGAACAGAATAGAGAGCCCAGAAATGGACCCTCAACTCTATGGTCAACTCATCTTCAACAAAGCAGGAAAGAATGTCCAATGGAAAAAAGACAGTCTCTTCAACAAATGGTGTTGGGAAAATTGGACAGCCACATGCAGAAGAATGAAACTGGACCATTTCCTTACATTACACACAAAAATAGACCCAAATGGTTGAAAGACCTAAACCTGAGACAGGAGTCCATCCAAATCCTAAAGGAGAACACAGGCAGCAACCTCTTCAACCTCAGCCGCAGCAACTTCCTCCTAGAAACATCACCAAAGGCAAGGGAAGCAAGGGCAAAAACGAACTATTGGGACTTCATCAAGACACAAAGCTTTTGCACAGCAAAAGAAACAGTCAACAAAACCAAAAGACAACCAACAGAATGGGAGAAGATATTTGCAAATGACATATTAGATAAAGGGCTAGTATCCAAAATCTATAAAGAACTTATCAAACTCAACACCCAAAGAACAAATGATCCAATCAAGAAATGGGCAGAAGACATGAACAGACATTTTTCCAAAGAAAACATCCAAATGGCCAACAGACACGTGAAAAAGTACTCAACATCACTCGGCATCAGGGAAATCCAAATCAAAACCTCAGTGAGATACCACCTCACACCAGTCAGAATGGCTAAAAGTAACGTCAGGAAATGACAGATGTTGGCAGGGATGCAGAGAAAGGGGAACCCTCCTACACTGTTTGTGGGAATGCAATCTGGTGTAGCCACTCTGGAAAACAGTATGGAGGTTCCACAAAAAGTTGAAAATTGAGCTACCCTATGACCCAGCAATTGCACTGCTGGGTATTTACCCCAAAGATACAAACGTAGGGATCCGAAGGGGTATGTGCACCCCGATGTTTATAGCAGCAACGTCCACAATAGCCAAACTATGGAAAGAGCCAAGATGTCCATCGACAGATGAATGAAGAAGATGTGGTATATATAAATGTATATATATATATATGTGTATATATACAAGGGAATATTATGCAGCCATCAAAAAGAATGAAATCTTGCCATTTGCAACGACATGGATGGAACTGGAGGGTATTATGCTGAGCAAAATAAATCAATAAGAGAAAGACATGTATCATATGATCTCACTGATATGAGGAATTCTTAATCTCAGGAAACAAACTGGGGGTTGCTAGAGTGGTGGGGGGTGGGAGGGATGGGGTGGCTGGGTGATAGACACGGGGGAGGGTATGTGCTATGGTGAGCACTGTGAATTGTGTAAGACTGTTGAATCATAGACCTGTACCTCTGAAACAAATAATACATTATATGTTAAAAAAAAAAAGATAGTTGGAAGGGAAAAAATGATGGGGGGGATGTCGGAGGGGGAGACGAACCATGAGAGACTATGGACTCTGAGAAACAAACTGAGGGTTCTAGAGTGGAGGGGGGTCAGGGGGTGGGTTAGCCTGGTGATGGGTATTAAAGAGGGCACGTACTGAATGGAGCACTGGGTGTTATACCCAAACAATGGATCATGGAACACTACATCAAAAACTAATGATGTAATGTATGGTGATTAACATAAGATAATAAAAATAATAAAATAAAAAAATAAAAGAAAAAAAATTAACATAACATAATAAAAATAATAAAATAAAATAATAAAATAATAAAAAATAAAATAAAATAATAAAATAATAAAATAAAAAATAAAAAAATAATAAAATAATAAAATAAAAAATAATAAAAAAAATAATGATGTATGTTGATTAACATAATAAAAAAAGTATACCAAAAAACATGGAAGAAAGAAAAACACTACCATGTTGTGTTGACATTAATTCAAAATGTATTTATGACCCCCATTCCACAACTTCAGTTTGAGCTCTTATTTCTTGGGAAACCTAGAGCTGAGAAAATGCACCTAAATCTACTATGAAGACCTTCCAATTCTATGCCATGTAACCTGTGCACCGAAAGAGAATAAAGAAGCTCAGAGGTCTCAGATTTCCCATATTTGAGTAACAGTATGTTTTTGTATGTGATACTCTAATAAAATATAAAGTTCTATATTCTGTGGCTAAAATCAGCAACACAAGAAACAACAGATGCTGGCAATGATGTGGAGAAAGGGGAACCCTCTTGCACTCTTGGTGGGAATGCAAACTGGTGCAGCAACTCTGGAAAACAGTATGAAGGCTCTTCAAAATTTAAAAATAGAACTACCCTACAATCCAGCAATTGCACTACTATGTATTTACCCAAAGAATATAAAAATACTAATTCAAGGGGATAAGTGCACCTTGATGCTTATAGCAGCATTACCTACAACAGCCAAATTATAGAAACAGCACAAGTGTCTATCGACTGATAGATGGATAAAGAAGAGGTGGTATATATACACAATGAAATATTACTCAGCCATAAAAAGAATGAAATCTTGCCATTTGCAGTGACATGGACGTAGCTGGCAGGGTATTATACAAAGCAAATAAGTCAGTCAAAGAAAGATAAATACCATGTGATTTCACTCAGATGTGGAATTTAAGAAATAAAACAAATGAGCAAAGGGGAAAAATAGAGAGAGAGAAAGAGAGAGGAAAATCAAGGAACAGACTTCTTAACTATATATATAACTGATGGTTGATTACCAGAAGGAGGTGGGGGGATGGGTGAAATAGGTGATGGGGAGTAAGGAGTGCACTTGAGATGAGCACAAGGTGGTGTATGGATGTTTTGAATCACTATATTGTACACCTGAAACTGATATTACATTATATGCTAATTTAAAATAAAGCAACACATATTTCAAACAAAAAACTCTATATTCTGCAATGGGATATTGGCTCTGTAAGAAGATGCACTGCTTACAAGTGCAAACTGTACAAGATTATGAGTCAAACCCTCTGAATTCATAGAGATTTTAACTGATAATAAAAAAATGACCATGATAAAGAGGCATGAAAAAGAAACTAAGATGCCAATGACTAATGCCTTAAGAAAGTAATTAACACTTGGCACTAGCCGAAAAGTTCACCATGTTGCTGTGTAGGTACATCTGTGATGTAATTCATTCAATGAAGTAGTACCCCCCCCCTTAGCTGTGAAAGATACATTCCAAGTGGATGCCTGAAATTTAAATAATACCAAACCCCATACATGCTATTTGTTTCATATACATACATGCCTATTATAAAGTTTAATTTATAAATTAGGCGATAGTAAGAGATTAACAACTATAATAATGAAATAGAAAAATTATAATAATATACTATAATAAAAGTTATGTGAATATGGTCTCTTTCTCTCTCAAAATATCTTAATGTACTGTATTCACCCTTCTTGTGATGATGTGTGATGATAAAATGCCTACACAATGAGATGAAATGAGATGGCTGATGTAGGTATTGTGACAAAAGTGTTAGGCTACTACTGATCTTCTGAAAATACATCAGAAGAAGGATCATCTGCTTCCAAACTGTGAATGAACTCAGGTAACTGACACAGTGGCAAGCAAAACCATGGATAAGAAGGGACTACCATATGACCTCCATATTACCCAAAAGAGAGTTTTAGCAAGCCTATGCTGCAACTCACTTGAAGGGTACCCACTCAGACACCAATATCCTCACTAACAGAAAAGCACATCCCTTCCCTCAGAAGCTTCAACAGCACACACTTTATTCAGTCCTGATTCAGATTCCAGAAGAGCAGTGCCATTTATTTGTTCTGAGCTGGACACTTGTAGGAGATGCATGAAACTAGAATCAACCCAAGAAAACAATGAGAGTAGCTATCATTTAGTGAATCTTACCAAATGCCAGGTACTGTACTAATCACTTTCCAGGCTTTAGTCATTTATTCTTCACAAAATACTTTGAGGTGTATATTACTATTCTTATAGACAAGGAAGCTGAAACCCATAGAACTGAAGCTACATATCCAACATCATATAGCTAATAAAAAAAAAAAAGAAACTAGGATTTTAATGAGGTCTGTCTAATGACAAAGACTTCTTTCTATTACAACGCTGTCTGGAATGACAGAGTTGCTCCTAGTTTCCACAGTTTCCAAGAGACTAATTACATTCAATCCCTTCAAGTTGATCCCAACCCTCAAAACCAATGTGCTATATAGTATGATGGCCACCCTGGAACAGAATCCCCTGTGAAATTTCCAGACTTCATCACCAAACACGTTTCACATGCATGGGATGATTTTTATAGCTAACTGACATCTTCTATAATCAGGAGAGAAACTGAATAGGAGAAAAGAAAAAAAGGTGTTGGGGTAGGGGAATAGGTGGGGAAGGGAACTAAGAAAAACAACAAGAGGGCAAGGATGAAAAGGGAAAGGGAGAACCAGAAGCTGAGACAGACACCAGATTATTATTTGAAAGCTGTTACTCTGCTAAATGACTCCAGAGTCTTTGAAAAGTAAGTGTGAAGAAATGAGAGACTTTTGCCAACAGACCCAGTAAAAATAAGCAGCTACAACAGTGTAGCCCATTGTTTTGAACCTTCCTCTAGCCTACTAACTAAATTTAAACATGACAGCCAGTTTAATAAATTCTTTCCACTGCTTTTTTATTTCTGTTTTTTTTTAATACAGGTTGAAATCAGAACTTTCTCTGTTCCTTTTCTCCAACTTTGAAATAAGTCCTAACAAATTTTCTTAGACCCCAGTACCACCAATACTCGAAATGCTTATACACGTCCAGCTATGTTTCTAAGGGTCTTTGGGCTACTTTTTTTTTTCTGGTGATCACTTTATGACCTTATTTTGCCTCGTCATTACTACCTTTACCTTCAGCAAGCTAGATATAAGTAGTTTATCTAGTAGTACTTATGTTTTCTCCAGTAAAATTAAACAACTATGCCATTAACTTTAAAGCCAAGCCTTCAACATCACATTAATTTGATGTAGTTTTACTTCTGATTTCCCAATCACTTTAGTAAACTGTTTCCCTATTCTACTTGGACCAAGTGGTTAGTCATGTCAATACTACTCTGGCTGGCATGCTAGATTTCCTCACCATCCATACTCTGGCATAACCACTGTGTCACATCATACAGCACTAAAGCTGTATTTACCATTCACTAAGTGCCAGGCGCTGGGAGAGCTGCCATTCCACAATCATGGACAAGCTCCATAATCTCTTTTCTCATGTAGCCAGGCTAAAGAATATTCTCTGAAAGAGCTGATACTGGGTATCTTCCACAATACATTCATACTACCTAATCTGAGCTAGGCTCTTAAATTTTTTCTGAAATTCATCCCTTCATTCATACATATCAATATCTGTGCCAAACCTAATTCTAGGTATAGAAATACAAGAATAAATGAATCAGACAAAATCCCCACCATTGTGAAGCTTAAAATTTATGAAAAAAAAAGACAAAATAAAAGTATATAATATCAAATAATGGTAAGTGTTATGAAGAAGCAGGAATCCATCTAAATTTAGTTCTCTAATATATTCCCTTTAGTGGCTCTCTGAATTCGTTTTCATTGTGCTAATATTTGCAATCCTATAAACAATAGCAAAGACTACAGTTTGTCTCACTATATAGTCACTAAATCTCTGTAGACTACCTTTCCTTCAATTTTACAGATAAGAGAGAGGCTAGTAATCATTTATACTCTGGGCTCCTCTACAGCTCAAATTATCTGTACCTTCACCCACTGTCTTAGGGAGAATGTAAAAATAAAGTCAACTGAAGTAAAGTTGCAAGTAAAAATAAACTCAACCCAAGCTGGTTTATACAATAAAGGAAATTTATTGGCTAGTATAACTGAAAACTCTAGAATAATCAGGCTTTGCGTTCATGGCAAAATTTCCAGTTCTTTTGATTTTCTCTATTCTCCCCTTTTGCATGTTTAAGCTTCATCCTCAAGCTGGCTTCCCTCGATTGAAAGACAGCTGCCAACAGCATGCTTCCTCATTCGCATCCTGAGAGCAAGAGTGAGTCACTTTTACAGCATCACAAAAAATCCTAGAAATCCTAAACTCTGGCTAAACTACCACTGAAACAATTACCAGGAAATGCCTTGGTAAGATTGGATTGAATGTGAACCTATCAGTGGAGCAAAATGGAGGTCCAATATTATAATATGGGAGCTAAATATCACTGGAGAGTACATGTAGATCTATATTAGATACAATTTACGTAAAATTTCAGTTAAGTCCAACTCCCAGAATTTGAGTTGTTTGCTCAGGTAGGTTTCCTGTACTTCCAGTAAGCTCCACAGGCAAGGACTATGGAATTTTGCTCTGTTTAATAGACATTTACCATCTATTTTCCACATGACATAATAATAATCAGGGAATTAAAACATAATAACTACTTAATTATACTTAACTCTAATACTATTATATGTACAATTCAATCATCATAGACCTCTGAGAATATTTTACTGACTGTGATCATCACTATGAATACCATCTATCAAGGTCCTTGCAAAGCACAGGAGTGACAATTAATAGTGACTTATAATGATTAAATGTTTGATGTCAGAAGTTTTCATGAACAAGCTTTTTTTTATTTCAAGAACACAGTGAGACACTGTATGCATATATTCCAAAATAAAGCTGATTCCTTCCCCAGGAACAAAGAATATCTCAAGCAAAATGGCCCACTGGGGTCCAGTGCAGAAGAAATACACAAGGTGGGGGGCATTATGTTGCCCGATTTCAAGCTATCTTACAAAGCAGTGATCACCAAGACAGCATGGTACTGGCACAAAAACACACATATAGACCGATGGAACAGAATAGAGCACCCAGATATGGAGCTTCAACTCTATGGTCAAATAATCTTCGACAAAGCAGGAAAAAATATGCAATGGGAAAAAAGACAATCTCTTCAATAAATGGTGCCAGTAAAATTGGACAGCTATATACAGAAGAATGAAACTCGACCATTCTCCTTTCTACCTTTCTTTAATGAATTTTCTTTTCAAATATAACATAGATGTATAAAATTAAAAGCATTGTTCCTATTAGAGGTATTACAAGTATCTAGAAGTAAGTTAGGGGATAATAGTGGTTATATGTTGCTTTTCCCTGCACAAAGCTCAGATTTTGCCATGCAATGCTACCTTTATCCTTGAATGAAGTTATGGTAGGTAAAACTATCTAACACAATCACTTTGGCTCCCCTATATTTGCAGTGTTCAATAGAGTATCTCAAAGGCTAATAATTTTTGGTTTCAATCCCAACACCAAGAGAAGAACCCTAAAAGGGGTGTGATTCTTTCTTGTTCTGGATCAGGGCTTCTCTGGTTCCTATGCTTTAGTGTTTTTTAAATTCTGAATCCACAGCTGTCTGACAAATTTCATTTTTTACTGTTTGCCAGAGACTCTTCCTATTGCAACTAAATAAATTAAACTTTAAAAAGGAAAAAAATTGGATGCAGAATAGTCCTTCTTACTTGGCTAAAATCCCTATATGTGGATAACTGCCTGTGCCATCTTTGCAGCAGACTGCCTATAACTTCAAATTTTGAAGAAACAAGCACAGATCTGGTATTTCATTTCCAGTTAAAATTCTCCCTTACACATAGCCCGAGTTCTCATTGGTGTTAATTTATTTCCAGCTTATGACCTTTACAAGATAGACACTGAGCTACCAGAGAATAATTAGAATTTATTTTTTCATTTTAATTGGAATGAGAATTAGTTTGTTAGGAAAATCACTGACTCTTCATGGTACTATCCCAAATGTCCAACAGCAGTATTAGTAACATATTTTAAGAAAAACAGTGACCAGAAGAAGTAAAATAGAAATCAAAACTGCCATTAAAAAATGGCTAAAAAAAAATTTGTTTCTAGCAAAAGAACATTTAAGAATGTATGATGTTTATCTTAATATAGGTAAATATATATATATATCATGTAGAAAGATTAAAACTTAGAGTAAAAGGTAAATTCAACAGGGTGCCATATTTAGTCCAATGTAAGAAATGCCTTTCAACTACAATTTCCCAAAAAGGGAACTAGTCACAAGGTTAGAAAGTTTTCCACCTCTGGAAATGTTTAAGAGCCGTAAATGACATTTGTATGGAGAACGAGAAACTTCAATTCTCAAATTCTGTATTTCTATGTACCTCAAACTAAAATTTCAGTTACTCTACTTCATACTCAAAGAATAGTGCTATCTATAATCTATCACAACTAAAATGTTTCATGCAGAGGGTAATCATATATAAAATGAAACAAAGGAATCCCTAAATGTTACACCCAAATGTTGTACAGTTTGCCTTTTGATTTCCTTTCTAGAACTGTATTCCTTGGATTCATGCCTTGTATGTTAAATATAACTAATTTTTTCACGTATTATTTACAAAGTAAGTTACCATTTTCAAACAGGAAAAAGTCATCTAGGACAAACCAGTAGCAGATGTACTTCCTTATACTTTGGGTTGGCAAATCCAAGATGGCCTTCTCTCAGAGTAATAGCAACTGTTTTATCGGCTACAGTTTTCGTATTAATCTGAACCAAATTTTTCTATGATTATTTCCATTATGGAAGCTTTTAGTTCTGCATTTACATTATTTAAGAAGAGTGGTAGGCACATGTTTTATGCAGGTTTTCGAAGAAGTGGCTTCCAGATCAGTGGTTGATGATGTAATAAGTCTCTGTATTCCCTGGGCAAGACAGGCACAGTAATAAATTGTTTTATAACAACTGCTTAACTTGTTACAGTGTCATAATATTTTTCATTCCATACCACAAAAGGCCCTGGTGATGTGATCTATGTATAGAATCGATGCTAACTCTATAGACCACATTACTATAGCAAAGGAGAAATGGACTGGCAACCGCAAGCAGTCATACTTAATAATACGTGACTCCTAAACTAACCATTCTGTTTCCTTGCCTTTTCCTACCAATTTTAACATTTTCAAAACTGAAAATATCCCTCACAATCAACTAATCATTAAGAAAGAAACTTTAGCATTGTACCTACACACATACCAAATATGTCCTTTATCACACGCATGGATGGTCAACTTTTAGAAAGAAGTAAATTGAAATAAACTCATTACAAATATGCAAGAAAAAACTGCCTCCATGTTGTCTCTTTGAGGGGTCATATCCACAACTGACTTAGGGAATTTAACTCATTAGCTTAAACAATTAGAAATTAATTGACCTGAGGAGTTGAAGGTAGCCTGAAAGCATGAATATTATGCATCCTATCTTACTTCAAGGACATTCAGATTCAATATTCAATATCCCAGCATGGGGGCAACCAGCCATTTAACAATTATTTATATAATTAAATACAGAAACCAGTATACAGATATCATTCCTTTCCTTTCTCTTTATGTAGTACTGTTACTTGTTACTTGGTCACTTGAAAATATACAAAATGTATGTTTACTAAGAAATCTTTCACTAATTTATCTTTAAGGTTCTTAAAATATGTCTCCTGTTATGTTGCCTATATACCTTAAAACAACTGCTTTCAAAGAACTTGACAAAGAAAAGAATGATAAAGTTGGAAAGTCATTTAGCCTACTAAATGCTTCACTAATTTTCAAGATTGGTAAACTGTGAATAGACTAGAAGACAATGGAATTGAGTGTTTACTGCATTAAAAATAAATGAAAGAGACTTCTTTTCCTCTTCCAGATTTCAAATCCACAACCTTGAAGGAGACAAAATATGAGGAAGAGATTGAACAGATCTTGCTAAGACTATTGGAATTCCAAGCAGCCACTTTGCAACCTGTTCTAAATTGAAAATAAACATCAAAGAACATTATGGAAGGATTCCGTCAGACTGCTTCTGAAGTGCTGTGTTGAGTTCTTAAATACTGCTTAGTATTTAACAATCATGTTCTTCTTAAATACTGAACAATATTTAAGGACATCAATAAACCAGAATATATTCAGAGGTAAGTGGTTAGGTGGAAAGTCATTTGAAACTATGTCAAGAGGAACAGTTGAAAAAAAGAACACTGTTTAGTTTGGAGTAAGAAAAATCAGCAGAACAAGAAAGAGTCATAATAAATATTTTCAATTCTGAAGGCTTTTTGTGGGTAAGAGGGTTTAGAAGTTTTGGTACATTAAGATATAAATTTGGTACAGGGATACAAATTTAGTTCAATAAGAGGAAAAGAGTGAAAATGCAGAAATGTTTGAAGATGAAACTGTGTAACACACATGACTAGGAGGCTTTCTATTGCTGGATCTCTTCTGGTATAAGCTGGATAATTACTTGGCAGAAATGTTACGGAGGGAATTCAAGTAATTGGCTGATGAATACCTGAACTATATGAGTTTCAAAGTACTTTTCCTATATTAAGGTTCTGAATTCTAAAATAGAAATGTTATACTCTCAGTGGTTTCACCATCTTCCCTAAAAGGGGATTTCCACTGCTCCTTTGGAGTAACTATTGCAAGCCTGGAGGAAAAGAGGACTTAACTTAAAGATAGTGAAAGATCATGGAAAAAGAAAAAATGAAAGAGTGAAAGTGTTCCATAAAAATCAGTGTGTGTGTGCACATGGACACATGCGCTTGCATGCACACTCACACACACACACACACACACACAAAATCACTTTCAAGCCTACATTGGAATTAACAAAAGTGTTGAAAGGAAACAAAGAATTAACATACTAAATCTCAAATATAAATATTTTCTTTATAAAACACAAATGTGTGGTTAGCTAACTCAAGACTGCCTTAAGGTAGACATGACCAGACAGATGACTAGACACAGGATAGTGTTACTAAAGCAGACTAAGGGTTTTTCCAAATTTCGTATCAAATGAGTCCTAGAAATGTTCTGTATTGTTTGACCTTTGCTATAATGAAAATAAAGATCGGGGTGCCTGGATCACCCAGCTGGTTAAGCCTTGACTCTTGGTTTCGGCTCTGGTCACGATCTCAGGGTCGTCGTGATCTCAAGGTCCTGAGATGCAGCCCTGCATCGAGTTCCATGCTGGCGTGCAGAGTCTGCTTGGGATTCCCTCTGCCCCTCTCCCAGCGCTTGCTCACTCACTCACCCTCTCTCTCTCTCAAATGAATACATCTTTTAAATAAATGAATGAGTGAATGAATGAATATCAGAAGAAAAACAAGGCTATTTTCACTGAAGAAAGACGTGGCAATTTTAAAACATTCCTTCAAATTACTTCATACTCTCCCATCCACAGGTGGAGTCAATGTTCCTCCTCCCCTCAGATCTGGACTCTGACTGATGGACCAATAGAATACATCAAAAGTAATGCAGTGCAAGTTTCCACACCCAGGCTCTAAAAAAACTGGCAGCTTCCACTTCCTGACTCTTGGGACACTCTCTCTTGGAACTGAGCCCCCATTCTGTGATGAAGTTCAAGTACCCAGTAGAGAGGCCAACATGGAGAGGAATCCAGATGCCTGGTCTTGGGACCCAGCTGAGCTCCCCACCAACTTGAGTCAAAGCCATATATATGAGTCATCTTCGAAATGATCTTCCAGTGCCCCATCATTCCACCCCAACTGACTCTGTGGAGCAAACATATGCCTCCTCAGTGGCCCCTGAAAATATGAAGGCTAAATAAGTAATAGTTGTTCTTTTTTAAGTATCTAAGTTTGGGGTCGGTTGTTATACCATAATAGATAACCCGAATCAAAACCAAAACAGGCACTGGCCACATACATCCTACTTTGAAATTTTCTTCTTTAAGCATCTATTGCTCTCTTATACCTAGAATACTGATTTCCCAACTCTTCTTGTAACTTTGTCTAGATCATCTCTTTTCTGGATTTTAAGTAGATAGAGTGTACTATTGAGCATACTTTTCAAAAGATCTAAATGAATTAATTCTAATTTTTATTTGAGAATTTTACAGTACTCTTTGAGATCATTACAGATATTGGAAAATCAATCACAAAAGTGAATATAGGAATCATCATACCTGGTAGGAGGTGGGTATGGGAGTTTGGGAGCAGAGAATATAATCATGTGCCCCCATCAAAATCATCCAGAGTTCTCCTCCCCCTATTCCAGAATATTTTGAACTAGAAGGGATTCTATATATCACTTAGTCCATTCCATGACATTATATATATAATACAATAAATGAGCAGCAGAAATAGGTCTCAAATATAGGCATCATGACTTTTCCTTATGTGTGTTTTCACAAAATCCTTGAAAATCAAACTAAATAAAAATTAATACAGAGGTAAAATTTATAAAAATTTATTTAGAGCTACAAAAACAGTTCTCAAGAATTTATACATTTCCTATAGTTATTTGCTTTTTGCTGAGCACTACAAATGATAGGAATAGAAAGTACATAGATAGTCTCTGCTTCACAGAAGTTCGTACTGTAAAGTATACATATCTTAAACAATTAGGAAACTATGATGGGCAGGGGCCAGGGGAGGGGGTGTCCAAAGTAAGCGATGAGTCAGAATAGCATTAGATTTGTCAAGAAAGTCCTCAGCCACATGTGGAATACATTAAGGAGACCTTGTCATTAAAGCTACAGGACTTTAGTATGAAACAGGCAGAATCAATAATGTATACACATTTGCTGGGGCTATTGAACAGAATATTTTTACATGCCTTATTGAAGTATTTAGATTTGCTCCAACAAACAAGGAGTCAGTGTAGCAATTTTAGATTTTTCAGCTTCTCCTACTACAATTTATTTCATGAAAACATCACCCCTTGATAAATCCAAGCTTATAAGCAAGCTATTCTCTCTGCATGAAATAATCTTTTTTTTTTTTTTTTTTTTTTGCCCTGACAAACACCTATTCGTCCTTCAATATCCAACTCAAAGACATCTTCTCTGTAAAGGCTTCCTCAACTCCCGGTCCTATCCACCTATCTAGAGACTCTTTTTTATAATACTCTTATAGGATTTGCCATTTTATGCTATAATTCATTTGCTTAATGTTCTCTTCATACTCTCTGGTATATTAACTCCTTAGGGTCATGTACTCTTTCTTACACCCACCACAATGCCTGGCATAGGTCAGACACATAGTAAAATTTATGATTAATACATGTCAAATTAAAGATCAAATCTGTCTTATTTTCGTCAATGCTCAAATTTTCTGCAACATGTAAGGGAAAATTAACCCAATAAAACTACCTTCAAAATACTCAGGATGCTTAAATAATTGTCTCCTTCCTCAAGGGAAATTTACTACTCATTATGAGACTGGCATTTGCCAAATATTCCATGAATCAAGCAATAAAATTATTATATCATTTTTTCTTCATAGGCATAAAATGCCCTGAACCCAAACACTAGAAAATAAACTGTAGTTAATCAATGAATGGAAATTAGCATCTTAAAATAAATCCTAAGTATACTTAGTGTATTCAATTACTTTTCATCCTATCTTGCCATGAAGAGTTGTTATAGTTATTACTGTCATTACCATGCCCTATCTTTACAACTCACTTCCATTTCAATGCCAAATGTACAGAAGATGACTCAAGATTTCCATGGATCCATAAGACTCATTGAGCTTCAGACATATCAGGATCATAGGGGACTCATTCAGAAATCATGCTCAGTGCTAAATCAAGAAACAAAAGTAAAGAACTGCTTTAAATGATGCTTTTAAATAGCACAAAGGGAAAAGTCATGAAACTACACACATATAATGTCTGAGGTAGAATTTCATCTTATGGTGGGCTTTTGAAAACTTAACTAAATTTTTATATAGCTCTAAAAAATTTGTCTTTGGTCAGCTTGTGTCATATTTTAAACTCTGTAAATTTCAAAAGGAAGGAAGGAAGGAAGGAAGGAAGGAAGGAAGGAAGGAAGGAAGGAAGGAAGGAAGGAAGGAAGGAAGGAAGAAAGAAAGAAAGAAAGAAAGAAAGAAAGAAAGAAAGAAAGAAAGAAAGAAAGAAAAGAAAGAAAGAAAGAAAGAAAGAAAGAAAGAAAGAAAGAAAGAAAGAAAGAAAGAAAGAAAGAAAAGAAAGAAAGAAAGAGAAAGAAAGAAAGAGGAAGGAAGGCAGGAAAAAAGAAAGAAAATCCAAACCACACGTCATTAAGAGAAAAAAATCCAGATAGACCACATTTCTCTGGATTGAAACCTGTCTATTAAATTATCATTCCCTGGAATCTGCATTTTCATTTCTCCATGAAATTTGTGAAATAAAAATAATAGTTCCCTCATAAACAATAGAAAAATGACAAAGAATTTATTATTCATTCAATAATTAAATGGATCATTATTGATCATATACTTGAATAATAGATTCTGATTCAAAACTGATTTATGCCCTACCATTTAGTAATGATCAAACAATTACTATTAAATGGGGTAAATGCCACAACAGTAGTAGGCAAATGCACAGAGAGAGCAATTAATTGCCTGGGAAAGTTGGGCAAAACATTAGAGGAAGTGATACATCATCTTGAAGGATTCAAAGCAGTTTAGATAGCAGGAATAGCATGTGCAAAAAAAAAAAAGTGGAAACACAAAAAAGAAGAATTTATTTCAAAAAAAATAATAATAGCTTAATAAAACCAGAGGCTATAGATTAGGGATGGAAGTGGCAGGAAATGGACTGGAAAGGTAAGAAGAGGCCTGATGGCTTAGCATTTTGCACACTGCAAAGAAATTTGAACTCTACCTTTTGGGCAGTAAGAACCCATGAAGGTTTGGACTGTTTGTAAGAAGAGACAATATCATAAGATTTATGTGAAGAAAAATAACTGGGCTCAGCATGAAGAATAGGTTGGAAGGAGTAAAACTAGCCCCAGGAAAAATTAGGTGTACCAGTGCAAAATGAAGATGAAAATGATCAAGTTATAACTAAGACAGAAGATGGACAATAGGGAGTAGATAGTAGAGTCCTAAGACAGAATCCACAGAACTTGGTGACTAGAGGTGAGATAGAGAGGAGCCTACAACTCTAGGATTTCCAACTAAGGAATATATACAGTGGTGACATTATTTAAACCGGGAATTCAAGAGATGGAGCAGGTTTTCGGGAGAAGAGATACAAGTTCAGTTTTATTTGTGTTGAGCTTGATTTCAACCCTTGGCATCCAGGAAATATGGGTCTGAGGCTCAGTCTGGACTGAAATTACAAATTTGGGAGCTAGCACAGATATTAGGACGTGAAATGAAATTGTGTACATAGTGAGAAAGAAGCCAAGGTACACTGAGAATGAAAGACCATAGAACCAGGAGAAAAAATGATCAGTGTACAGGAGTGATGCAGGGGGCAAGGAACAAAACCATCTTTAGCCAAGAAGTATCTGGAAGTGTTTGCTGCAAGTTAAAATAAAAATCTGAGTATTAGGAGAACTTACAGGGTAGACTGATCAGAAGTTTATTTAGAGGAGGAGCTGAGAAGCCTTTATGGTAGGAATACCCTCATCCTCATCCTTAAGAAAGAGACTACAGGTACAAAAAAAAAATTGGTTCAAGAATAATGGATTGGTAATTTTCAACAAAGATGCCAAGACATTTCAAAGGGGGACAAATAGTCTTGTCAATAAATGGTACTAGAACAATTGGATACAAATATGCAAAAGAATAAAGTTGAACTCCTTCTTCACACCATACATAAAAATTAACTCAAAATGTATCATAGACCTAAACATAACTAAAACTATGAAACTCTTAGAAGAAAATATAGAAGTAAATCTTTGTGACCTTGGGTTAGACAAAGCTTTCTTGCATGACACTAAAAACACAGGCAACAAAAGAAAAATTACTTAAGTTGGACATTATAAAAAATTTTTAAACTCTTGTGCTTCGAAAGATACCATGAAGAAAATGAAAAGGCAACCCACAGACAGGAAAAAATATCTGCAAACCATATATATGATAAGAGATTTGCATTTAGACTATATAAAGAGCACTTATTAACTCAATAATAAAAAGACAACCCAGCTAAGAATTGAAGAAAGTTTCTGAATAGATATTTCTCCAAAAAAGATACAAAAATGGCCAACAAACACACAAAAAGATGCTCAACATCATTAGCCATCAGTGAAATGCAAATCAAAACCATAGTGAGATACCACTTCATATCCACTTTAAAAAAGAGAATAGTAAGTGTTGATGAGAATGTGGAGAAAGTGAAACCTTTATACATTGCTAGTGGGATTGTAAAATCATGTAGCTACTTTGTAAAACCATCTGGCTGTTCCTCAAAATGTTAAACAGAGATCTACCATATGACCCAGCAATTCCATCCCTAGGTATATTTCCAAAGGAATTTAAAACATATGTTCCCACAAAAACTTGTACACAATTATAGCAACATTATTCATAATAAACAAAAGGTGAAAACAACCAAAATGTTCATCAACTTATGGATGGATGAATGAAATGTGGTATATCCATACAATGGAATATTATCCAGCAATAAAAAGGGGGGAAGTACTAATTCATGCTACAACATAGATAAACCTTGAGAAGATTATTCTAAATGAAAAAAAGTCACAATGGAATACATACTGTATGATTCCATTTATACGAAATGTCCAAAGCAGGCAAATTACAGATACAAAAAGTAAATTAGTAGTTGCATAGGCTGGGAATTGAGGAAAAATAGGAAGTAATGGCTAATAGGTACAGGGCTTCATTTTGGCATGCTGAAATGATTTAAAATTGATTACGGTAGTGGTTGTACAACTCTGAATATACTGAAAATCACTGAATGGCACATTTCAAATGAAAGAAATGTGTGGTATGTGAATTATATCTCAATAAAGCTGTTGTTTTTTTAAATGATTCAGGATTGTTCCCAGATTCAGTCCCCAAGGACTCACGCCCAGTTTCACAGTGGTTTTCATAAATATTTGAAAGTCTAAATAATCAAATAACACCGATGTCAGCAACTTACATAGGGACCAAAAACAATAATAAGCTGCTTTGGCAACAACAGTTACCAGCATCAAGTCACCAGAGTGTCAATGACACTGGACACTGGGAAACAGCTGGATGAAGCTGTGGTCTCTTTGACAAGCAGCAAGGGTGTTTCTACTCTCCTTCAGCACCTGTAACATAACTGCCTGCTTCTGAGCTTTAGCAGGAAAGGAGAAAAATGGCAGCTTACCACAGGTCATCAAGAATTGTTCAACAGAACATATAGGAAGCACTACTCCCACAATTATTTTGATGAAATTTTAGATGTTCTTGGGTTCCATAAGAGTAGGCAGAAATACTCATTTGTGCCTTTCACTTTGACATTCCTCTAACTCCCACACCAACACACTCTCAGGCCAAATTAGACTGCATTGCCACAGGTTACAAAGAAAGCAAGTAAGAGGAGAATGAGGAGAAACACTTCAGGTTCAGAGATTAAGAATTTACTGTTAAATACAGCAACGCACTTTTAAATGAGTGGTAAACACAAAGCCACCAATTCTGTAGAGTAAATATTGGGTAAGTATATAGAGATAATAATTACAGACAACTTTTCTCAATGAGTTTGGCAGTATCCCACTGTTCAGTCCTCCTACTTAATTCTCATTTTCTGACTGGCCTTACTATATAGGGGATGCCAAATGGGTTCATTTAGTATATGCTCATATGTGACTTGAATTTTCAACTGTCTTTAATTCCTTTAAAACTTGACTCATAGTTACAGGCCACAAAATTAATAGGCTAGATAATAAACAGGAATAAAGATAAATACATACTATTTTTAAAGATATTAGATAAATACTGCATATATAAATTTTGGTTCTCTTTTACTATATCTTCAGGCCTATACTTTATATAAGTGTGTAATACTCATCCATCAGTGTCTGAGAACTTTCCACCTTTCTTTTAATATTTAGCTCGTATTTTTCCTATTCATCATTCTTTTTGTCTATTTTCTATCCCATTTGCAAGTATGGAATATGGGTGCCTTGGTCAATCCAATTTTACAGACTATCACATTAGAACATTGACTTATTTGACATTACCAAAGCTGCTATCCTCTTGAGAAGTTCTGAAAGATCTCTCTCCAGTCAGGTTCAAATACTGTTGGTATTGATTTTAACTTTACTATTAGATACAATGTACTATGAGAGATGCTGATTTTCAAAATGGCTTAGGCAAAGTTTTACACCAAAATATACTTTTAAATTAATTTTGAGTGAAAGGTGGCAAGGAGGACTGAATTGTCATAGATAGGGAATGGAAGAGAGAAGTTAAGAAGATAAAGACATGAGCATTTCTTTGGATAGAAGAAAAGCATAAATAATAGGGTCTGCAAGAATGAATCCTGAAATTGGTCTTATATTATAAATAATCTCAAAAGAGTATGCACAAAGGAATCTCTAAGATTTCCAATGACACTGAACTACTTTGAGTAGCCAAATTTAAACTACATTTAAAAGATGGCAAAAATAAAATAAAATAAAAAATAAAAGATGGCACACTCTGAGATAAAAGTTTCAGTCCCAAGAAAGAACCTGAGAGCAAACCCAATATTTCTCTTTATAAAAAAAGACATCAAAGTTCAATATATAATCAAAGAGGAGCATATGAAATAAAACAGAACACATCATGCTCTCCTGTACAAAAACCAAAGTAAAATGTACTGTGCATGTCTGTTGATGCCATACTTCAAAAAACAGCAACATGGAGAAAGTCCAACTAAAGGTAAGTGAAAGGACTGAAGAGATGAAGAAGCTGATAAAAGACTTGAAAAACTGAATTCCAGTCAGGAAAGAAAACATCTGAAGAGAGATTTGAATTAAATGGGGGTCTCAGGATGAAGGAAATTATCTGGGCAAGAGGAAAGGGTGTAACTTTACTGACTCTTGAAAGAAGAATTACTATACCGTGCTGAGATGAAAGCATTTATTTCTGACATTGTCAGAAACACATTTTAGGCAAATCCTGGCCTGACTTTTCCATGACTCTTCCTTTTCTACCTAATCCACCATGATTTCTCTCTTCCTGAATTCATTACAGTAATTCTCTATACCCATTCATTTGTTCTCAGTATAAATACCTTGCTAGCATTTTATTACTAGATGTTATCTCCCTAATTGTAATGGTAGCCTCCTAAACTGGGGATTCCATGTTTTCTTTGCTGTCCACATATCAATAAGCATAATACTTTATCAACTTGTTAGTATTACCAACAAGTATAGTGAAGTTGAATGTAGATCCATTATAGTGAACACTAAAACCAAGAAGTGTTCCTTTGGCACAGAACTAAGTAATTTGGAAATAAATAAGATAAAATTTTACTTGGTAAGTAATAAACATCACAGAAAATGGTAAAGACCAAAAACACAGTTAATTTCAAGGAAGGTTTAAATCAATTAATGAAGGACAATTTTAAAACTGAAAATTTTATAGATGTTTACAATGTATCTCTACCCTTTAAAAAATGATATCAGAAAAACTCGGTGCCACACTGTCTGACATAGACTAATGGGACTACCCTATACAAGATATATAAAAGGGTAAAAATTAATAATTAGCCTGAGACAAACTCATGATTAAGGCAGTTTGTCATTGTTTCTTGTCTATATCCTTCATCTTTGGTGACTACAATAGCTGTCAGTGCCTTAGCCTGTCTCCAGCTATAGACATCCCACCTGCATCAGCCAACCCTCTGTCATTCTTTTTTCAAGCTTCATGTTCTTGAACTATTCCAATGAATAATTCCAAATAAATGTAGCAAATATCTATTCTTATGAAAACATTACAATAATCCAAAGTGGTTTAAGACCAAAATAACTGTTCTTAGTCTTTCCCAAGAGTATAGTCTTTCTAAGATTAGATGGAGTAATGCTAATAGTGAAAATTTTCAGTTCTATGGTAAAGTTGGAGTAGTACCTCTACTCTTTGAATGGGCAAATAGCACATTTTAATATATACCTCTGTCCATATTAACAATAAACCCAGATAGTGAAGCAAAATGATAAAACTTTAATTCTAACAAAAAACAGTTTAACTCTTTCTTTTGCTTTCCCTCCATTCTTTAATTTTCTTTCACCTCAGTCCCTAAGACACTTAGAAATGCACACATCTTCCTACAAAAACCACCATTTTACTTCTAGGGATTTTATGTGGTTTTGGTTGTTTAACATAACTGTATTCATAATAAGCTGGAGAAAATTATATTTAAATTAGGATTCAGAACATTAAGAACAAAAGAGGAATAATGGGCATCAGCACCACAAATCATTGTCTTACATGTGCATGACAAAAAAAATCCACTGAACAAAACAAAAACATGCCATCCCCATAAACACTGACTCATTACCCTAAAAAAATACAAACAGTGGTAAGTAAGAAGACTATAAATATGAATCCTTATTTTTGTCTCAAAATAATTTGCATAAAACAAAATAAACAAAAGACAATGAATCAAAACAGGCTAAAAAGATGAGGGGATTTCAAACAGTTCTATATTAGAGGACTCAATGAGAGGCATTAAAAAATTAATAATAAATTTGGACACTTCACAGATTTGAGAGTCTGGGCAAGGAAATGGGAGCTATTATAAAAGCATTTTTACTAAGAATTCAACATTTGGAACAAGCCTGGTGGCCAAGTTTGGCGACATGACATTAGTATCATAAAATTGTAGAATACTTGGAAAGCAGTATGTTACACTGGAGATCACTACGTTAGTTTGGCAAACTTGAATATTTTTGTTAGGAAATATTTCCATCGCAACAGCAAATAGGATATTAAAGAGATCAGGTCCAATTTTTAGGATGTTTATGATTAATATATTGCATGACATTTCCTGTGACAGGGAATTGTGAACCATGTCTCTGTGTGCATTGTGTATACATGGATACATGAAATAAAGTACATAAAGTATATTTCTGCTAGCCAAGTGCCCATCTGTATGCACAGCACCAGCTCTGTAGAACTGTACAACAGCGTGAGGAAGGACAAAGCCAAAAGCTCATTAAGCCTAATAGTGGTGATGATCACATCAATTCCTCATATTTACTCACTAAATTTCTTCCAGAAGGATGGTTGGAAGAGAGAGAGAGAAAAAATAGAGAGAAAGGGACAGAAGAAGAGGGGGGCAATAAAATACTGAGGATATTATGTAATCAATCTATTTTTTCAGTTCACATTTATATATACATATATACACATAAAATGTGCATCTGAACAGACCCAGAGACTGAGAGAAAATGTCCAAAAGAGACCCAGCCCAACAACTGTATAATACATTAATTTTCATGTATACATGTCTAAGGTCATGGCAAATTAGGGAGAATGAGAGACACACAGCATTTATTTGGATCACCACTAAGCATGCTAGCTGACATGTTAAGTAGAATAAAAATGACTTTATAAATCCAAATCTTAACAAGTAAAAGTCCTAATATTGTTTAATTGGTTTATTTGGTATTAGTCATTACAAGAGAAACCTTGTTTATCATAAACTAGATATTTAAAATGTCTATTTGAGGCCTCTATATCTATCATATTGGCTTTCCTACTTTTAGAGATTACCACATGGGTTTATGCTTAAACACGGGCTTACTTCCTTAGCACATACACCTTTCCTGCTTGGTAAAGAAATGGGAGTCAGAATGCCAAATCTGTGACTCTAAATTCATTTCCATGGCAACAGAAGATGTTGCCTTTAATAGAGTGTAGTAAGGTAATATGATGAGACAAAAACAGCATAGCAAGGAAGAAAATTTAACCTGGATACAAATCTTTCAACAAGACACCGAGAATAAAGAGGGGAAAAAAGGACTGAACCAGAAAATTGTTTCTCAGTCCTCATTTTCCTGAAACTATCTTTACGGCACCTTGATAGAAAAAAAAAAGAGTTCTAAATTCCACTAACAAAATAACCAAGAATGGCTCCAAAGAATATAAATGAATAAAACTACTATACGAAATGTGAAGAAAATGAAACATCTTTCAGGAAACATAAATATGCTGAATTTTTCATAATCACAATATATAATTTTACCTCTTTAAAGAGATACAAGTTATTATATGTAATAATTTGTCACTTTTGAATGTGAAGAAAGGTGTTATCGAACAAAGGCTCCTCTCTCCAGAAAAAAAAACAGAGATCTGGACAGTACGATAGGCCACTTGGAAATCTGTAAGTCACACATCCTCACAAGGGAGAGAATCCATTAGAACCAGTCAAGATTCTTTGTCCCATTACCTCAAACTTGAACTAAGTATACTAAATCAGTGCACACATTTTAGATATCTTGAGTTTGGGAAATTATGTTTCAATTACTTAAAGAGGCAAATGAATTTTTCCTACTTGGGAAATTTGCTTTGCCTGGTTTACGTCAAAGCTTATTGGCATAATTTAAATGTCACTAAATGTACTCATAGTTCTAATGCATTTTTACCAAATTTCCTCAAATAATTGTATTTATGGAATTTGGCAGGTTGGCACATTTCCCTTTCCAACCCTCTTCGACCTCTATTATGTTGAAAAGATCTGAAATATAAAAACCAAGTACTTCAAGCACACAGTTCCATTAGTTTGGTGCTTGCACTGTATATAAAGGTAGAAGAAATTTTTCCCTTCATGCAACTAAATATCTGACATTATAAGTGTCAGTCCCAGCATTGGACTAGCATACAGAGGTGTCTTTCCTTCATACTTCTTCAGTTCAGGGACATACCTTGCTGGCCAACCTTCTAAACTACAAAATTTATATCTTAGTCAATATTAGCCTCAGATGAAGCAGACCCTGCTCAATACAGAACACTTTGAAATTCCTATGAGAGGTGGGAGAGAATATGGAGGAAAGATTTGTTTTCTAACATTTACTATCACCACGTCTCTGCCAATGACCTTTTCTTTTTTGACGTAAATATTACATACAATGAAATGCTCAGGTCTCAAGTATGCAATTCAAAAATTTTTTTAAATGTATAGACCATCAACCAACACTCAATCAAAATATAGAAGTTGTCCATCAACCCCAGAAAGTTCCCAAGGAACCATTCCAGTCAATCCCCATGCTCCTATAGGCAACCACTGCTCTGATTTCTAACACTGTATATAATTCTGCCCATTAACAAACTCCATGTAAATAAAACCATACAGTTTTTAGTTTTTTGTGTGTCCAGCTTCTTCTGCTCAAAACAACGTCTTTGAGATTCATCCATACAATTTTAGGTAATCACAGTTTGTTCTACTATCTTGGTAGACATTCCACATTTGCTTGGTATTCTGCAGTTGTTGGGGAGGAAGAAAACACCCACAGAGAAGTACATTAAAGAAAGTGGGAGAGGGAGAGAAAAAAGGAAGAGAAGAGAAAAGAGCAGAGACTAACATACTAATGTTAAAGTGGTAAACAGTAAGAGAAAGTTTACAAGAATATGGCAGCATTCAGAGAAATAGAGAAGAATCTAAAATAGGAAAGAATTTTAAGGAATTATCAATGTTGTAATACGCTATAAATAGGTCAAGGAAGGTAAGAACTGAAAAGTATCCATTATATTTTAATCCAGCAGGTACTAGGAACTTGGTATGAGCAATTTCAATGGTCAGATGAAGGTAAAAGCCAATTATTGGTCCATGCAGTAGTAAATGAGACATGACAAAGTTTAGACAACCTTTTCAATAAGCTAGGATATGAAGAAAAAGGAACTGGAACAATAACTAAATGAAAAACCAGGGTAGAGAGGGAAGTTACTAATATGAAAGAATGAGTGTGTACGTGAGAGGTGGGACCTTAAGCTCTGGGATTGATGGAACAAGACCCCAGAAGAGATAGGAGTCTGAGCTAGGAAGAGATAAGGATGGAGAAATGAAGTTGACATTTGTTGATTGTCTGCTAGATTCCAAGCACTTGGGTATATAAATGTATTCCTATTTAATCATCCCCATTAAACTAGTATTATCCCCAATTCGCATATGAAGACACTTCAGACAATAAATAATTCACCCATGGTTCCTCCACTAGGAAATTGCAGGGCCATGTTTCAAATTTTTCCACATATTGCCAAAACACAATGTCTACACTGCACTGCCCCTTTCTCTGAAACAGGTAAAAAGCATCAAGACAGATACATGTAAACATATGACTATAGGTAGAAAGGAGCAGTGGTGAATATGGGGGGTGAACCTCTGATTCAATCACAATTTCCTACGAGAAAACTACTGACAAGGGGTTGACGTAGTGATGGAATGGGCCCTTTAGGGGATTTCTGAAAGCTGGGACAGTATCTCTAGCTTTCCGAGTTCAGACCAGAGGCATGGCCATTTGGAATGCAGCTAAGGAAAGAAAGGGAATTTGTAGTGATCCCAAACCTTATCATTTCAAGTTATTTTCCCCTTGCTTTAAGAAACTAAGATGTAGGGGTGAAAAAGCCAAATAGCATATACTAAAAACCTCAAAAAAATTGAAAATAAGTTGGCTATAGTAAATAGAGAGATAATGTTTGAAGGGAGATTATTGTAGGCAAAGAAAAGTCTAGTCACAATCATGAAATGTTATTTGAGCAACATTCAATAGGTAAATCAAGGACTTGGTTAGGTAACTGAAAGAATCTGAAAGAGCCCCAGGGCTACTTAAGTGTGAACAGCCCAGTGAGAAACAGAATACTCCTCGTGGTTCCCCTCTCTTCTACCAGCAGAAGGAATCTGGATATGGCCCGGGGAGTTAAGTAACTAATCTATTAGAGTTTGGCCTCCACACTTCTATGGCTAGACTGGTACAGACTGAGGGATACACACTGGCACATCCTAAGTGATGGGATGCCTACACAGATTAAGAGAGTATGAGTTATAGGAAGAAGATGAAATATATATACTCAACAATCTCTGTATCTTGGACTTTGGTGCATGAATGTAACTCTGCTTTCATCAAATGACAAACTATGGAAAATACTATAAGTGCATTAGATGCTAGCAAGCTTGGTACTGAAACTGTGGACTCCGGATGTCAGAATGGCTATGGGAAGTCTTGCTTTAAATGGGAAGTCTAATAACCAATTGGATTGCACAAATGCTCTATAGGCAGAAAATACTCTATAAACACCACTAACTCAGTGCTCATTCATAATGACAACCTGGAAGAAAAGGGCCAGATCCCACATGGATAAATGCAGATGCCAAAACCCAATAGGCAGCAAAGTCTGAGCTATGTTAATCTGAAGCTATATTAAAACCTAATACCAACAGGCAAATGATTGGACTAGAATAGTAACAGCCCTAAGATTTTATATACAAGGGGATTAAAAGACTCAATCCAGAATCTTGTAGTGGAGTTAATACAAATAAGCACATTGTACTTAAGTGATAATGTTTACGTGGGTGGCTCTGAGGTTTAATTGGAATTAAGAAGACTTATAGCCTCTTTCTAAACCATTTTTGACACAACCACAGAAATGGAAAAGTATTAGTAAAATACTATTATCTGGTAAATATAATAAGCATCAACTTTTAATCATTAACATCCACTTTCCCTACTGAACAAAGGTTTCAGACCTCAAGTCCCAAATACTTAGTGGCTTCATCACTTTTCTGAGATAGGATCTGGAGGATGCTCACATTATTGAGTACTAAATGGCCCATTGCATAATACGCTTGAAATTCACATTAGAGCTTTAGGAACAATATGGGCCAATCTATGTAAATGGCTAATTGTCAAGCCTCCAGGGAAAGAGACTGCCACTTGGAGCCCCATGAGAATGTCTCAGTGACACCATTAGAAAGAACAATTATTTTGTAATCCCCATGTTTAACAGCAAATATGTTTTTTTCTGTGATGTTGCCTGAAACCTATTAACTGTCAGTGACACCACTAGAATTAATTCATCAGTGGCACTGAATTAAGAAACATCTGTATCCAGTGTTTTGCTAACATCTTGTTACTCCACATGACTCCAGGAACAGTAACTGTTAACAGAAACCTGTATAACATGAAATTCAAAGGCCCACATAATCAATGGTAGTTTCCAGAGCCCAAGTGAGTTAATGCTCCAGGGACTAGCATCAAATCACAGATGCTAACCATGGTGTGGTAGCCAGTCCCCAAGATGACTCCAGTAATCCTCACCTCCTGGTATTCACAGGTGTAGTCTCCTCCCACACACTGTCATAGCTCACCCATGATGCCAGGAGAATACTAGAGAAGTGCATTACTGCCTAGGCTGTCATAAAAAATACTAGGTTTTCAGCCTTGGTGTCTTTTGGATCATTCTCTCTGGGGGAAGCCAACCTCTACGTCATGGAAACATTCAAGCAGTCCTATAGTAAGGCCTCCACAGGAAGGAACTGAGGTCTCCCACCAACAAACATCTTAGATTTATATGCCATGTGAGTGAACCACCTTGAAAGCTTATCCTCTAGCTCCAGTCAAGTTTTTAAATGACAGCATCCTGGGCTGGCATCTCAACTACTACCTCAAGAACTGCCCAGCTAAATGCTCCCAAATTCCTGATCCAGAGAGAAAAAATGTTCACCGTAGTTTTAAGCCACTTGTTTTATGGCAATTTGTTACACAGTAATAGCTACCTAATACAAGTGGGTTTTATCCTTCCCATCTTGATGATTCTACAAGTCTGAGTTAGTGACCCTCTTCTGTGTTCCTTCAAAATCCAGTGTTTATATATGTTGTGCCATTTATCATCCTCTATTATAAATGCTTACTTATCTGCCCCTTCTTTAGATTGCAGGGACCTTGAAGCTAGGCCCTGGGCTTCCACAGGGCAAAGCATTTCAAGTGTACAATAAATGCTTGATGAATGTCTGTTGTCTACAATAAGATGACTGTTGGATTGAGTATGAAAAAAATAATAAACAATATATGGTTCCAAATCACCTACTAGATGCCAAGGAAGATATAAATAAACCAGCAAGAACAAGTAAAAACGAATACTTCAGGCTGGTCACAGTCTTAGGAGCAGTCTCACTACAGCAAAAACCTTTTCAGAGAGCAGTTACAGATGCCAATCCCAGGACAAATTCAATGTGAACTCACTGGGAAAGTGCCTACTACTTAAAAATGGGCTCAAACTAAACTTTAATTGAATGAATACTTAATGAACAAATAAAATAAGTTGATATTTTTAGGTCCACCTCAGACTGCAATATTTGTTGAAGCTTAGCATTATAACATCAAGCCCAATATAAAGAATGTTTACATTTCACATGAACTGAGTTTATTAAAAACAGTAACAACAATTACTCAGAAGGGCAGCTGCCTACTGTAGCAGCAGTATCATTAAGCATTTGTCTTTTGGACCACCACATCCCCAAAGCAGGCATAGTGCCTGGCGCAAAGTAGGTGCACAGTAAAGAATTGTGGAATAACCCAAAGAACCTGGAAGTGTTTTCAGTTTCCTTCACTAAGCTTCTTCCACATGACTGAGATGAAATTATATCCAGGCTTCCAGAACCACCAGGCTAATTCCATGCAGTATAGTATCAGCCACAGGTCTCAGGATTATCACTTTCACATTTCTGATCACAGCCTACTCGAATGTCTAATCTAACAACAACCTGATATCATCCTATCAACACATCTTGATTTGAGAATCTAGGAGATAAATGATTTACAACAGGCAAAAAGAGATTTTTCACACCTCTCAAAAATGACTGTCTTTCCAAAGGGCTACATGAAACCCTCAGGTTCCTCTGCATCTGACTTTAGGCATCCAGAGTGGATGAGTCTGACACTGTAAAGTTCTGTGTCACCTCATTGCCATCCCCTGGCATTTATCCCAAAATCAGACACATCCAAAGCAGGATGTCCATGAAAGGAGACATTTTAAATGATACTTTCATTTTTTTTAAAGATTTTATTTATTTATTTGACAGAGAGAGAGAGAGATAGCAAGAGCAGGAACACAAGCAGGGTGAGTGGGAGAGGGAGAGCAGGCTTCCCGCTGAGCAGGGAGCCTGATGTGGGGCTCGATCCCACGACCCTGGGATCATGACCTGAGACGAAGGCAGATGCTTAACGACTGAGCCACCCAGGCACCCCTCATTTTTTTTTTACTATCTCTGAATCCCCCACTGGGGATACAAACATATAAAACCACATAAGGGATTCTTTTTTACTTTAATTGGAAGACTGCTAAGAACACTTATTCATTTCTCTCTATGGCACCTAGTCTCTCCAGCACTCAAAAAATTCTGTAGAAATATGTTTTTCCATCATTCAGAGCTGCTGTAATGTTGAGAGCCGTAAATACTGAACATGCTCACTTAGTTCCAATATCCATAATAATACTATTGTGCCAAATTCTCATTCTATGTAATGCTCTCAAAATTTCCCCTGAGTATTGTATAAAGTAAAAATCTAGTCTGATACTCTGTTTTAAACATGGGAACTTCCATCTAAGTATTTTAAGGCGCGTTATAACTGAGGCTAAAATGATTTGTTGAAGGCTACTCAACAAATCAGCAGGTCAGGTTCAAATTACCTAGGTCTAAATTCTACTTTTTTTCCATGGACAATTCTCTGGGATTTGTTATATCAGCACTAGAGGAAGTGTATGATGTATACTCACCAGTGAAACATTCACTCTTACCCATTCTTAATAAAGAATGACCACACACTATCTCACCACTTACACCAAAAATAAATCATTCTTTCTTTTTAGCAAAAAGGCAATAGAATTAGTCTACATCTACTAAAGAGCAAATACCTTGTTTCATACAAAACTGACAGGAACATGTTACAATAGAAAATTAGTCTTTTTTAACATGAAACCAGATCTAACTGGACCTGCCTCCTTCCATGCCAAAAGAGTTCCTATTTTTGAGTCCATTATACCCATTAAGTATGACTGTTCAGTCCTCTCAGTTGCCTTGATAAACAACAAAAGGATTTAATTTGAAATTACTATTAATAAAATCTGGAGCCATATTTTAAATATGTGAAATTTTATGTTTTCATATTCCTCATTTCTGAGAAAGGATTCTCTACTTTATTCACTCCATATTACTTTCCCCAATATAATGATTTTTAGCATGCATTATACTTGATCCTTGGAAATGCCAAGTTGTTACTAATCTGGATGGGTAACTCTTCCAGATTCAAATGTCAATTTCAAAACTGATTCTCTAACAAAGAGCATTATAGAGCCAGTTGGTTACAAAGATCTGGATCATCTGGTAAAAGTTGTGTCCAAAAGAACAGATTGCAGCTCTAAATATCTTGGACTAAAAAAAAAAAAAAGTCATCCTGGCCATCCCTGAAATATGAGCTTTCAAATGACCCTATTCAAAAGGAACCAAATCCATGTACTTGATCAAAATGGCAAGACAAATTTGCAACAATAGGTAAGAAAGCCATAGAATAAGATGAATAACGTATTCATAAGGTGAATAACGATATTTCTAAGCACTGTAGTTTCTTGATTTTTCCAACAGTCTCACATTCAGTCAAAAACCTATGTCAATCAATTGTAAAAATAGAGAGCATTTATTCAAATATAAATGAATTTGTCATCTGGCTATTCCCAAGTAGATGGAAGGAAGATGTACTCTATACACACACCTGAGATATAATTCTTATTGACAATAAATACAGCAAAAGTCTTTCTTGGACAGTTTTGAGGGTTTTGTACAAATTCCAACAGAATGTGAAAAATATGTTAGTGTTAATATTGCTTACATCTACAATGTGTCACATCAAATTAGCAATAGCTCATGTGTTTGGTTCCCAAAAGTTCTCAGTATACATTTTTATAATGGTATAAAAACATAATGGCAAAGTTGAAAAGACATAGAAAATGTGATGATATCTTGACAAATTATTGCAACCAATTCTTACAAAGCTATCTAAAGCACCTAGGAATTCAAGAGAAATATACAGTTTTGAACTAGAATGACTCAAGTCACTGAGTCTGTATAGAGTGGTCTATCCAAGCTACAGTGAGTTCGTGAAAGCTAAAACTAAGTTTTCCATCAAAGCACCTTTTTCAAAAATAAATTTATGTGCAACAACAACAAAATGTTTAGGATAGCTTACATCTAACAACAAATGGTCTGTTTTTATATTTGTATCAATTAGTTTTTGCTTGCATACAAAATTACCCCAAATTTAATGCCTGATATAACAAACATTTTTATTTCTTATGATACTGTGGGCTGGCTGAGTAGATCATCTGGTCTACACTAGCATGGCTGGCACTGAATAATCTATGATGGCTTACTCACATGTCTGAGGGTTGGCAGGCTTGTCGGTCTAAGGAGATCAGACCTAGGACAGCTTGTCTCTGGCTCCATGTGGTATTTCATCCTCCAGTAGGAAATTTGGGGTTTCTTTATACAGCAGTCTCAGAGTTCCAAAAGAAAACACCAAGATAAGGTAAGCTCCAACATACAACACTCCTCAAACCTCTGCTTGAATCAAATTTCCCAGTGGTCTGTTAACCAAGGTAAGTCATATTATCAAGCCTAGATTCAACGATAGAGAAATTAGATACCATCTCTGATATCTGTGACTTGTTTTTTCAACTAACTACAATATCTTCAACTTGATATCAATAGCCTTGTTTAGGATTTGATATACAGGGAAATTTTTTTTATTCCAATGTTAAGGTTGCTTCTCCACTTCTGAATTGATGCTGTAATCTTTTTTTCTTGTTCTATAGTCTTCATTTCTTTTCATTCTCTCCCAACCTTCCTCAGAGTATAGATGCACTTAAGGAAATAAAGAAAGCAGCTAACTGGGTAATGGGAAATATCAAGAATAATGAGAGAAAACACAGCACCATCATGCATCTCTCTATTTATATCTCAAATCAAAAGAAAAAATGATCTAGAAGTTTCTGATTTGCTTTACGTCCTATGGATATGACCTAAGTACAGGTCTGATATTCAGGGGAAAAAAATTCATACCAGTAGTCGCAATTAACAAAACAAATTTGGGATCCAGGGTGGGCAACTGATTTTTATCTCAAATAATGAAAAGTGGGTTTTTTATTAGTATTACAAAAAACATACATATTTAATATGGAAAACTAAGGTAATCCAATTTTTTTAAAATATACTATTTAAAGGCAGTCATTCAAGAGCTAATGCCAAACATAATGCAGATTGTTCTGCTAACGTTATTAGAGTAATGAAAACCTAGTTTTCAGAAAGAACATCTAATATAATGGCAGCCATTTTGTTTAACACAATCTGATCAAGAACACTTCATCATAGGTAAGTGACAAGAAAGCATTTCATTGCCATCTTAAATAACCACTGACATCAGTGGTAGGAAATGTCTTTCATCACCATTTCAGATTTCTTGAAATAGCAGGAAACGTGGTTTTGTTATTGTAGTGTTAATGCAGTTAGGGTGTGTAATATAAAAGTAAAACCAGAGCTTAAGATTTAATGACAATCACCATCAGTTTTTAAGACAAACTATATGCATTTGATCAAACAGACTTGTAAGGTATCTTTTTCTTGTCAGTGAAACCATTTCTATTCCATCATAGAATTAATTATTCCAACCTAATGATAAAGGCAGTCAGCAGAATTTAAAATAAAACTGCGTGTAAATAAGAATAATCCATACATTTTTCCACTGGTATCTTAAGATATCACATTTCATACATTCGCCTTTAAACCACTCCTAAACTTTTTCTTTTATTTGGTCAATACATAACAGAATCTTCATGAAAATCTTTTACCTTAAAAACTCAAAATGCAAAATAACATATAATTTTGTGATATTTCATTTAATTCAATAATTGTTTCCATATTTTTTGGCTCTTTCTGGCTAGCGTCAAACTGTTTTGATTATTAGCTGGTGAAAATGAGGAAACTTTTTTCGCCTGTACACTGCTGTTCAGCTTTCACTTAATAGCAGTTATTTCCTCTGATATCATGGCTTGCAAGCACTGCTTAACCATTTAAATCATGTGCTTCAGATTTCCGACTTTACTGCAAAGTAATCCTATGTGGAAGCCTATCTCTACTTCCAGAAATTTTACCATTGGCAGCTACAGTATCCTTCAGAACTTAAAAAGAGAGAAAAAAAAGACCACCATGATTGCAAAAAAATACTATAGTGCTCTCATTCTCTTTAAAACATGAAAATCTATGGACAAAGGAGTGAATGGTATATTGTAGTTATGCTTCTTAAATTATGGCAGGGTAAAACAATATTTGCCAGTCTTAAAAAAATCCCTTACCCAAAGAATCAAGTTGAATATGACCAGAAATATTTTATACTTTTGTTTTCTTATTAATTTATATTTGGTTTTGTTCAAAAAGTTTAGAGTACAGCACGTGGCTGGCTCAGTTAGTGGAGCCCATGACTCTTGATCTTGGGGTCATGAGTTCAAGCCCCAGGGCATAGAGACTACTTAATAAAAAAAAACTTTTTTTTAAGTTTAGAGTAATAAGCACAGAAAATTTTATGCTATCTCAGGTAGCCTTCAAACGCCTTTGGTGAGGCTAATCAGAGTTGGGAATTTTTTCAAACTTCTACAAAAGCAAGACCCAGACTATAGCTTAAAAAGGTTCTCAATGCCAAAAAAAGGAAAATGGCAAAAAAAAAAAAAAAATACCTCAAATCTCATTGGGATCTAAATTTGACTCTCAACTGTCCTGTGACAATAGTGCCTTTGAATGTACCTACTCCCAGCAATTAACCTTTCACTCCCTGTCTTCCTTCCCTTCCCGCAAAAGCTCATCACATTTAAAATCAATTTTAAATGAAGGCTCAAAGGAAATTATTCCCACAATCCTAGCTTCCTGATTAAGTCTTCCGTCTCACAAATATACACACACTTTACTGAGGGTTGAGGTCACTATAGCTCAACTCTTAGAAAACTCCATTCCTATCATCCAAAACTGATGGCAAGAAGGCATGGCTGGACAATTTGTGCCTGCTCTGGCCTTAATCTGAAGGGACAATATTCATGCTCATGGTTGCTTGCTTCCAAATTGATCTCCACTTTTTTGACAAATCATTACTCCTGTTTTTTTGTTGTTTTTTTTTTCCTCAAAGCAAATCTAGAATTCTGGAGTCCGTACTACCACCACCTGAACTGTAGAGCCTCCTTTGAATGGGAATGTCCCAAGGTTAGTGTAGTCAGCAAAGGCAAATGGAAGTAAAAAATCTGTTCACAAATCTAAACAGTTTGTGAGGAGTCACAAATATTAGCACAAATTCCATGAAGCATCCACCTTGGGGGCATATTACATCAAGAGAAACCAAGGAAAAAGGCTTTTCCTCTTCAGGAAAATTAAAGGTTCTTATTCTTACTCTAACACTAACCACCGCCTACCTGCACAGTTTCTAGGTGTCAATGTATAATGTCGGTTGGATATATGTGGCATGTTTTAATTCCATTTTGAGCAGTGTGAATGAATTCCACTGTTATCTTCTTATCACAAAGAAATATGGTAAAACGGAATCATAAAAATTTTCCTCCCTTTCCACCTATTTCCAGTACAAAGGGAAAATAAATTATCCTTATGGGGAAAGAAATAATGAGAAAGAAAAAATTTCTTGGATACGTAAAGAATAAAGAACACACTAAGGCACTGAATGACCCTTAAAAAACACTTGTCTGAAAGTAAAATCCATGAAGTCTGAGAAAAACCAAGCTCTAATTGTTATTCAAACATGGAACTGTTAAAATAATTTTTAAGTGAGGGTATCTTCATTCTTTCCTAATGTTTATGAGTACTCGAAAGGGAAGTTAAATATTGTGATTTTTCAATTTTGTTTTGCTAGTGTTTTGATCCAGAGTTCAATTTACTAAACTTCCCCTAAAAAGTATGTGTTGTCCCCACTTTCTTCAGCATAATTTGGTGTGTGTGAGGAACTGGAAGGGATTATAAGAAAACCACAAGGCATAGTTCTCTTCTGGCTATTATTATTATTTGGCACCAGAACTTGAGCCTGAAAGGTTTATTTCCGTAAAGTTCAAAACACATCTTGTGTGCACTATGTAATTATCATATTATATATTTTTTACCTCCTTGAGGGAAATTTGCTCTTCTAGTTTGGTTCCCAGATGGCATAATTCCATGGGTTGTGTGTGTGTGTGTGTGTGTGTGTGTGTGTATTTATAAATACATCTTAAAGCATACATGTGATAGATGTCACAGTCCTCCAAACCAGCCCTCAGCTGGCTCTAAAGTGCTAAGTCAAAAGTCCTATTGCTTGGCCCTCAGCAGTTTTGGTATTCATGTCCAAACTTCTGTCTTTAATATTCATATAATCTTCAGCCAGTTTCTTGCAGCTTGCCTTGCTGGGCCACATGGCAATGCTACCACCTAGTGGAGCTTGATTATCCCTTGGTGAACAGATTGCAATCTAACCCTATGAAGAAAGTCCCCACTTGTGGGTGGGTAAGTAGCCTTCTTTCAAGAACCTTCTTCCCAAAAATATGCCTTCCTATAGCAACTGCCAACCTTTGATCTGTTCAGAAATCCCAATATTAGATTCACTTTTGGGAAAGCTAGCCTTTGAAGAATGTATCATTGCTTCCAACAGAATGTGATCTTAAATGTATGTAATAGCTAGGAGGGAAAATTGTAATTCTTATTTTTTCAAATTAACAGATTTTTTAATCTAATTACCAACTAAGAAGTAATTTCAATGTCGAAGTATAGTATGCTCAGAATATAACCTGAAGAACATGTACCAAAATATTAGCAGTGATTACCTCTGAAGGATACAGATGAAAGTAAAGGGAGCAAGCTGTAATGTTTTCTTGGTTTTTCAGATTTTCTGCACTGAGCAAGTACTTTTGAAATTAAACAAATAAATGTTAACCTTTATTTGTAAACCAGCCATGCAGAATGAATGTATGTAACCAAGTTTTCAAACCGGTCAAGAGCAATATCCTTTTATTATAGACAAGGCAGCCAAGGCTCACAGAATTTAAGTGACTTACCTGAATTAACAATAATGCTTAATTTTATGTGTCAACTTGACTGAGCCATGGGATGCCCAACAGCTAGCTAAACATTATTTCTGAATGTGTCCATGAGGGTGTTTCTAGAAAAGATCAGCATTTGAATCAGTGATCTATGTAAAGCAGATGCCCGATTGCAAAGTTGGTGGTCACCATCCAACCCAGAGGGCCTCGATAGAACAAAAAGGCAGAGGAGGGTTGGTTTTGCTTTCTGCCTGACTGTTTAAGCTGGGACACGGATCTTCTCCTGCCCTCAGTGCTCCTGGTTCTCAGGCTTTCACCCCAGATTGGAACCAACACCATCAGCTCTCTAGTTCTCAGGCCTTCAAATGACACTCCCCAGCTTCCCTGAGTCTCCAGATTGCAGATAGCAGATCATGGGGCTTAGCCTTCACAATGATCTAAGCTCATGAGCAAATATCCTATAAGACATATCTTCCTAGATACAGACATACACTGCTGGTTCTGTTTCTCTGGAGAATTCTAATACAGTAACACAACTAGTCACTGGCGGAATCCCAGCTTCTCAGCTTCAGTTCCAGTACTTATGCCACTATATCATGACCCCTTTCCGCCATCTCCCCTCTGGTTGGATTTCTTATATAACCTCTTTCCAGTGCTCATCTCACACTTATTGTAATTTTTCCTATGAACAAAAATTTAGTCATGTATTCTTGCATGAAAGTGGAACAGTAAGACTAGTGGCAATGAATGTCACGTAAGTGACAGGAACAGAGTACAATCTCATTGTGCATAAAATAATGTGCAGCATCCAATTATCTGAATTGATCAAAACACTTCTGATAAGCTAATAACACTGGAATACTGACAAATGTTTTCAGACTTTCTGATTAAAATATTCGCAAGGATAACATATAAGATAAAATGTCAAAACTCTAACAAAAGCCTAAAATCTTTTTGAAATAGTGAATAAGCAATAACACCCTAACACTGACTTGGTAAAACCCATGAGATGTTCTCTTCTGTTTCTCACACCACCCCTCCCTGGCCTACTTGCAAATAAGCAGGATATAACAGAAAAATTCTACTGTCCAAGTAAATATACTAATTATTTCTAATCATTTTAAGTTTAAAAGAACAGTCTAATCCAGCTTTTATCAGTACTCCTTGTTATCATTTGTTAAGGTGCTACATTCTAGGTGCTTTGTAAATGTCAGTAATTCTTACAATAAACCCACAAGGTAGGTGGCGTTACCATTTGCTTTACTGATAAAGAAAATGAGGTTCCAAGAGCTATTTGCCCAGTAATTTCACACAGAGACTACCAGTTCTGCCCTCAAGAAGATTAAATATTTATGTCTAGAGGTGCATTTAAGTACTTTGTGTGCTAGGTGCTAACAAGTTATATCAGGATCTTGTTTACAATTATCCAGGTCACAAACCATTTCAGCAGTTGACCAAGCTGCCTGTTTGACAAGCATCTTCCTTTGCAGACAAAAGTATAGACATGAAATTAATTAACTGTTCCTTCTTAAAGAGGCCAAGTCAATTCAAGGATGAAGCAGAAAGTCTGTATGAGAGACTCCTCAGAAAAATAAAACACTATATCTAGTTCTTTCATAGAATTTCCTGAGGGGGAGGTAAACTGCCCAGTTTCCCAGAACATCAAAATTTTAGTTGAAAATGAGCTAATCTTTCAATCAGCTCCATTGGGCTCCTTGGCAAGAGCCTGGACAGTCACAGTCTGTTGTGAGACTGTGAGATTTTCTTCCTCAGTGCTATTGTTTTGGCACCTTTCACAAGTAATAAATCCTTTAAAGCCTAACAAGTAATTGTACAGATTGAAACTAAAGCTGCTATAGTTGCAAAGCTTTTAATATGTCACAGGAGTAAACCATCACGTTCACTGTTCTGAAATGTCCTTCAGTACTACAGGGTTATTTTTTTACCACCTGCTATATATCTGGCACTGTGTTAGTAACTACAAGGAATACACACACACATGCATATCCAAAACAGCAATTCCTGTCACAAGAAATTTAATGTAACAATGAAGAGGCAAAATGTTTACAAGCAACAATCTTAATTTCTTAGTGAAACTTCCCTAGCATATCAACAAGAACAGATTCATAGTTGGGACCTTCCAAAATTGTCAAATCCAAATATGAAGTTGTAGACTCTTGTATGGGTCCCATTAGAAAACAGAATTCTCCCCCAGATGGTTCAAATGAAAATGTGCTAATGAAGGGCCCAACAACAAAGGTGTGGGAAGACCTGAGCTAACAAACAAGGGATGATGAGGAATCCAGAGACCCAATCATGGGAAGGCATTACCACTCCTAAGGCTGAAGGGGCAAGAGGAGAAAATAATGTTAAAGGAGCCCAGTAAGAGCTAAACCTCTGGATGGGTCTACCCAAGGGGAGCTGAGCTGAATCGTGGAGGAGCATATCTACTATAGGAGAAACTGCTATGTGGAAGCAGGAAGAGCTGTGGCTCTTTTCCTCTACGCATCCATGTCTTCCCAAAGCCTCCTCTGGCTGAACCCAAATGGAAATCAGCTAGAAAGGGGAACCCAGGTAATGCTGTTCACAATCAGCAGTCAACTGTCAGCCATGAAGTAAGGGAGGGGAAGTAGAACAAATACAGAATATTTACATATATGCCAATGAATTTTTATCATTATAAATACTAATAAGTAGTAAACACAATGGATTTATAATACCAAACACTGGTCTCAGTGTTCTACATATATTGAATAATTTAATCTTCACAATGACCTTTTGAGTTAGAACTGGTATTAACCCATTTACAGATGAAAAAACTGAGGCACAGGGAGGTTAAGTATCTTGCCCAAGGTAACAAAACTAGCAAGTGGTAAAGCTCAGATTGGAACCTAAGTGATCTTGTTTCAAAGCTCATGGCCTTAAACATTATGTTCCACTGCCTATCCTAAGCCTAAAAACTCTCTCTCCATGACAGCACCCCAGAGCAGTGTCTTTGGATATGAAATCAACAAAGTAAAATCAAATTTGATGCCTCAGGATTTCACCAAATATTTCTGTTAATGAACATGAAGAATAAGTGTTTGGGATGTCCACTTCTTTACCATACATGGGAAAAAAATTAGGTATCATTTTAATTTTACCTTTAATTCCCATAGATGCAGGAATTCTTGGAGGAGTAGTGGGAAAATAATCAGCAAACACTCTATTGCAAAGGAGAAAACCAGTGGCGGAAAGGAAAAAGACATGATTTAAAGCCCAAAGAGAGAAGTTATTTTAACAAAGAGCAACTACTGCCATTGCTTTGCCTCTCCAGATTTGAACCTGGAGAAATGTTGATGTTCTCAAACTAGTAAAACTGTAAAGCTCCTCAGAGACATTTCTTCTTGGAGGCAGAAGAAAACTGATTAGCCATTTAACCTGAGGTAGGTACGCAACTTGAGTTTAAAAGAAAGCAGGCATAAAGAACGACTTATTCAAACAAGTCTGCAATAGTCACCAGATTGTTGCTGCAACTCATCACATCCTTCCTGAAAAATATGGAAGAAATGCTAAGCTTTCCCTGGCCCATAATAAATCACTCAGGAGCTGCCACTCCCAGGCTAAATCTTCCGGTCTGCTCCCTACCTCTCCCTTTTTTTCCTTCATATTTTTCCTCTCATATTTCTCATCTCTGTTAAAAGGAATGAGAAGAGAATGGGAGTAAAAGTAGACCATTTTCCTGCTTCTGCTTAAAATTTCTGCATCAGAAATCATAGTTGACAACTGTCCACCATGAGGGCATATCATTCTGACTTTGTACTTAAAGAGAGTAGGTGATCTGCTCACTTAAAAAGATGCAAGTTTTAAGATGGATCAAAAGATTCGTCCAGAGTTTCTCTCCCACTATCCTGTACCAAGTCATCAAATTTCTTGAAGATTTATTTTTTTGAACTATCAGTAAAAATATCAGCTTATGTGCTGAACACATTTCAAAGCACATTAGACATGTTACCTATTTGATCTTCATAACAAACCTATGGTTTATCCAACTTGCTTATCTCTATTCATGTCAACCACCATTGTTTATGGGGATTAATAAGGTAGGGCCTCTGACAATCTGAAGACTAAATGAGGCAAAGAGTACAGTATGGAAAGGAGAAAAAAAGGAGTAAATTTACAAGGGAGAAACATGACAAACACTACTTAAACCAGGTTAGAAAGGTTAACATCAAGAGTGATGAGACATGTTAATAGTGTGTACTCCTGATGTTCTGAAAATGGCACTTTATCTCTGTGATTTTCCTCCCCAAAACTCATAAACCCAGTTTAATTATGAGAGAAATATCAGACAAATCCCAAGAGAGGGATAGTCTACAAAATCCCTGACCAGTACTCCTCAAAACTGTCAAGGTCATCAAAAACAAGGAAAGTCTATCACAGCCAAGAGAAATTAAGATGTGATGACTAAATGTACTGTGGTATCCTAGAAGAGAAATAGGACATTTAGGTAAAATATAATAAAATCAGAATAATTTTAATATAGTTAATAATATATCAGTATTGCTTTATTAATTGCAACAAATTGCAGTACTGTACTAATATGTTAATAATAGGGGAAAGTAGGTATGGAATATATGGGAACTCTCTGTACTATCTTCACAATTTTTCTATAAATCTAAAACTGTTCTAAAAAATAAAGTTTATTATAAAAATGAAATGAGATAATATAAAAAATTTTTTAAACCACGGTATATTCTTAGGGTGATGATGTTAGTAATGATTAGAGCTGCATTTTGGTAATAATTTGGCAGTAACTGGAAGGTGGATTAGTGCAGTATTCACAAAGGATTTTCCTTGGCTCAAATTTGTACCACAATAGTCACAATTTCATTTTCTTGGAAAACACAAGTTTTCAGATACATAACTTCTGAAAGTAGTTCTAGTTATCATCATCTAGATCCCAGAAATTATTCAATAGTTCATGAATCATTCTGCAAGTGATTTCTTCTAGTACTCACCATGTGGTGGATACTGTCCTAAGTACTGGGAACATAAAGGCTCACATAGTTGACCTGCACTCCCAACCCCAAGGAGGGAACCCATAAAGGAGGAAAGTAAAAGAAACTAGTGTTTATTGAGGTTCTATGGTATAACAAGAACTTTACCTACACTGCCTCATGTAATCCTCATGATTTCGAAAACTTCTAGGAAATCTTTCATTATTGCCCAAGAATGCATCCAGTTCTTATCCCTTTTCTGGCACTTACCACACAGCAGAGCAATAGCCAACATACTGTCCATACCCACAACTAGACTGTCAGGTCCTTGAGGACAAAGACCTGTTCATTGTTGTGGTTCAAGCATAGTAAAGGATAATACTTGCCTATAATTGGTGAAGTGGGTGAAGGAGATTTAGTTGAGCCTCCAAAAGCTTCCACCAATAAATCTCATCACCCTTACTTATGATGCAGCTAAAGAAGCAGTAGAAACTCTTAAGAAGATTCCAGATCATATTGGTGAAAGATAATTTAATATGTCACTCTGTGCTCTACAGAAAGAATCTTTCCTGCTGAACAACTAATGGAGCAACATCTCACTGCTTTTCTAGACCAGCTCTGTTCCACTATAATGGAAGTCATCTAAGACACACTGGGTCATATTTGGAAGACTGCTTGATATGTACCTGTTCTTTGCTTTTTTTTTTTTTTTTCACCTTGACTGTTAATACTTGCTGGGAACTCTATGCAATAGGTCAGAAATAAGAAGTGTAATATTTTTCTGCAATTCAAATTACTCCCTACTTCATTTGGCAGCAGAAAAGTTAAACCCACTGATGAGGTTAAACTCAGTTAATTTGGGTACTTTCTCAGTCAAATCAGAATAAACTCAATTTCCCTTCCCTCATTTAAGTTCTAGTTGGCTTAGTGTCATGGCATCAGGGAAAGGCACCTGCTCCTCTGTCCATGTTGACCCCTGTTGATATGCACCTCATATGCACCTGACTCATGGAAGGCACCAGATCTCCATGCTAGCCTCTGCTGAGGACATGTATCTATCTGTGCTGCTTTCCAGTGGTGGTCCTTGTTACAAAAGCAAGGCCACTCCACAAATGCCTGCCATCAGGTACACATCCACACCACTCTTGGCTATACCGGAAAAGATTTGGATACTCCTCACACTACATATGAGTAGAAGGAGATTCTCTCTAAGAGCATTCTCCAAGCAACCCTGTGTTGTCTCCAGCTACTCTGCTGCTCCATGGATAAGGATTGCAACACCCCTGAAAAACCAGGAAGAGAGTAGGACACATAGCCTCTCTGAGTTCACCCAGTCCTGGGCCAAAACTGCTACTGGGTCAGGTGTAGGGAAAAGCACAGGGCCCCTTGCCAGAGACCTCCAAAAGTGTCTGATGCCTTTCTTCTCCAATTCTTTCTCCATAGCCCAAGGAATCTTTATCAAGTCTGGGAAAGAAGAAGCATTCCCTTACATTATCATGAATTCTTTCCAGCAGTCCAATCCTTTCTTTTAACTACTGTTTCTACCAGGAGTTTTAAACTCAGAAGCTGGGATCAACTAGTTTGTTTTCAATTGTTCTTCCAGGCCTTCTTTCTCTGAAACAGTGAGCTCAGGCTGCCTGAAATGGAGATAAAGGTTTTGCAGAAAAAACTTTTAAAAAGGAATTACTAAAAATGAAAGCACAGTTGTTAATGTCAAAATTTTCCCTATGATATAATTTGAACCAAGCTGAATTTCTATATTTGAGGTACTGAGACCTGGGCCACAAAAGTGTAGAATGCAGATAGAAAAATTGAGCTGTCTCAAGCTGAACAGACTATGAATACTTGCTTTCAGAGTGACTTGACAAACTTCTCCACAACCATTTCACAATAATTTTGGGGCTATCCTAAGAAATGACCAGAGCAACCACTTGAAAAGACCTATGTAGTTTTCTTTGGCTAAGCCCTTAAGTATACAATAACCAAGACAAGAAGAGAGGACAAACTTCATGTTTAGCAATGAGAGACTTTTGTAATGAACATCATAACTTTATCATGGGCTTTATAACTCCAAACCACGGCAAGTATCCAGAGGCCACTATGTGGACAGAGGTTTCCAATTCCTCCCTACCCCACCCCCTGCCACCATGAAATCGCTCTCATACTCCATCCTGAAGAAAAGCACAGAAAAGGGATACAAAACTAAAGGGCCACGAATTTAACACAAAAGACACTGAGCCATCAAAAAGACATCTGATGAAGGGTTAGTATCCAAAATATATAAAGAACTTATAAAACTCAACACTCAAAAAACAAATAATCCAATTAAAAATGGGCAGAAAACATGGACATTTTTCCAAAGAAGACATACAGATGGCCAACAGACACAGAAAAGATGCTCAATATCATTCATTATCAGGGAAATGAAAGTCAAAACCATAATGAGATATCACCTCACATCTTTCAAAATGGCTACAATCAACAACACAAGAAACAACAGGTGTTGATGAAAATGTAGAGAAGGGAACCCCCTTGCACTGTTGGTGGGAATGCAAACTGGTGCAATCATTCTGGAAAACAGTATGGAGGTTCCTCAAAAACTTAAAAATAGAACTACCTTACAATCCAGTAATTGCACTACTAGGTATTTACCCAAAGAATACAAAAACACTAGTTCAAAGGAATACATGCACCCCATTGTTTATAGCAGCATTATCTACAATAGCCAAACTACGGAAACAGCTCAAGTGTCCACCAACTGATGAATGAATAAAGAAGATGTGGGGTATATACATATCGGATATTACTCAGCCATAAAAAAGAATGAAATCTTGCCATTTGCAATCAAACTAGAGAGTATTATGCTATGCAAAGTTAGTCAGAAAAAGATAAATACCAGATAATTTCACTCACGTGGAATTTAAGAAACAAAACAAGTGAGCATAGGAAAAAGAGAGAGAAGCAAACCAAAAAACAGACTCTTAACTATAGAAAACAAATCGATGGTTACCAGAGGGGAGGTGAATGAGGGGATGGGTGAAATAGGTGATGGGGATTAAGGAGTGAACTTGTGATGAGCACCAGATGCTGTATGAAAGTGTTGAATCGCTATATTATACAGAAGAAATTAACATTACACTGTAAATTAACTGGAATTTAAATAAAAACATTTTAAAGAGACTAAACTAAAAGAGTGTAAAAGATTATAAATTGCATAGCACAATTTATTTTTTCTTAACTACCCAGTGAGACTGTCAGCATAGAAAAAAAAAAAAGATGCTCAATTTTCCTTGCACTTCCAAGTGTAATGAGAGCGACTGCTGCTCTGTTAGCCAATCCTCCAAAATCAGTCTTTCCAACAGTAGTCTACAGAAAATGGAATGAGGCAAGACAGTACTCACTGCTCCCAGGTAGCAAATTACAATATTCCAAATCAAATGTCACAAAATTTTGTACCCTGCTTACTACTTTGGCTGAGTTGTGGATACTGAGGTGATTAAAGAAAAAGGAAAACATATGGAAGGAAGAAAGGAAGGAAGGAGGAAGGAAAGAAAAGGAGAAGGGGAAGAACAACAAAAATGACGTGTTATACATAGTAACTCTATGGTAAAATCATTTCCTCAATAAGTCATGAGTGAAATGAAAGCCAATGACAGTGCCAGATTGTTCAAATAAGTAATTCTTCAAAAAGCTCTTCAGTGTATCCCCACTGAATTCAGAGCAACAACAACAACAACAACAACAACAACAACATTTAGGTTTTCTTATCTTTACCTACCCTCCTGGTTTGAGTCTCTTCTCCAAAAGAACTTGATAACTCTTCATGCACCAAGTATAAAATTATCAATTTATGAAATGTTATAAAATGCTGCTTTTTAAAAATGAATGAAATGAAGAAAGGAAGAAAAGAAGCATAAAGCAACCTAAAGGCTTTGAACATCCACACATCAATGATTTTTATTAATGTCTCCACAGAACTTACAGGTAAGTTCTAAAACCCATATCCATTTATCAACTGATTTTCTGTGCTATTGCTTACAGATGAAAAAGATACAATCCTCTCAGCAGAGTTGTAACCCATTTACCAGACTACACTGTAAATGAGCCTTCTTTCCTCCCAAGCTCCCCAGAAAGGGTGTAATAGCAACTCCAGTCACCATAATTGTTCCACAAATGCCTTCAAGGAGATCTGAGAAGACCCAAAAGCCCACAAAGCTTATTGACTTATATATAGAATGCACAAAGGAATTTTATTTTCAATTCCAGTGTCTTAATTTTTTTATTATTTTCCCCAGCACAAAGCAGTCTTTGTGCCTGTGGATCTCCCTAAATGTTTATGTCCCAAAGGACACAGGGGTGTGAAAAATGTGACTCATGTTCTTGATAAATTCGTATTATAAGACATGGCCTTGAAAAGGAAAAGCAAATGAAATCCTTCTTTCCTCTAAATTTTCTTTCATGTCAAAGGTTAGTCTTGCTTATTCAACAACTTAGACCTCAGCACTTGAAAAATAATGAGTCTATCCAAGTGGTATCAACAGCTAAGATTTTAGAAACATGAACAGAAAGTCTTTAGAAAAATAACTGAGGGTTAGCAGTTAGAGAAGAGTTCATAGTTTTAGTAGTCCAGAAATAAATTATTGCAAAATGAATAACTGATACATGTTCATCTGCTAACTTCTCCATAACCCACCAGGAAAATTAAGAATGAGAACATTTGACATTAACTGCCTGACTCACTTTTAGAACACACTAAAATCTTGAGTATTCATCCTGTAAAATAAAACTGTCAAAAATGTAACAATCAAAAAATAAACTCTCTTTTCTAGGGAAAGTATAATAATTAGACCTATATTTAAGCCAACAACAAATCTTAACCACAGATTACTCACTGAATACGACAGAAATTTTTGTAAAAAAAATTATTTGTTCTTTCTCCCCCACCATTTGCTGGTTAATGAGAGCAAACCTCTGACAGGCCACCAAAGAATTTAGCTTTAAATAGCAGATAAGATAGTTGCACAGTGGTCATACCGCACTGTGTTCTGAAAAGGACTGGGACTTCTCTTTGTGTTTAGTTTACAAATGGAACCATTATGAAGTTGTGAGTGAAAATAAGGTCACAAAATTTACCTGCCAAAATGCCCTTACTTCAGCTGTCTGTTAACATATACTGTCTTGTCTACTCTGTAAATTCTTAGTCTGTATTAAGGTAAAAATAATAGCTAACATGTACTGTGCGCTAACTATGTGCCAGATACTGTTTAAAGCATTGACAAAAATTAACTCAAACAGTATTCATAACACTTTTTGCATTCCTTAGAAGATGAACTAAAACCAATTGGGAATATAAGAAAATGAAAACAGTCTGATTTGTCTGGATGGCTAGATCATGAACTAATTTTTTCTTTCATTTTTATTACCATTAACATCGCTGCTGCTGTTATTTTCACATAGTAAATACAAATGTAAAGTCTTGGGGTTTTTTTTAAGATTTTATTTATTTATTTGAGAGAAACACAGCGAGAGAGAGAACACGAGCAGGGGGAGTGGGAGAGGGAGAAGCAGGCTTCCCGCAGAGAGCCCGATGCGGGGCTCAATTCCAGAACCCTGGGATCACAACCTGCCCTGAAGGCAAATGCTTGACGACTGAGCCACCCAGGTGCCCCAAATGTAAAGTTTTTTTTAAGCCTCTTCCAAACATTATTTCCACCCTGGAAAATGGAGATAATAATAGTGCCTTCCTCATAGGGCTGCTGTATCAGTTTTACACACCGCAAAAATCTTTCCAAAATACCACTAGTATTCATACAACATTCAACTGCTTGCTGGATCTAATCAAACTTCTTAGCTGGTCATGCAAGTCGCTCTTTATCTCACTTCTCTGTACAACCTTTCATTCCAGTCAGGCCTAGGTTCACACCTAAATCATTTTCCATCCGTGTATCTTAACTCACCTTCCCTTCCCACCTCCTTACAAATATACTCATCACCCCTCTGCTAATCATGCCTCCTCCAACCTTCATCTTCCAAGTCACATTTCCCTATTTCCTTAAAGTCTTCCCCATCCTACATGGATCTGACATGTACAGAGTACCAACAGTGTACTTCGCACTTTTTAATATGTTTTTTAATTCTTTCAACGATTCTAGAGATAGTTAATAGTATCCCTATTAGATACGTAAGGATTAGAGAACTTGTGATTTATTCAGGGTGGTGGAGTCAGGGTTTGCACTGTTATGTGGATCCATCCTGCACTTAAGAGCTTGTACCAGAGGGGTGCGTAGGTGGCTCAGTCATTAAGCGGCTGCCTTCAGCTCAAGTCTTGATCCTGGGGTCCTGGGATGGAGCCCCACATTGGGCTCCCTGCTCAGCGGGGAGCCTGCTTCTCTCTCCCTCTCCCACTCCCGCTGCTTGTATTCCCTTTCTAGCTGCCTCTGTCAAATAAATAAATAAAATCTTTAAAAAAAAAAAAAAGAGCTTGTACCACAGGGCATCTGGATGGCTCAGTTGGTTAAGCATCTGACTTGATTGCGGCTCAAGTCATGATCTCAGGGTTGTGAGATAGAGCGGTGTCTCGGGTTCTGCGATAGGCGGAGGAGGCTGCTTGGGATTCTCTCTCGCCCTCTCCCTCTGCCCCTCCAACCTCCTCTCTCTCCAAATTAAAAAAAAAGAATTTGTGCGACACAAGTCCTTAAGTTTATATTGTCTTGTAATATTCTCTAATTGCTTAATATGTCAAATTCATATGATTCCCTAAGTTCCTTAAGGTCCACGTCTCATGCAGTTCACGCTGTAAGTGCTTAGTTAATACTGCTGACTTGAATTAACAGACAAGGAAAGCCTCAAAAGTGATATGAAGGGGCCCCTAGGAGGCGAAGTTGGTTAGGTGTTGGATTCTTGGTTCCAGCTCACATCCTAATCTCAGGGTCTTGAGACATCCGGCTCCGAGCTGGGTTTTCTCCCTCCCTCTCCCTCTGCCCCTCCCTGCACTCACTCTCCCTCCCTCTCCCTAGAATAAATCAATAAATCTTTTTTTTTTAAAGTGATATGATGGGATGCCTGGGTGGCTCAGTTAGTTAAGCATCTGCCTTTCGCTCGGGTCATGATCCCAGGGTCCTGGGATCAAGCCCCGCATAGGGCTCCCTACTCGGCAGGAAGCCTGCTTCTCCCTCTCCCACACCTCCTTTCTCACTGTCTCTCTGTCAAATAAATAAATAAATAAATAAATAACAATCTTAAAAAAAAAAGTGGTATGAAATTCCCATAAAAGAGGTACTACTCTTCAAATAGTAAATCCCAAAATTCCCTAAAAGGACTACAAACTACCAGATGCTTCAAACAACCTGGTAGAAGCTTCAGGAAAGTACCATCAGAGAAACACTCAATAGGTATTTGAAGATGATGATGAGAAACTCTCGAGGAAACTGGACCTTTGACAGACTCGAGTAGAAGTGTCAGAGGAAAATCAGAGTTGCCCTGCAAAATGTTAAGCACCCAAACATTTAACTTCCAAAGATTTTATGTCTTAAGAAGTGGGAAAGATAAATAGGGTGTTTCCTTCTATCACTTTCATGTTTCAAGGCATTTCCTTTTTTTCTTTTTGACCCTAGAGGTTCATGTCAGCTGAAGCAGATTCAGAAGACAACTAAATTGGATTGTTTCACTACCACTAAGTAAATTCTGACATAATTCTTTATCCTCTATCCAGAGGCCTGGATCCAAATGGAAAGGAGGGAGAGCAATGCCTGAACATGTCTCAGCAACTACTCACCCAGCTCTTACTCTGGTATCACCAGGGAATATCCAGCCAAATAGCCTGAGTTGCTGTCTTGTATCCCTCCCACACTGTGTAACAGAACTTCAGGCCCTGAAGAGGTGCCCTGGGAGGGAGCTAATGCCGATAAACCCACAGCCAAAGAGCTATCTGGGGAAAGCAAAACTTTGATAGCTTTGGGTTTCAACCTTAGCCTATGGCTAATCGCCATACCTCTAAAAGAAAATTCCTACCCAACATCTTTTCAAGCAGTCTTCTTAGTAATTTTTAAATACTGACTATTTCCATCACTATGGTCCTTAAGTGCTTCTTAATAATTAGTCCTTTGGAAACAGTGAACAAACCAGCAGTTAAAATCCCCTAGCTCCTCATCGCAGTCCTGCTCAGTGATGTGTATGAGTCTCTTTGTGAATTTTATTCAGGGCATGTGGCAGCTGGAGCACAATCAACCCCATCCTTCAACAGCCTCATTTGCCTGGTTTTCAGGGGTCAGAGACAACACTCCAGCTGCCAGTTCCATGCCCAATGACAGGGTGAAGGATCTTTTCCACAGAAAGGCAATGTTAATAAACAGCCCAAATCACTAACTTCTTATTCTTTTTACTCTCCTTCCCTCCCCTGTGCCAAGGGACCCCCCTCAGCTTTGTAACGCCTTCTGTCACCAACACAATTAAGCCCACTACCACGCACCCCCAACCACCTGATTTGTAGAGAATACTAATGTAACAAGACTTGGGCCAGCAAAGGAAAGAAGGAAATATCTTACTGTGAAAATCTGTTCACTAAACCACTCATCCTTTTAAGAACTTATTTATATACTCCTAAAAAAATTAGAAAGCATTATTACCTCCTCAAACTTCTAGGCACATTTACATGTATCAGCCAAGAATGTATTTTCTTTGGGTTTTAAGGACTTACTAGACTATCATGTGAAACATCACCAAAATATGAATATATATGTATTTTATATTAGGTATAATATTGTATATAAATATATAAGCACAAATATTTAGAAATACATAGAGCTGTACATTATTTATATTTTGAATTTTATTATTTATATTTATATATCTATGTATGAATAAATATATATGTATTTTAATGTATAGATATTATATAAAATATGTTAACATGAATATACATTAACAAAAATATTTCAAGTAACATATAGAAAATTTACCTTATGGGTAAATATGAATATTTCCTAAAATATATATACCCTAAACAAGACCTTGTGAGAGTCATTCAGGTCCACAGTGAAATTTCTTTCACTTCTTATTTTATCTTTTTATGTTTATGTTATGAATGGGGAGGGGCTGACAACTACAGAATCACCACTTCTAATGAAGCCTGGCTATGCTATCAGGTCAAGTAAAAACATCAACAGTTCTACAACCTTGAGGTGTCCTCATTATTTAAAAAGGAAATAAATAGGGGGAAAAAAAGAACACTCTCATTTTCTAGAAGAAGATAAAGGCATTATAAATAAAAGTTTTACTCCTAAACATCAACTAAAATAACTATTTTTATGGACTTCATAGATCAATATAATGATTCCAAAGTCAAGACTAAAAGTGGAGAGAACAGAAACCTTTAAATAAAGCTACAACAATGATAATATGTATTCCCAAATACACAGATAATTTAAATAAATATAACATATATACCATAATAATATAACACAGATAACCAATAAATAATATAGTCTCAATCCTTGGAAAAAGGTTGTTCATCAGTTTCAAAAATGTGTATGTACATATCTAAGTCATAAAGAATTTATATCAAGGAAAATATAAATGTACAGTTCTTATTCACTCATTTTTTATTTATCTACTTCCCACTCAACAAATTTCTGAAAAGCATCTGAGGCAGAATTCCTTTCTAAACTACCAAAGATTTTACTAGTCAAAGGGTGTGGGCAGCAGTGGAAGTAGTGTTAATATGGCTGCTGCTTTTCCTGTCCTCCCCCAGACCAGGCTCTTTTACACCGGGTCAACACTGTCCTCCCACATTCCCTTGATTCAAAGAAAAATAAATAAATAAACATTTTACTATCTGGCAGTACATCTGACTTTTTAAAAGCCATTCAATCAAACATTAAAAGTAAATAATTGTACAGTTTATGTATACAATTTTCATTGTTTATGGCAATTACGAAGGAAGAAAGGCAAAGAAAGAGGAAATATTTTCTTCTGGCATTTCAAAGCAGCTTCTGACATAACAAGTTATTGCATTTTAAAAATATAAACTGCCTCAATAAATTCTATTCCCCTCAGGAACTGCCAAAATTGTACTCTACAAACACTAAAAAAGAAGAACAATAATATTTCTGCCAAATCCAAAAATGGTATCTAACAGTGAAAGAGTTAAGAAAATGAAAGAGCTTTGTAATAGATTTCCTTTTCATTCTAAATATGTTTAAAACATTTTAGCAGCTCAGATGGATACATTTAGCACCTTATACCTTGAAATAAATTATTAATTTCACTTTAAAAGTTTACTATCAATGCCATAACCCTTTTCCCAAACATTTTTTACCACAAAATTGTTTCATCACATACATATTAACATCTTGTCAGATACTAATATTCTCAGAGCATAGCTTAGAAATCAGTTGTACAGAACTTAATAATCTGTTATCCAATGGTATGGATACCAGAAGTACATACAAGTGCTAAAGAGGGCAAGATAGGTATTTATAGATAGAGAATGCCCCCTAAATACTACACTCAGTAGTCCTGACTCCCACTTTCCCCCTCCATCCAGTCTTATTCAGGTTCCATACCTTTTAGATAATTCCTTTCTATTTTCCTAATTTTAGTTCTCAAAATAGTTCATGATTATTTGAATCAATCTTATTCAGATTTTTATTTACAATTTTTAAAAAAGCCAAATATAACTAACCAAGCCACATTAAGCCTGTGTAATTATATAAATATAGTATTGAAATGGCAAAAATATATGAATTAAAAGATATTCCCCTTTTCAAGAACACTGCAGTTTTAACTAAAGTCAATATGATAGAGAAAGGCTATAGAGTATATATAAAATAATTCTGAAAGAATACACAAAAACTGATAATAATTGTTGCCTCTAATAATTTTTTCACTGTGTATTCTTTTGTAGTGTTAAAATTTTTCATCATTTATATATCGCTTTTGCAAAAAATAAAAATTTTAAAACAATAAAATAAATTTTAAAACAATAAAAATTTAAAATCCACATGGCAAACATAACATGCTGGGATTTGCCATCTACCTCACACATAAGAATTTCATATTTAGTGAAAAGTTAAGACTAAATATGAAAATTGTTTAAATCTTATAATTAACAAGAAATATTAGGATCTCCAGAGAAAAAACAAATAGCTATCCAAAACAAAAAATAAAGCTGATGCTGATGGGTTATATCTGACTCTTGATTCAACATTAGTATTCAAATAAATATCTAAATACTTAAAATTATTGAATCCACAGTCAGAGGCTATTAAAATAGCATTTCAGAATGTAAAAGACTTGGAAGAAGGAACACTAAACTTTCTAAGCAGTGACACCATGACACAAACAGAAAATCCTTAGGAAAAGAGAAAATGATTCAGACTTAAAAACTTTTTTTTATTTGAATACTGTTGATACACAATGTTACATTAGTTTCAGATGTACAACTCGGTGATTTGACAAGTTTATACATTACTATGTTCACCACAAGTGTAGCTATCATCTGTTCCATTACAATGGTATTACAATATCACTGACTGTATTCCGTATACTGTGCCTTTTATTCCATTGACTTATTCATTCCATAAATGGAAGGCTGTATTTCCCTCTCCCATTCACCCATTTTGCCCAACATTGTTTTCCATAGTGGCTGTACCAATTTACATTCCCACCAACAGTGCACAAGGGTTCCTTTTTCTCCACATCCTCACCAACATGCTGTTTGTCTTTTTTATTTTAACTATTCTAAAACTGGTATAAGGTGATATCTCATTGTGGCTTTTACATTTCCCTGATGATTAGCGATCTTGAGATCTTTCCATGTGTCTGCTGGCCATCTGTATGTCTGGAAAAACATCTTTACAGGTCCTCATCCCATTTTTTAATTGGATTGTTTGGCTTTTTGGTGTTCAGTTGTGTAAGTTCTTTATATATTTTGGATATTAACCCCTTATCAGATACATCATTTGCAAATATCTTCTCCCATTCAGGATGTTGTCTTTTTGTTTTGTTGCTTTCCTTTACTGTGCAAAAGCTTTTTATTTTGGTGTAGACCCAACAGTTGATATTTGCTTGTTTCTCCTGCCTTAAGACATATCTAGAAAAATGCTACGATGGTCAATGTTAGAGAAATTACTGCCTGTGTTCTCTTCTAGAATTTTTATGGTTTCAGGTCTGACATTCAAGTCTTTAACCCATTTTGAGTTTTTGTGGGGGTTAGAACATGGTCATTTTATTCTCTTACATATAGCTCTCCAGCTTTCCCAGCACCATTTATGGGGGGAAAAAATACTGTCTTTTCCCCATTGTAAATTCTTGCCTCCTTTGTCATACCATATAATTTTGTCATAACCATATGATTATGGGTTTATTTCTGAGTTTTCTATTCTGTTCCATTGATCTATGTGTCTATTTTTGTGCCAGTATTATACTGCTTTGAGTATTACAGCTTTGTAGTATATTTTGAAATCTAGTATTGTGATACCTCCAGCTTTGTTCCTTCTCAAATTGCTTTGGCTATTCAGGGTCTTCTGTGGGTCCATACAAATTTTGTATTCTTTACTCTACTTCTGTGAAAAATGCTATTGATATTTTAATAGGGATTGCATTGAATCTGTAGATTGCTTTGGATAGTATGGACATTATCAATTCTTCCAATCCATGAACACGGAATATCCTTCCATTTGTTTATGTCATTTCAATTTCTTCCATTAGTGTTTTATAACTTTCCAGAGTACAGGTCTTTCACCTTTTTGGTTAAGTTTATTCCTAGGTATTTCATTCTTTCTGGTGCAATTGTTAATGGTGCTGTTTTTAGGGAAATATGGTTATATAAGAACTGAAAAATAATACATAAGAAGAAAAACCTTATATATTAAGATATTCATTACAGTTTTATTTTAAAATAGGAAAAATAATAGAGGAATTATTCAAAGTTATAGAACATCTTCTCAATTGAATTTTCATTAATTTTCATCATAAAACCTATGGGAAAAAATGAAAATTATTTTTATCTAATGAAATTATAATGTAAAACTGCATATATTCCATCATCAAAATATGTTTCTGTGGGATATTTGTGGTAATTCATTACTGCAGCTCCAAATCATAGAGAGAAAAAAAGCTAAAGGCCAAGACTCCTAATGTTCAATCACACACACTCACACACACACACACACACACACACACACACACACACACACACACACACACCCCTCTCCCACCTCTTTAGGGTTGGCATGAGAATGGACACACGTATCTGCCACATGAAAAACACTTCCCAAAATATTATCCCCTTCCTCAACCTTGAGGAAATCCCCCCCAAATAACCCATATCTGTCCAGGATTAGAGCCCTTCTACCTATCTCAACATAAGCCAAGCTTCTACCTCCTCCCTTTTTTGAAGCATATTTCTAAGCTTTATACTCTTCACTGGACCTAAAACCCTGAGACACAAAACATTTTGACACCCTCTCTGCTAGTTAAGGAATAATGTCAGGAAGAAAAAGGAGAAGTCAGGAAAAGCTGCAAGGTTAGTTGAGGGAAATATAAGTCATTTGTTCCATCATCCAACAAAAAATTTACTTTATGCACAGTATGTACTGGCATAGAGAACACAGCAGTAAACAAAATAAACACAGTTGCCATTCTCATTTGGGTAATTAACAATGAGTTTTATTTGGACACACTGAATTTGAGTTATTGCCAGGATAACCTAATGGATAAGCTTGTAGACAGATAGAAACATAGTTTTCAAAAAAGTACAGGCAAGAGTCCACAGGGTTAGATGCTAAGCAGAAGAAACTGAATAAAGAAGATTTAAAGGGGTTGAGTAATTGAGTGTTTCACTGAGAATACAACCCACACTTGGTAGACTGGGCAATAAGCAAGATGTCAATTCCACAAATTTTGGAGACCTCAGAGATGGAAGTCTACTTGTAATGAATGATGATGTCTAGAGGACAGTCACACCAGATCAGGATTAAGGTGGAGTGAATACAGGAGTTGGAGACCTCAAGGACAGCCAGGCCCACTAAGCTGAAGAAGTGGAATAGGACTGTTTTCATTAGCCAAAGATTTTTCAACATATGAGCAATTTAAATCAACACAACAGAGCTTGAGATAAATTTCAATAATATCTCCAAAAATGATTCTGAAAGAGAAGGAAAGCTTAAAAGAGGGTGACATGCCTTAAGAGACCTGAGAAGGGAAAATTTCCATGAAAACAAATAATAAAATGGCCTGGAGATGAGCTGAAAGACAAGGTTAAATTTATAACTGTATATGTTTTTATACATACATATACATTTTTAAGTATATGACTCACAGAAAATACATTTTAGGAAAAAAAACAGTAAGAAAAATGTTTAAAAAAATATATACAGCCTCAAAGATCACTGGGAAACTTGGAAAGAAAAAAATGGAGGTGAGGAAGACAGAAAAGAGCTAATAACCATTTCCACTTTGGCTCAAATGATGTCAAAATGTTTTACTAAACTAATAAATAACATCAAGATATAAATACTTTGTAGCCACTAGTGACCTAATATTCCCTTCTCTCATTCATACTGTAACCATAAACAATAAACTACACATTTGGAGACCATGAAATAATCAAAATAAAAGTAGCCTTTGGGGAGTAACATTGGATAATACTGTTTCATCTAGAAAAAATGCAGTAATGAATGAGAATAAGCCACTCCAAAGAATAAAGAACTCCAAATTTCCTATAGTGATAGAGAAAATGTTTGGTTAATGTCACCATGGTACTTAGAGTAGCATAATTGGGCAGGGGGTGCTTTTCAATAAATCTGATGTTTTTAATAGTATTTCAACATTCCTTCCCTGGCATCAGTTTTTAAAATTAGGAAATTCCAAAGTCAGTCAGAGAGAATTTAATCATTATGTAATTTATTAACTTGGGGGGCAGGTAGTTTAGTCTTTCATTTCAAAACTTACCTTCTTTTTGTTTTAAAAGCTGCAATGGACTGAATCTAGTGAAGTTTTCCATATTTTTATGAGGACAAAAATGCTATTAAGACCTATAAACAAAATGTATTTTTATTAAAAATGACTAATGCTTAGTGAAAAGTTCAAAGGCTGGAAAAGAAGCACTAAAAAGAGTTTTTAAAAGCAATAGTTCAGCTCACTCAGTTACTGGAAAAGTCATTTTCATACATAACCTTCAGGGCTATGCAGCAGCTGGAAAAGCTGCTTATTTTATTATATAGTTAATACACGCCATGCACTTTTCTTGAAAGAGTCGAAATATGTTACCTTTAAATAATGCAAACAACTCCTTAAGAGCAAAGAAGATATACTATAGATTTAAGACACAATGCATACCATAATAAAATAATCACTGATTGGCCCCTGTATCCAAAAATATAAATAAATCAAAGGCTACAAAAAATGTTGTTAAAATTGAATAAATTTGAATATAGAATCTATATTAAACTGATATTACTGAGTTTAAGTTAAATTTTTTTTCAGTTTAACAATGTTTTAAACTTAGGTAAGAGAACGTCCTTGTTCCCTAAAGACTCATGCTGAAATATCTGGGGTTAAAATGTCTGCAACTTACTTTCATATGCATTTATTAAGTATGTGTGTATGCACAAAGAGATAAAGCACATGTTCCAAAAAATGAAAAACTGATACATCTAAATGTGGTGTTATGTACACTTACTGCACTTATTCCAATTTTTCTGTAGGTTTTTAGTTTTTATAAATAAAAAGCTGGAGGGGACAAGCTATCTCAGTACAACATTTTTAGGAAATAGAATCTCTACAGAGAGACAGGAAAATATCATTACAAAAGCAAATTTACTTAGCATCTAACTACACATGGTACACTGTACTAGGTATTCTGACAAAAAACTAACATCATGTCTGGCGAATTCTACAAATTTTTTTTTTAAGATTTTATTTTTTTAAGAAATCTCTACACCTGGGGCTCAAACTCATAACCCTGAGATCAAGAGTTGCATGCTCTACCAACTCAGCTAGCCAGGTGCCCCCAAATATTTAAAGAAGAGTTAACACCTATTCTGAAACTATTCCAAAAAATAGAAAAGGAAGGAAAACTTCCAAATTCATTCTATGAGGCCAGCATTACCCTGATACCAAAACCAGATAAAGACTCCACTAAAAAAAGAGAACTATAGGCCAATATCTCTGATGAACATGGATGTAAAAATTAACCATCAAGTACTAGCAAACCAAATCCAATAATACATTTTAAAAAATTATTCACTATGATCAAGTGGGATTTATTCTTGGGTTGCAAGGGTGGTTCAATCTTCATGAATCAATGTGATACATCACATTAATAAAAGAAAGGATAAGAACTGTATGATCATTTCAATAGATGCAGGAAAAGCATCTGGCAAAGTACAATATCCATTCATGGTAAAAAACCTTCAACAAAGTGGGTTTAGAGGGAACATACCCAAACATAATAAAGTTCATATATGAAAAACCTACAGCTAATACCATCCTTAATGGGGAAAAACTGAAAGCTTTCCAATTATCTGTAAGGAAGAAGACAGGAATGTCCACTCTCACTACTTTAAGATAGTACTGGTAGTCCTAGCCTCAGACAACAAAAAGAAATAAAAGGCATCCAAATTGACAAGGAAAAAGTCAAACTCTCACTATTTACTGATGACATGATACTCTGTATAGAAAACCCAAAAGACTCCATCAAAAAACTGCCAGAACTGATAAACGAATTCAGAAAAGTTGCAGGATACAAAAATCAATATAAAGAAATCTGTTGCATTTTTCTACACCAATAATGAAGCAGAAGAAAGAGAAATCAAGGAATAAATCTCATTTACAATTGCACCAAAAACAGTAAGATATCTAGGAATAAACCTAACCAAAGAGGTGAAAGATCTGTACTCTGCAAACTATAAAACACTAATTGAAGAAACTGAAGAAGACACAAAGAAATGGAAAGGCATTCCATGATCATAGATTCAAAGAACAAATATTGTTAAAATGTCTATACTACCCAATGCAATCTACACACTTAATACAATCCTTATCAAATTACCAACCACATTTTTCACAGAGCTAGAACAAACAATCCTAAAATTTGTATGAAACCACAAAAAAAGGGGCACCTGGGTGGCTCAGTTGGTTGGGTGACCGCCTTCAGCTCAGGTCATGATCCTGGAGTCCTGGGATCGAGTCACGCATCAGGATCCCTGCTCAGGAGGGAGTCTGCTTCTCCCTCTGACCCTCCCCCCTCTCATGTGCACTCTCTCTCTCTCTCTCATTCTCACTCTCTCAAATAAATAAATAAATAAAATCTTTAAAAAGAAAGAAAGAAAGAAAGAAAGAAAGAAAGAAAGAAAGAAAGAAAGAAAGAAAGAAACCACAAAAAAAGGCAGAATAGCCAAAGCAATCTTGAAAAAGAAAAGCAAAGTTGGAGGCATCACAATTCCAGATTTCAAGTTATATTACAAAGCTGTACTAATCAACACAGTATGGTACTGGCACAAAAATAGACACAGGGAATAGGCATAGGGAAACAGACACAGGGAAATGTAAATCAAAATCATAGCTTTTTTGAATAATTTTAAGATACCACTTCATAGCCACTAGGATGACTAAAATCAAAAAGAGACATTAACAGGTGTTAATGAAGTTATTTATACTGCCAATCCCATCTGCAGGTCAGCTTACTATTAAAGCTCTGTACTTGATTAAAATTATAAAATAGATATGAATCAGGCATTTTTAGGGAAATATATTTTGAAATTTATTGCTGTGTCATATCTACAGCAAACTCACAAGAGAGAAAAAAGTATCTACAGAGAACTGGCTGAAGAAAATGCCATGAATCCATTATTCTTGCCTATGTCAAGACCTTACCTAAAACCAACGGAATCAGAAATTTGGGGGTTGGGCTTAGTGTCTGTGTTTTTCAAAAGCATGCAAAGTGGTTCTAATTTGTCTTCAGGTTTTAGAAATACTGCATTCTAAAATTTACTCTTGAATTAAACAAGACCATCATAAAACAAAGTATCCAAATGCATTAAATTAGACTCTTCCATAGACATACACACCACAGAATTTATTCTCTTAAATAGTTATTTGAATTAATGTCAGGCTACATTGATGGATTTTATTTAAACCCTCAAAAAGTTTCTCACTCTATTTATCATAAATATGATGCTAAAGGGGCACCTGGATAGCTCAGTTGATTGAGCATCTGACTCTTGGTTTCTGCTCAGGTCATGGGTCATGCAACTGACCCCCACATCGGGCTCCACGCTCAGTGGGGAGTCAACTTGATGATTCTTTCTCCCTCTGCCCCTCCCTCTGCTCACACGTAAACTCACTCTCTCTCTCTCTCCAATAAATAAATAAATAAATAAATAAATAAATAATAAAATACAATGCTAAAGACATTTGTTTTTACCCTATCTCATAGTGCCCTCTCTGTGAAGTCTCATGAGAGATGTTTTACTCTGATCTCACTATCAAAAAATAAATAAACTCTCCTGAACTACTTTTATATCATGAATACTGTGAATTGTGTAACTGATCCTATTCTCTACTTTGGCTGGCTACTGTACAGCTTGAAACGAAAATATGGTTTGGAACCTAGTAAAAGTACAGGACCTCCCAGCATAAGCTCCATGTACTAATCTTACACTTGACCTTACCTTATTTTTCCATCAAGCATCATGGCAATGACTAAATCTGTTCCAGTACCCCCAGGTGCTATAAAATATCAGTTTTATGTTCACCATGATACAAGAAATGTTGGGAAGTCTGCTTTAGGGTGTTAATGATTCATAATGGTCTGTGGTAAATTGTGGGAAAATACTTCTCTCTTAGTTTATAAGAAAATGGGATCTTAGTTCTGCTGATATCTATGTTTCACAGAGTTTTCTACAAAACTACTCTCTTTTTATATGTCATCCCTCTCCACCTACTCTTTATTTTATGCAGATATGAAATATTGGCCCAGAAGAAAAATCAAATTGGAAGAAACCACTCAAAAATTAGGATTTCCATTTATTCAAATAATCAAAAAGATGTTTACCAAGAGCCTTCTTGGTGTCTTTGTGAATAAAGTTCTATTAATTCTTTTGAATCAGCTCAAAAGGCATGTCTAGAGCCCAGTCAGATTTGGGTTGGGATCCATGCTACCCTAGCTTCCACGTGTTATATACTCAGGCACAATGGATGGATAGATAGATAGATCAATCTCATTTACTCCTTACAACAACCCACTATTCAGAAGGCATTAACATCCCATTTCACACATGAGGAAACTATTTCAGAGAAGAAGCCAAGTCTTATTAATTTGAAAATAATTTTAAAAAAATTGAAAATAATTCAGTGGGTATGTTCTGACTTTAAATCACATACTCTTTGAATCTGAGATGCTCTGAGGTTTTTCAGTCATGACTTTAACCCCACTGCACACCACTGGCACTCTAACATGTCCAGCACACAATTCCCAAATTTTATGCACCAACAAGGACTGTCACTTTGATTCATTTCTAAGATTTTTCAGTGCACTGAAAATATAGAATTTACGGTTTCATTATCTTAAGACTATAAATTCCCAACACCACACCACCAACACAAAATCAAAAAGTCAAATTCCGGACCATCAAGTAAACTCTTTCAGAAAGGACTTTATTCCCTTTGTATGTTCTGTTTCCCTGGAGAATCCCAAAATAGCATCCAACAAGATGAGCAATTAATCTGTGAAAGACTTGATATTTAGTTATTTTAATAGTGTTCAGGTTCTTAGAGAAGGGTGGATACCATTACTACTGTTCAAACCTTAAGAGTCCTCACATAAACACATTACCTCGGTAGAAAGTTAGTAAAGACTTCTAGTGCTACAACAACACTAGATTTATATACAATGATCACCCAGTACTAACATGAACAAGAAGACCATATCCTGTAGCAGTGGGGAAGGTGGGTAGATTAAGTATTTAGTTTTTACCTAATAAAGAAGCAGATTCATTCTGGATCATGTTTAAAATATATAAAATTAATGGTATACCACCAAAATAGGATATCTACTTTCTTGTGTTAAGTAGAATACCCTTGAGAAAAAACTAGTAGGTGAAATTTACTGACTAAAGTAACAGTTGTTCAAGAATCTAATCTGAAAAGGCTACATGCTCTATGATTACAACTATATGACACTCTGAAAAAAGGCAAAACTATGGAGACAGTAAAAAGATGAGAAGCTGCCAAGGGTTCTGGGGAAGGGAGAAAAGGATGAACAGGTAGAGCATGGGATTTTTAGGGCAGTGCAACTACTCTGTATCATATTGTAACGGTGGATCCATGTCATTAACATTTGTTAAAACCTACACAATGTACTACACAAAGAATGAACCCTAGTGTAAATTGAAGTTAAAAATAATGTATCGAGGGGTGCCTGGGTGGCTCAGTCGGTTAAGCGTCTGCCTTCGGCTCGGGTCATGATCCCAAGGTCCTGGGATAGAGCCCCGCGTCGGGGTCCCTGCTCGGCAGGAAGCCTGCTTCTCCCTTTCCCACTGCCCCTGCTTGTGTTCCCTCTCTCACTGTGTTTCTCTCTAACAAATAAATAAAATCTTTAAAAAAATAAATAAATAAAATAATGTATCGATATTGGTCCATCAGTTGTTACAAATATACCACACTAAAGCAAGCTGCTAATAATAGAGGAAATTGGACAGGGATGGGGATGGTGAGGGGGTATATAGGAAATCTCTGTACTTTCTACTCACCTAAAACTGTTCTAAATAAATAAAGTCTAGTAATTAAAAAAATAAAAATAAAAATAAATAACAGTTGGAGAAGATTTTGGTAGGACCGGGGTTTTTAGTAAGTGGCAGAACATTTTCATCTTGGTAGCATATAACAGCATATATTTGGCTACTGACTTGGGTTTCCTTATTTTTATCAGCTATACAGTTGGCTTTTAACTATTGTGACTATTGTGGCAGAAGCAGGTCCCTGGAGGCCTCAGGTGCTGCCACATGGATTCCCACTGCGGCCCATGGTGCCTTGTCCATACTGAATGGCTGTTCAGCAAGCCAGTACTGTAGGGATGAGAGACTTCAGTCAAAGAGGCCATAGACCAGTGGTGGAGACTCAGAGAATGGGATGTTGCAGCTTGATTATGAACTACACAAGCATGGCTTGAATATGTTAGAGTGAGATAAAAACTTCTTAGAAATTTCCATATCCCCTTTGGGCGTATATTTGCTGCTTTTAACTGCAAGAGTTCCAATTCAAAACAGTAGTGAGTTCCAGCTTTACACTGTTAGAAACTTGTTATAAAAGCAAGTATCTGGGGGCACCTGGATGGCTCAGTCAACTAAGCGTCTGCCTTCAACTCAGATCATGATCTCAGAGTCCTGGGATTGGCCCTGCATTGGGTAACCTGCTCAGCAGAGAGTCCACTTCTCCCTCTCCTCTGCTCCCAGCTCCCCACACGTGCTCACTCTCTATCTCTCTCAAATAAACAATCTTTAAAAAAAATAAAAAAATAAAAGCAAGTCTCTGTCCCAGATATCCAACCAACACCAACATGGGCCTGACCAGTAGACCCTCCCTAAAAAACAGTTCACAGCCCTAAACAATTCCACAAGACTGAAAATACCTCCTTTCGGGCACCTTAGAAGCTCTGTCACTAGACAGAGACTACCCAAGATTTCACCACAGAATATCAGGAACATGGGGCTCAAAGGGGATATGGAAATAAAAAGGTTTTGAGAGTATATTAACAGGTTTGCACTGAGGTGGGGAAAAAATACCTCAGGTGAGACTTGGTAATTAAAATTAGGGCTGCAACATTGCAATTTTTAAACTTAGCAAGAAAACAAAAAAAAAAAGTCTCTACAGCCACTTCCTGAGGGTGAGAAATTATGCATAGGTATTTCCTTCCTACAGACATAGTTAATTCATGTTGCCAAAATTAATCTCTTGATAAAGGTTTCTTTCAATCAAGTTTAAACTCATTGGTCACAGATGCTGGATGTCTGGCTCCTCTGGCAACCAGATGAAAGTGAAACAAGATTTTCTCTTTCTTCCTTTCACTCTTCCGTTTTTCAGTTACTATGCCAGATATCTTCACTTTGCACCCCAATTAATGGGCTCCTGTGGCCTCTGGCTTCTGGCTAGTTCAGTCATCTGGAAGCAACAGCAGGAGACTGGAGAAAGGAAAGAGAGTGACACTGGACTATATACTCCCCAGGTTCTCTCACTGCTGTGGTTTGAAGATCCTCTCACACAACTCTCTTCCTTTCAGGGTTCCAATTAATCTCTCATTTCCCCCTTCAGGTCTAGGGGTGGTAAAAGCCTTCCAATTACCAGCCCCAGGGGTGTACACTATTTCCTGTGTCTTCTCAGCACCCACAACCTTATTAAATTCCCCTCAAATTATCTAAAGTAGAAGTGTGCCATCTATTTCCTACAGGGCCCCTGGCTAATGAAGATACCATTGAGTTTCTGGCATGGACCTTCAGAAACACTAATACAAGGTTTTAGGAAAAATAAGTTGGCCTGGGACAGCTGTTTTCAGGACGTAAGATCCACTTCAGTGAGGAATCAGTGGTGTGATTCTGTTAGATGGTCTGTAGGCCCTTTAGAATCTTTTTTAAAAACCAGGTTTATCAGAGATTTGATTCAGAATCAATAAAACCTCTGAGACTTTGAAGAAACTTCATCAATATCAGTTCAAAAACAGTATAGGCTATAACTGGACAGAAAAACAACGCTACTCAAGATATCAAGAACCTTCTAGCTGAAACTGAGAATAAAAATTGTGAGGTCAAACAAAACTTCAGTTTCTTTGAATTTTAGTTCAAAACTCCAAAAGAATTTCATATTTAACCTTAATTCCCTTGGACTCTTCACTTGAAAAGAGGTGAATCTTTGAACATCCATTTTTCCCCCAAGAGATTTATAATGGGAAAATATTCATCTTCAAATTTAGGGCATTTATTTTTACATTTCATTTTAGGCACAATCTAATATAGTTTCATTTTTTTATAATTTGATTTCATTTTATAATTTCTAAGCTATGTTGGCAATATGGGCATCATAGTTTTTATGGGAAATGGGTGGCAAATTTCTGTCTTGTATACAGAGGAATTTTAGAGTCCACTTAAATAATGTGCAGTTTTGACCCATTTCAGAGCCTGCAAGGAACAAAATCTATGTTGCCACCAATAGCTCAAAGAGGATCCAAAAGAAGCAATGAGTTGCACTGAGGGACCCGTCTCAGGAAAGTGTAGCAGGAAATGCTCTTGATACAGTACTCATCACGGCTCCCATGGAGCAGACATAACCCAATAAGGTCAGTTTGGGGTGTCTCTAGGGGACTTTTGGGGGAAAATTCCTCATTATAAGGGACTGTTCAGTGCACTGCAGGATATTTAGCATCCTTGCCCCCCACCCCCAACTACCCCACTACACACCATCAGTATTCCATAATCATTGTTACAACAAAAACTTCACTAGGGGAAGATTATCCTGGTTAGAACCACTGGGGTAAAAGAAGAAGAATTTCTAAAAGTAACTCCTTTCCTACTCTTGAGGTTTCCTTCCACTGTGAAGGGAGCCCCATTAAAGTAACATTCTTGGGCTCTTGCCAAAACTCTACTCCCTCCTCCCCAAGAGAGGCACACAGACTTACTGATTGCAAATTTAAGAAAAATATAATGGCATGTTCAACCCTTTCCCCTTCCCTTTCTCTTTGAAACAATCTGACTGCAGCAAGCAAACATTCCGTGTTACCTCCACAGGCTGAAGGTTGTATAGGGCAGGTCTGACCCTGTGGGGCAGTGCCTGCCTAGTTCTGTGCTGTTTGGGACTGGGTAGGGAAGACTGCCTAGCTCTGGAGCCTGTTTTGAGGAAGTTCACTGTCCCTACAGCTAAACCACAACCACCAACATCAGCTTTATGAAAAATAAAGGTGGTGCTTTGATCTCCCATCCTTCCTATATCATTTCTCAGTTCATTCAAAACATTAGAAGAAATGAGGATTATTTACCTAATCTTCTCAAACCCAAATACCTACCATACTTCTGCCTGTCTACTAAAATTTTCCACTACTCTAAATTTCTTTCCCCATCACACACATCCTTCTTCAACAAAACTTTTCACCATCTAAATCAAGCCCACATTTTTGAAAAATCTAGTCTCACCCTCTCCTCGTCATATGCAAAATCTATGGTAGCTAAGAAAATGCAGACGCTTAGAAAAAGTTTGGTATTAAAAGCTTAGGAAAGCATAACAACAGCAAGTGCCATCTAGGAAGACCTTAATTCACAACCATTTTTCCCTAAATATCTAATTTTTTTTCTGTCCCTGAAATTCCTGAATAAGGCTGACCTTCTTCTAAAGAATCTTCAATAAAATAGTTTTATCACTAATATTGATCTTTAGAAACCATACAGATTAAAAACTCACTGTTAAAGTTTACTATCTCTCATTCTTTTATTAGCAGTACTTTCATTACCAAAAATATTTTCCACAAAGATATCCCAATTCAAGTCTTTTGAGCTACTCAATTGTTCAGCTATTTGGGGTTTTGAAGAAAAATAACAGACAGCGTTTTCTCAGCCACTTTTTCCTCTTAATCGCTAAGCATGTATACTTTAATAGAAATTTAATCCAGCTTCTTCTGGTTGTTTCCATTTAAATCATTAAAATGTTATTTTTTAAAAGTCATTTGTTGTCCAAAAGACTTTTTAAATTAGTTTCTTTGCTTAAAAATCCAAATTGGCCATAAGAACATGAGCTCTGATGCCAAAAAGATCAGGTTTGGAACAAAAGTGTGAGCCCCAAGTTGGAAATCAGTTTTAAATGCAGGCTATGACATAAAGGGACCATGTGGACTCCTCCCCCAACTCACTGAGACTTCTGTGGAAGCAAACATTACAGCTGAGGTTACCAAAAGGTCTTCAAAATAAATCCTACGATCAGTAATCAGTCAGAGCTTCTGAAAATTCTAATTTATAGCCTTAATTGTCTCATGTTTGTGCTACTCTCATGTGACTTCTCCTTTACATTATTCAAGGGGGAAATGCTTTCGACTAACATTTAACTCAAAAATAATGAAATGCATTCTCCTTTTTTTTTTTTTAATGTTTAACTCTTTTCATCTTCCTTCGAAATTAAGGAAATCCCTTCAATTAGAGGAGAAAGTAACGTCATTATTGGAGCTCATTTTACCTCTTGCTATCCACTAGAAAACTCTTTATACTCCCCAGAAGTACCATTACCACTGGTGGTAGATTTTTGTACACTTCTGTTGCTGCATCATAAACACAGAGAAAGCAAATACTTCCAAATATAGTGAGGTACCAAATTGCCATGTTAACAGTGAGGGAGGTAAAAGAAACTGGAAAGAGTTGTCTGCTTTGTTTATTGATTAAAAGAAAAATTAAAGTTTAACTTCCTTTCTGCACAAGTTTTTCAGTCTTCCTGATAAGAATGGACTTAAACTTTACTAACTTCATTACTGACTTTGTGCACTAGAAAGATACATCATTTGCACTTGCCTACTTCTCCTTCAAAACAAGCAATCTGAAAATATATTTCTATGAGCTATAAAGATTAACAAAACAAAAGCAACAATTTTCAAAGACATTAAAGGGTATTTTCTTGTTCATGTCTTAACATACAGGCAATTGGAAGAGATGGCTCAAAGAAATAATAGATGGAGAAGGAAGTACACAAGTTGAGACTAAAGATACAGTTTATCTAAGGGACATATTGCCAGTTTTCAGGATGCTGGTTTTTGGGGAAGGCATCCAAGAATAAATCTAATTTTACACTCTGATTAGCACTTAACAAATCTAGTTCTGGCTTCACAATTTAAACTATGATGTCAAAATGTCTTTGAGTATGTTTAAATGACTTTTATGCATACCTATCTACCTACTTCCTGAGGTACTAATATCCCAAATGTCATCAAACAATTCTGTATCACTTTGTATCAGTCCATGAAATCAATGCATTAAACTGCCAACCTTATAAACCATTATTTATCAAATGATAATTTATGTATCAATTATTCACTAGAGGTTAATTTGTAATGATATCTTAATGAATTATGGTCAGTGGTGGCACCAAATATGAAAGATGAATGACTTGCCTAATTAAAAATTGAATAGTAGCTTCACTTTGAAATTTTCATAATTCATTATTCTTAAGTTTTTAAGCAGGACAAAGTTACCCTTATTTATTGCTGTAATTTAAATTATCTTTTGTTACTTCCCTTTAATTCTCTAAGATTCTATAATAATAAATGACACAAGATATAGGAAGGAAATTATTAATAATAACAAAAAGTAATAATTTTCAGGGATTCTCAAGTATTCATTAAGTTGTTTGCATAGCCCAATGCTGACATTATTCAATAAAAAAACAGTAAGCTTTTTCTTCTTTTACATGAGCCACTTTTAAAGGTAGGCAGAGTACATTAAGGAGCTTACTTCGTAAATCTGCTATAAAGCGAATAATCTGACAACTCCAAACAAGGATCATTGTATATTCTAAAAAATAAGTCACATAAAAAAGAATTAAACTACAAATCACTCATGCAAAGGTTAATAAATTTTCAAAGTTTATATTTTAATATGATGGCCTATAATTTGAAAGGTATCATTTTAACCTGAGAAGTTCTGGAATGTTTTAAACATTGGAATTTTAGAGAGGGTGAATATAACTACATTTATAACACATCCTCACAAACTAAGTAAAAGGAAACAAAACCACTAGTAAAGAGTCTGACACATCATAGGAAGTCTCAGCTATTCAATTTACTATAAAGCATAAATAACATTACTTACTTGCCTCACTTAAGTTAATGTTTTCTTGACAGTAAAATCTATTATTTTTTAGGATTCTCTGTTCCTTTTAGACTTCATCCCTTTGCCTCATGAAAGCACCCAGAAAATAATGATTATTATTTTCCCACTTGCATTTTTGTTCTTTTCTTACCAATACTTGTTTTCTCACAACCAAACTACACAGAAATTTCACATTGTATTTGTAGGGTACTCAATAAATCCCACTGAACATTTGGCATAGCTCACCCCAACCTATCTTTAATAAGGCAGTAATCCCTTTCCTCAGAGGTGCTGCATCATTCTGACAATCATGGCACTGGTGTAATTTCCTTTGCCAACATGACAAAACAGAGAACATTCTACAATGCCTCACGAGCACCAGCCCAGTGAGACCATGAGCTCAGCTCTCTCATGACAGAACACCATTGTGAGAAAATAAAAAGGTCCATGTAATAATTTTTAGGTTTTACAGATGCTCTATAAATTTTAATACTAACAATCTAATTCAGAAGAAAATAAAAATTAATCCAAGAAAACAATTACCTTTTCCTATTAGGCTCTTCATTTCACAACAGGCTACTCTAGAAAAGCTTCTTGACTTATTCTCCAAATCAGGATAGAAGTGACATCCACTGACAGGTCCAAGCAAAATCCCTATTTCCAAGAAGCCAAGTAAAAGAGATATAAAGAGAATTCACTTTTTTTCTTTTTTTTTTTTTGCTGGATGCAACTACGACAAGAAAGGCTGGTTACAGCAACACTAAACTTGGCTCAATTGTGCAATGGTCTCAGTTTGGGACAGAACTGAATTTATAATGTATGACAGAAGCACAGTTGTAATGTACAATTATATAATTTACTTGAACAGTTGCTTTCCATATGGGAAGTAACAGATTGCCCAGTTGCATTTTGGCTAAGACTAAACCTACCATTATTCAGGGTAAAACAATTTTGTTGAAATTTGGAAATCCTGCAGAAAGCATCTCTAAGTCTCTCTGATGACTCCTGACATTGTTTCTTTTTTCACAGGAATAGTATACAGCTGTATCCTCCTTTCTAAATGCTCCTGACCCACATTTAGCACATAGTATTTTCTGGAAAACATAACCTAATATGCCCAACAGATTTTACAGATGAGATAACCGCTCAAGCCATTCATCCAAATTTCCATGATGAAATCAAAAATAAATTCAGAGATGAAGGATAAAAAAATCTTTCTGTGCATTTTCTTTTCTAAACATTTAATATTGTAAGGAAAACATACTTTGAAAGAAATGGGTCTTTTTCTCTCTCATTTTATATCCCAGTTGAATACCAAAGTAGAACTCCTACATACTTAATAATATTCCCCCTGGTTAAGTTATACTCCAAGAAAAGTATTTTATGGGCTGTGGAACATTCTTATTCCTGACCTTAACATTTTAAAACAGGTTGATGGATAAGCAATGCATTTTCTATACTGGTGCATAAATGATCTGGATCCCAGAATTTATCTTCAAAGTTTGAAAACTTACATTGTCCAGTAAAAATATGTCATTATCACCCTTTGAAAGGGTCTTGAAATTGCAACTATCTATGGCCAAATATTATTTTCTGAAATATGTCCCCCTGTGCATGAATTTATGAGTCCCATGACTGAACAAAGGGAAATTATCCAAGGCAAAGTTGTCCAAATAGGCAATTATCCAACACACTAGAGCCAAAACAATCCCCTGGAGGTAACTGCACAGGTTCAAGTGCAGCTGTGTGGGAAGTAGGAACACCAATCGGCTCTCAGAAGAGTTTGGGTGTCTCCAGGAAGAACAAACTGGGAAGACTGTTTCTGTGTCCTAGGCTATTGGTTTATATATATATATATATATATATATATATATATTTTTTTTTTTTTTAAGTGGAGAGGAGGCTTAAAGCATTTGCATACCTATAGTATATCTACCTCTAAACACCTATGTTACACTGTAGTATTTCTACCTCTAAATAATTACTTTGCATTATATTATATAATGTTACAATTATACTATGACATAATAAACCTTTTTGCAGCTCTGGAGTAGTCAAACAGCAAACCAAATGGTGGAAACCTAAGACTGGAAAACACAATGCAACAGTATCAGACACTTTCAAGTAGTGCTTGCAAAGAATAACAGTCTTTCATGTGCAAACTAGCTGCACATATTCAATTTCATTTGATCCTCTGGATAACCCAGGAGGTTCGCAGGGAAGTTCTTATGATCCTTTTACAGATAAGGAATTTAAAGCTCAGAAAGTCTGGGATATATTCAAAGGCACCCACCTAGTAAGTGAAGAGTACGGATTCAAAACATGTTTTTTGAGAACCAGCACTCTCTCCACACAGGACCGTTAGGGCAAGCTCTGTATTTGAGAGTATAGAGCCCCTGTCCTACCATCTCCACTACCACTACTTCTAACCTACTGATAAGTGAGCTCTGTACTCTACTAAGTCTTCTTTTATGATGAAAGCATCCCTGGAATTTTTAACATTTTAAGTCAATACAATTTAATATGAATTACCTATTTTTATCAGATTTTTTTAAATTCTCAGAATAAGACACAGAACTAGCAATGTCTACAAAATAAAAAAAGCAAAGAAACTGGGTAGATTAAAAAATACAGAAAAGTCAAGGATGTCAAAATTGAAAATATTCACTAAGGTTGACCCATTTTAAAATTATACAATGGGAAGCACCTAACTATATTCCACTTTCCAGATGTCTTTGAAATCCAAATGTGATTTAGAAGAAAATTTTTATAGAATAAGAGAAATTAGCTATTTATGCCTATGTTGCCATACAGTTTGAGTCCATCAATTAACCAGAGCAATGCATTTAACAGCTATTTAACAAATTCTACTGGGTGTCAGATACCAAGATAAATTCTGGGATTAAAAGTACAAATAAGACAGTATCTCTGCATTCAAGAAACCTGTAGTGAAGCAAGGTAGACAAAGAACACCTGACACTACATCCTTTGTAGAAATTTGATTTGTTGAATGACAAAAAACTAATTAATCTGACACTGTCAGTTATCTCTCCTTGAAACTCTCTCTTCCCTTTGCTTACATGACACCAAGTGGGGTGCTTTCCCATAACCTGTCAACTTTCCCTCAGATGCCTTTGTGAGTTCCCTGTTGTTCTGCTCACATCATAAATGCCAGTGTTCCTAAGTAATGTCAATTTGCTCTCTTCTCCCACTATACAGCCTCTCCCTGGGCTCCCTCATACTCATAGGCTGATGACCTCCAATCAAGGTTTCCAGCTCATTTCCCTCTCCTGAAACCAGTCCTATAAATTCAGCTGCTCACCAGATAGCTTCACAAAAATGTTTCAGCTATCTCACTTCGAAAATGGCTCTGCTTTCTGGATTCCTTTCCCCAATGATTGGCAACATCAGCCAATTTGGACCTCAAACTCATATATTAGGTTTTTTGGTCCCAAACATTCATTCACTCTATACATTTAATCAGTTAAAAGTCACCCACTCACTTATTCTTTCAGTCATGTGTTAAGTCTCTATTTATTACCATGTAATGTGCCAGACCCTAGGGTGCCATGCTGACCTAGTCACTGCTCCTACAGAACTCACAGTCTAATCCATGACACAAATACACAAGTAAATACAATATATTATTACAAATGCCATGACGACATACATACAGGGTGCCATAGGACCTACCCAGACTTAAGGTGGGGATGTGGAAACAGAAAGGCTTTCTAGGGGCTCGGTTAAGCATCTGCCTTCGCTCAGGTCATGATCCCCAGGTCCTGGGACTAAGGCCCATTTGGGCTCCCTGCTCAGCTTCTCCCTCTCCCTTTGCCCCTCTCCACCTGCCCCCCCACCCACCCCACTTGTGTTCTCTCATGCACTCCCTCGCTAATAAATAAAAGCTTTAAAAAAAGAAAAGGCTTTCTAAAGGAAGTGATATCTAAGATGAAATCTAGAAAATGAATAAGAGTTACACAAATTGAAGTAGGAAGAAGAGAGCATGTACCAAATCATGAAATCAAGAGAATATGAGTGAAAAATGAATGGAAAGAACTTTAGTATGTCTAGTGCTGAGAATAAAAAAGGTTAAGTGGTTAGCGGAGAGTTTAGAGAAGTAGAACCTTAGAAGCCATGCTTAAAAGTTTGCCAGAAGAGCAACTAGAAGTTCTTGGGGGATTTTAGCCACATGAATAATAATATGTGCATTGGAGTAGATTTACAAAAGGAAAGATTAAGGCATGGAGATGAAATAGAAGGCTCTTGCATTTATCCAGATGACAGCTAAATGTCAACTTGAACTAGGAAAATAGCAACAGGAATAAAGAAATGTTAGCAGATCAGAGAAATATCGAGAAGGTGGAACAAACAGGATCCAATTATCTTTAGATATGGGACATAAAGGAGAAAGATGAGTCAAGGATCATTTTCAAGTTTCTCCTTTGAATAACCAGATGATGCCATTTAATGAGACTGGAAACAACAAAGGATAAGCAAACTTGTGGGGGGAGATAAGATGTGTTGTTTTGAAATACCAATATGATAGCCAAATGAAAATATCTAATAGGCAATTGTATATATTGGTTTGGAGTTCAAAACTGACTGTTGAGAAGGAATCAACCACTTGGAAATCATCAGCATACAGGGGGTATTTTAAGTCACGGGAAGAGATGGTCTAGTAAAAGAACTATAGAATGAAAAGAGAAGGCTGTAGGAGAGAGAGACTCCTCAGGGAAAGAATCCTGCCAAGATGAGTAAGAACAGCCAGAAAAGTAAAAGGACACTTTTACCTAAAATATCGGGAGGTCAAAGGAAGAAAGTGTGTCAGGATCTAAAGTGTCAAATACAAGAAAGAGGTCAAATAACGTAAGGATAGAGCCATGTCTCTATAGTGACTCTGGAGAGAGGAGTTTCAGCCAAGCCAAGGAACCAGTGGAGTGAAGGAAGAGAACTAATCCCCTAAAATGATGTCACAACTGAAAGTAGAACACAATGAGCCAGAAATGTGAGTCTGAAAGAATACTATCCTCAAGCAAGAATTATATCCAATGTTTTAATTTGTTCTAGACTGACACATACTGTATTAGATACCAAGCATGACAGCGGTCATAATGCAAAGTAAAACAATTCTTCCTCTCAAAAATCTATTTAAACAAACTTGTAGTTGCCAGAGGGGATGAAGGTGGGGAGATAGGCACGATGGGTGAAGGAGATTAAGAGGTGCAAACTTCCAGTTGTGGAATGAATGAGTCATGGGGATGAAACATAGCAAATATAATCAGTAATATTGTCATAATTTTGTATGGTGACCCATGGTAAATCACAGTGAGCATTTCACAATGTATAGGATTAAAAAATAAATTACAAAGAGATAAAGAGGCCAGTGCTGGTGCTAACATTCAGGCCCTTCTATCTTTCTATTTCACTACTCTTGGCACATTGGCTTGTTGCAAAATGGATTCTACAGCTTTGCTCTAGTCCCTCATTCAGGGCAGGGAGAAAAAAGAGAGGAGCATCAGCAGCTATATCTGTCCTCTCAATTATGAAAACAACAAGCTTTCCCTAAAGATCCTGCAGCTGACTTCCCTTAGGTCTCAAGGACCCTAAGGGGATCACATGGCCACAATTAGCTAGGAGGGAATCTGGGAGTAGGGGGAAGGAATACCATAATTAACTTAGACCTGTGGTTCTCCCTCAACCCCAAGGGAATGTTTTAATATGTGTGAAGACATTTTGATCATCAAAATGATGAAGAGAAGCCAGTGGCATGACTGGCATCTCATGCCTAGAGGCCAGAGATGCTAAAAACACTGAAATGTGGAAAACAATCCCCTACAGTGGAGATCTGTACTGTTCGAAAACACCAAAACACCTCCATAAAGAAACACTGGCTTAGACCATTTGTGACCAGCCACTGGAGTGGGCACATTGCTACTACACTACAAACAAAATCTGTGTTCTCTTGGCAAAGAACCTAGAGGGGAACAGTAGGAGAGTGAGATGAATATTGGGAGAGAAGTTTGTACCATGTCATGTAGTTAATGAGAAGCCATAGGAGGGTTTTTAGTTGACAAGTAACATGATCAGATCTTAGATTTATCTGGTAGCAGTACTGAGGATGAAATGGAGACATATGAACCAGTATAAGAGAAATCAGTTAAAGCAACCCAGGCCAAGTTGACAATGGACTGAACTACACTTGGAGCAGTGAGAATGGAGAAGACGGAGATTTATATCAGTGATGTTAACAAAGAAAAATCAGCTTGGAGTCTTTGTTACCACATATGACCTTAGTTCAGACCTGCTTCTCCCACCCAATAGCTATATGACCTTAAATAATTTACAGAATTCTCAACTCAAACTTCTTCTTGACTTTAAAATAATAGTTCTTCATTCACAAAATTGTTAGGAGAATTCAATGAATTAATGAGTTAAATGCCTATCATAGCATTAGACCAGTTCTTTTTATCATCATCATCAAAGGAATGAGGGGAAAATCAGTCCCCAGGTTTCTGTGTTTGTTATCTGGAGATAAGTATTTACTTGTGCAGAGAAAATAGAAATGAAAAGTTCTGGACATGTGAAGTGCCAGCACATAATAGGCCCTCAATAAAAATGCACTGAGAAACAAATGCACTTATAAAAAACAAAATAAAAAAACAAACAAACAAAAAATACAGACTCTTAAATATACAGAACAAGCCGCCAGAGGGGAGGACGGGGAGGGGATGGGTGAAGCACGTAAAGGGGATTGAGAGTATGCTTACAGTTTAAAAAAAAACGAAAATGAATACACTTATCAGGATGAGCACAGAGTAATGTGCAGAATTGTTGAATCATTACATTGTACAGCTGAAACTCATACAACCCTGTATGTTAATGGTAATTCAAGAAATGAAAGAAAATTTTTTTTAAATGCACTAGACATTAAGGAGGGCACGTGATGTAATGAGCACTGCGTATTATATAAGACTGCTGAATCACAGACCTTTTTTCACCTCTGAAACCAACAGCATATTATATGTTAATTAATTGAATTTAAAAAAACAGATGTTAAAAAATAATAAAATAAAATAAAATGCACTAAATAAATGAATGCCTAAAATTAAAATGTCTGTGGGAAAACTGAAAGATTTCTGCCTATACGTATCAGGAACTTAGGATCTGGAAAACATAGATCTGGCCGTCACTAGTGTATAGGTAATTTTTGAAAACATGCATGACTGACTATAATCAAGTGACGTGTGTACTACGGAGGATAGAAAGGAGCAAAAGCAGAATAAGAAATAGCAACATTTTTTCAAACCAAGCAGAAAAGGAAACAAAAAAACAGTCTAGGATAGATTATCACTTCCCATTTGCCATACTTCCTGTTTGACAAAGAAAACTTATTTGTAACTTATGATCTTTATATCAACTCACAAGACTTTTGTGGACATTATCATACCCTTCATAAAACAGTATGTGCCAAGATTCTAAGGGGAAAAAAGAACATAACCTGTATGAGGAAGTTTCTCTTTTCTGCCCCTTTTATTGGAATTTTCATGAAAATATTTCTGAGTGAAGAAGCTCTAAGGGGATATGTCAGATACTTAAATATAATTGACACATATGATGGGTGAGGGAGGAAGGAGAGTATTTCTCCTACGATCAAAAATTAGAAAGGGAGAATGTGATTAAAAAACAAACATATATTTGGTCTTTGCCCACATTTCCTTCAACGGAGCTCCTAAAACCTCTATAATTTCCTGAATGACAAGGTTGATAGGAGCATCTTTTGTTCTAATATTTGGTCTTCATCCCTGGTTCCTGATACAGAGCTCCTATGTCCCTGGGAACTTCCTGGGTGATAGGAGCAACTTTTCTTCAACTGAGGCCGCTCTTGGTGGGCCCCTAGATAGCTTCAGGATGGGTCTGGTCACCAGAAAGACCAAGGCAAGATTAGAGTACTGGAATCTTCAGCCCCACCCCTTCACATCTAGAGAAGGGAGAGGGGCTAGAGATTGAGTTCATTGCCAACACCCAGTAATTTATTTAATCAACCAATAAAACCTCCATAAAAACTCCTAATGATAAGGTTCAGAAAGCTTCTGGGTTAGTGAACACATCAAGGTGCTAGGAGGGTGACATGCAATCTCCACGTGCCCCTCCCCTATATCTTGCCCTATGCACTTTTCCATTTGGCTGTTCCTGAATTTTATCTTTTATAAGAAATCAGTAACATAAGTAAAGTTCACTGAGTTCCATGAGTCATTCTAGTAAATCATCTAATCTGAGGAGGGAGTCATAGGAAGCCTCAATATATAGCTGGCTGGTCAGAAGTATAGGGGGCAACCTGGGACTGTGTGACTGGCATTTGAAATGGGGCAGTCTTGTGCAACTGAGCCCTTAAACTATGAGGTCTGTGCTAACTGAACTGACTTATAGTACAACCAGTTGATGTCAGAGAATGGGAGAAACAGTTGTTACTCAAAACTGTTGTGAGGTAAAAAAGGTTTAGAAGAGATTGATGAATGCAAATGCCAAGTATGAAAGTTTCAAGGGCTTTAGGATATTTTCTATTCACATGGCTAATCTATTATTAATCCCCAATATCCAAATGTTCTTCAAGTGTTATATTCACAAATAGGCTTCCTTTCACTCATTTTTTTTTCAATCTTAACAGTATAAATAATAAAGAGAAAATGCAGTCTATTTCCTAGCCCTTGGTCTGCTGAACAGACTTTCAGTATGCTGAAGGGGCAAATACCTTCCACAAAGTGACAGAGTGAGAGTAAGCCTAAAAAATAATTAAATAATAAAAATTTGTACCAGTTTTCCTCAGGAAAACTTATACAAGACTGAATAAGCCTCATTATTATTTCCTTTTCTTCCCAATGTGCACCAAACTTATGTTTAAAGTAGGCTCTGCTTATCAGTAAGGTTAATAGGGAAAAACTGCACAGCTGAAGCATGGCTCCAGGCAGCAGAGTTTTTGAGAACAATTCTTTTTGTGGAGAAGCTGACAAGAAATCTCCAAAGATGCAATACAGTGTTCTGGAACAAAGAACAATGGATTATGTAACCTAGATCCAAACATCTCTCTTCAAACACATGTACAGAAACCCAACAGTATAATAAATAAAGGGATTGTGCTGGCCTCAGGGTAAAAGTTACTATTAACCTTCACTGCCCCTTTTAATCTTAACTTCCCTTCTCACATTATTATGATATAATTTTTTGTGGCGTTTCTCTACATATGGTTTATTTATATTTACAATATATTGCAGAATTTTTTCCATTTAATCCTGTATCAATATTCTAGAATAGCCTCTTTTTCTTCCAATTTCTTCTCATAACCCACTTAGCATCATAAAGTAAAAATCGTACCTTTGTATGGGAGAGCCCCCAGATGAATCACACTTTTATTCCATGTTTGACAGATATGGCATTCATTATATCTACTCTTTAAGCAACCATGTTTAGTACTGAATTCAGATAATACACATGTACTTTGCCCCTAATGTATAAAACCTAAACTCGCATAGCCAGAGGCTATTTATCCTAAGAGTCTTCTCAGCCTAAACTGAATTAATACTCTTCCATTTCTTTTTATCCAGTGTGAAGCCTGGGTACTATGGTTCTAAATTCCTAATTGCTATAAAACAATTTTCCTTCCTCGAGCTAAGCCTGGTAATATGGCTCTAACAGATGACCTCTATAATGTAATTTGTAATACATAAGGCCCCAGTCTGAGAATAATTTTACATGTTTTAATCAAACCTAATAGAAACCACAATAGCATCTCTACCTTTGCCAAGGAAGTAAAAAGGCAATAATAATATATACTGTATTACATAATAATATGGCTAACATTATGATTATAATACAACATAATATACATTACATTATATATTATATGTTATATATATTAGTATGCCTAAGCTTAATGTTTCTAAAATAAACCTTTCCTTCTAGTTATTCTTCTATTTTCATATATGCCCAGCAAGTAATCATTGTTCAAGATTTCAAACTCAAAATTATTTCCCCTTAATTTTAAAGAAGTTGACAAATTTGGATTCTGCTGGGTTTGTTATGGGGAGGGTGTACTTTGACATGGGGGGAAGGGGAACGATAGGCTTCCCTTTTCAATGCTTGCTTCATCAAAAAATAATCTCAAAATCTTCTTAGAAACTCTTTAGTTCATTTAAATAATCAACTCAAACCTAAAACCAGGTATCTTTATGTTTTAAACTATAAAAAAAGCTTACTGAAGCTGTTCTTAAATAATTGCCACTACAAGTGGCTAGTCATTCATTCATTCTAGACCCGTTTCTTCACATAGATTAAGGTCATGGTAGGAACTAAAGTTACCTTGGTAAAAAAAAAATTAATTCAAAGATTAGAAAATACCAACTACAGATATATATGCCAGTCATAGCTAAAGAGAATAAAGTTGCAGATACCTTAAAGAGAGAAAATGAAAATACACCCACATTTTCCAAAAATATAATAATAATAAACTTCCCACATGTAAAGGAAACTGTCTTCTGTATACAGGTGGGAAAAAAACAATACTCACAGGCACGTGTTCCTACACTTGTGGGAGCATTTTCCGTGGTTATGATTTTTTAATCCCAACTAAGCCACCCTTCCCTATCATGTATTTATGACTTGGCTGGAAGATTAGAGAATACAGTTTGTGATGGTTATGGACATTTTCTCTGGTAAGGCTCCTCATATTAGTTCTCAAATATATTTCAAATATATGGAACTAGGGGGTCAGTCCGCCCATAGTTTCCTAATTCCAATTCCATTTATGAATGAGGCACTAATTCACAAATGGAGCACAGTATGCACAACGCAATAAAGTCTCTGAGTACTTAATGGTGGCTGCATTATTTTAAAAAGCTCCCCAAAATACAGGCATAACTGAAAAAGAGGAAGCCTGATGCACCCAGGAGAGGTGTAAAGGAGACAGTTGTGGCAGTAAAAAGGGCCAGGAGAAACATCTGAGAAAACGGAAGAAGAAGGTGAAGAGTGCAGTCAAGTTACAGCCATTAAGTACTTGAAGAATTGGGAAGACACTCAAAGTAAAGTATGAAGTATAAAAATTGGGGCAGGGAATTGTATATACAATATGGCTCCGATTTGGGGATACAATTGTGTATTTCCTTGAAGAAAACCAAATATTGAGGGGGTTTTTTTCCTTAAGCTTTTTTAAATTTTTTTCATTCTACTTTTCTATCTTTAACACGAACTGAACCTTGTAAGATTGAAAAAGTACACGCTACAGTCGCGTTTCGTGAAAATGTGGCATTCTTTTCCATTTAATTAATATAACATGGCGCTCAAGTTCCCACCCTTCAGTGAAGTTAGGAAGTAAACCTGTCGATCAAGGTTACTCCCTTTCTTCCGATTGTAAAACACAGTTTCTGGGTAGAACAGTAACTTCCAGGTAGTCTCAGCCTCTTTGGGGCAATGGATTGTTAAAGGTTTCTCTCCCCTCCTGCTCTCCAAAATGGAGCCTGAGGAGCTCAGGAAGCTACGCCTCGCCCGCTCGCTACCTCCAGGCCTCGGTCTCTGTCCTCCGGAGGCCACCGAAGATGTGCGGCCTCACCTGGCATCTGGGCCCCACGAGAGGCCCCACGAGAGGCCCCACGCTGCGACGCGCGACCGCCGGGGTGTCGTCCACCCAGTCTGGACTCGCCTGGCTCTCCCAGGGTACCGCGCATCTCAGCCCCGCAGCGCCGACTCCGCCAGCGGCCTGCGCAGACCCCAGCCTTCCCTGCGTCTCCTGCCCTCTTGAGGCGCTGGCATGGCTCGCGCCTACACAGCGCTGCCCTGGTCCCTGAGCCTAGGCACGCACAGTCTGCGCAGCCGTCACTCCCTTTGAGGTGCAATGAGGTGCTTCTTGGTTCCCATGGCCACCCTCAGGTTTCCTGGGAGTGAGAGCCAAGCTTCCCCTGCTTTTTATCACGCCCTCCCACCGCGGAATAAATTCCGACACGCATGTCTGACCATTTGCTTCGTCAGCCCCCGCCTGATTTTGTGTTTACTTGGCCTGACTTAGACTTCCCTTCCATCCATCTTACTCTTCCCAAGGCAGCAATTCTCCCCTACTCAACAACCGTAATGGTGAAATGGCTGCAGGGAAACATTAATTTGGGGGGGGGGGGGGAGGGTTGAAAAAACAAGAGTTTTATATGTACAGGATTCTTCATCACATAGTTTCTACTTCTATAATCTTTTCCCCAAAATATTATTTTTAAAATGTAATTATGGGAGTCCTAGAGTCATTCTGAAAGTCACGGACAGCCAGGTAATTCTCAGTAACTGCCAACAAGATAACCTTTTCTGGGAATATGTTCCATTTTGAATTCCAAAAGAGCACATTGCCAATCCTGCTTAGGCCAAGAGAGTGTGATGAGACCTGGATGCACCCTATGGTATATATGAAGGGTTTAGCCTGCCAGATATATTGGTATTCAATAATGTTAGCTGTGATTACCATGCTGCAGAAAGGAAGCAGAAACAGATTTGATCAGAGTGCCACAGTACGGAAAGAACTGATCCTTAAAGTAGTGAGCCCCATATCTATAGAGGCCCATAAAAAGCTAAACTGGCCACTAGTTCACTGCCAATTTCATATGCTCTCTTAATCCAGGAAACAAACAGCGCACAACACACACTCACTGTATCTCAACTTTCCATATAGGAAACTCTAATACTGATACTGGGGGGAAGACTTGCCACCACTATTTAAAATGTTCTGCTTTTGGGTGCCTGGGTGGCTCAGTTGGTTAAGCGACTGCCTTCGGCTCGGGTCATGATCCTGGAGTCTCAGGATCAAGTCCCGCATCAGGCTCCCTGCTCAGCAGGGAGTCTGCCTCTCTCTCTGACCCTCTTCCCTCTCATGCTCTCTCTCTACCATTCTCTCTCTCTCTCAATAAATAAATAAAAATCTTTAAAATAAAATAAAATAAAATGTTCTGCTTTTCAGTGAAAGGATGAACCAGACACAAAAAGATGATTTCAACCCAAGGTATAGTAAAATGCTATATGACAACATTTGGCTATTTTTAGAAAATGTCACTCTAGAATATATAGAGAGAGAATATGTATATATATATGTATATATATATATATATACACACACACATACACACACACACACACACACACAATTGGAGATAGAGTCCTGCAGCCTATTAGACTGATTACTGAGAGAAGGAAAGAGAGAAAGAGAGGGAGGAAGGAAGGGAAGGAATTAAAGAATCTTACCAACATAAAATCTGAATTGAGGAGATGAAGGGAATGTGGAGAGGATGGGGCTGGTGAACCGGTTTGGAAGGTGAGGTTGGTTAGGCAACATAAGGAAATCAATTTGAACAAATAACTTTTGATATATTATCTTCCAGAAAGGAGCAATAATAGAAACTTTCTTTTTATTTTTTAAATATATTTTAGATATAATATTAATATCTTATATTTTCAATATACTACTAAGAGTCTTTCTTTTTATTGAATTAGTTTATTTATTTTTTGGAAGAAAGAAAGGACCCAGCATCTGGTTGTTGAAGACTGTACAAAACCATTCTTTATTTAAACCAAATCTCTTTAATAAGGCCAGAACAAACTCAAACTTAATGATGTGTGGATTTTTTTTTCTAAACAGCCTACTACAAGATGACAAACATACAAAAGAAAAAATTTGGTAAATCATTTGCAACTTTATCAAATTAAAACCAGCAACTACCATTTCAAATGCTCTTGGGTTTTTATGTTGTGAATGGAAATCATAGTTTAAGTTGTTAACAAAGATGCTGCTTGATGCACTACTCAGTAGGAAGTCCTTCAGGAAGGTTACTTTGAAGGGCAAAGCAATACTGCTCACCGGTTTTGTTAACTTAATCCCAGGCTTAGCAATGGAGTGGGAAAAATCAACTGAAAGAAGAGCTTTCTCTTCAGCACAGTATTTAAAAGAAGTAAAAATAAGGATGCCATTGAAGCTATTTTAGGTAAATTCTAAAGTACCTACTAAAGGCCCAGGTCAGGTTGGGGGGGGTGGGGGGAATGCATTATATAATGGCTAACATGCTTTAAAATAACTACAATATAAATTCATATTTCATAAATATTGGTTTATGCCATGTGGTAACTCAAGTTAACACTCACAACTACGACTGTAACATAAAATATTTCCAGACGGGAAAAACAATGAGAAATCTCAAGACCAGAACACTGTCTTACACTAAAAGGAAGGTGGATCAAAACATAACCATTTTCATATTTTAAAAGCTCCTAAAACTTGGATTTTCCTGTAACCAAAAAAGGTAACCTCCTGATCAACTCATACACAGTCTTGTATCCATTTCTATGCACCTCTCTCACTCTTCATATTTGATTTCACTTTTTGGGATGCCAGCAAAAATCTTCACTGAAGTCAAAAATACCCTTCACAACAGAATTTCTTTTCCAAACAGTGCAATTTGAAAACTTGAAGAGTCACAGTGCCCTCTAGTGACCCATTGATAAGACTGACTTTTATTTCAATTTCAGAGAACAAAAAGTTTAATGAGTCTTACACATTTCCAGGGAGGTTTTTTTTTCCCCCACACATATTTATAAATGCCAGTTTCTATTTCTAATGGGGGAAATTATAAGTTACAATCAATTAGCCACACAGCACACTAGAGAATGACTCCCTTTTTTATCCAGTGCTCCCACAGTTACACTGTTATCTGGAGGGGAAAAAAGGCTTAATTCCAATTAATCCTGCAAAACAAGATACATTATATATACAAATGTAAGATTCTTAATCTAGAATTGTAACAAGGACAGGTTTGTGGGGCTATACTATAGTCCCGAATCTGTCAGTGCCTGACAATGAGACCAGTGTCAAGGAATTTCTCTGGAATTTCTCAGTCTCACCGGAACCTCATTTTTCTTCCTCTGTAAATGAAAAAAGGTGGATGAGGATGCAGGAAAATGGATTCTGAACACTTCTAGTGGGAGCATTGACTCTACAGCCTTTCTGGAGGGAAAGATGGCAATAACTCTCTAACAAATTTCCTAAGTACATTGGCAATAACTTTCAAAAACCAGGAGTTTCTAAATGTACATCACCTTAGTGCCAGAATAATGGCCAATATTGAACTGCTACTCTGTCCCACATACTGTTTTAAGTGCTCTAAATATATTTGCTCATTTAATCCTCACAAAAATTCTACAAAGTTGTACTAATAATTAACCCCATTTTACGTATCAGGGAACTGAGACACTAAAATTTGCCTGAGTTTACAAAATCAATAATTGGATACAAACCCAGGCTGTACGGTTCAGAGTCCATGCTGCTACTATACTATAATTCCAGAACTTCATCTTCTGGGAATTTATCCTAAGAAAATAATCAAGGATATACACAAAGAATTTTCAATCAGGGTGTTAATCTCAGCATCATTCATAATAGGAAAAAAATGGAAAGTAATTAAATATATTAAGTGAAAATAGCAGGTTAGAGACATACAAACATTCATATATGTATGGTGTGCTCCCATTTTTTTAAAGAAATATATATTTAAGAGGAAGGAAGAAAAATTGCAAATGTATAAATAATAATTATGTTGTGAGCATAGCATAATGTATAGAGAAATTGAATCATTCTGTTGTACACCTGACACTAATATAACATTGTATATCAATGATACTAAAATTTTAAAATTATAATAATAATAATGTGTAGAGAGTAAGTGGTGAGAGGAGGGATAATGATTTTCTTCTCTTTTTATGTCCATTTTCCAAATTTTCTATAAATAATTCTAAAAATATTTTATATTTTTAAGAAATGAAGGAAGGTTGACTTTATTTTTTTATTTTTGCAAAATTTTAAAGTTGGATAGTCTTGGCTTTTAAACTTTTGCTTTTGACCACTACCTTTCCATGCTTGCACTTGCTATTTTATTTTATTTTAATTCCAGTATAGTTAACATAGAGGGTTATATTAGTTTCAGATGTATAATATAGTGATTCAACAGTTCCATACATCGGCCAGTGCTCATTGCAACAAGTGCACTCCTGAGGTGCCTGGCTGGCTCAGTCAGTAGAGCATGGGACTCTTGGTCTCAGGGCGGTGAGTTCAAGCCCCACGTGGTGTGGAACCTACTTAAAAAAAACAAAAAACAAGTGCATTCTTTAATCTCCATCACCTATTTCACCCCTCAGGGAAATGCAAATCAAAACTATAGTGAGATACCACCTCACACCTCTCAGAACGGCTAAAATCACACAACATAGGAAACAACAGGTGTTGGCAAAGATGTGGAGGAAAAAGGAACTCTCTTGCACTGTTGGTGGGAATGCAAAATAGTGCAGCCACTGTGGAAAACAGAACAGAGATTCCTCAAAAAGTTAAAAAACGAACTACCCTATAATCCAGTAATCATTCTACTGGGTATTAACCAAAAAAATACAAAAACATTAATTCAAGGGATACATGCACCCATATGTTTATTGCAGCATTGTTTACAATAGCCAAATTATGGATGGAGCCCAAGTGCCCATTGTTAGATGAATGGCTAAAGAAGATGCAATGTACACACACACACACACACACACACACACACACACACACACACAGGAATATTATTCAGCCATAAAAAGGAATGAAATCTTGCCATTTGCAATTATGTGGATGGAGCTAGAGAGTATAATGCTAAGCAAAATAAGTCAATCAAACACAAATACCATATGATTTCACTCATATGTGGAATTTAAGAAGCAAAACAAATGATCAAGAAAAAAAAAAGAGAAAGATAAGCCAAGAAACAGACTCTTAACTGTTGAGAACAAACTGATGGTTTACCAGAGGGGAAGTTGGGGGGGAATGGGTAAAAATATTTTATTTTTAATGGGAAATTCAGGCCAAATGTGCTCTAAGGTACTTCCTACCTCTAAGTATTTATGATTTGGAAATAATAAATGGAGAATAGTCATGGAATTTTAGAACTCAGGGAGAGAAAAACACTTACCACCCCTCTAGAAGTTCCCATATCTGCTTGATTCTCAGAATCACCTGGGCTAAACAAAGACAAACTTCTTGCCTCCCTCTATTTCCAGTCCAGATCACCTGAGGATGAGGTCCAGGTGATTCTTATGAGCTGACAGTGTGGGAAACCACTAATTTACTCCCATTGCATCATTTCAGTCTTCTGACTGGCACCTAAAACAGCACTCTTGCAGACCAGAGCCTTCATATACTGTTGGTTATTAAAAGCAATCCAATTGTTATTGACAAATTTCAATTTCAGGTTAAATTTTTTTAATTTTCTTGAGGAAAAATGCATCTTAAACAATAAATTTACTAATAAAAAAATTTTAGGCATAAAATAATGAAAGTCACACCTACCAACAATGAGCAGAGAGAATGTATTCTTACCTATATTAATTTGCAAATGGCTTGTTCACATTTCTCAACTACATACTTATTTAAAGGAACCAAAATTTCTTAGAGTTCACAGGACACAGAATCAGACCCAAACAGAAAGAACAGATATTATAGGCAGTGGGTTGGGGAGGGTGGAGTTAATGCAACAAAAATGTTTTGTTTTAAGCAAAAGATTGTCCAAAGCCTTCTCAATAATCCTAATTGCACAGAGTAAGGAAAAGCCACTCTGGACACAGTGCAAACATTTGTAAATAAAGAGAGAAGGAAAGGCCCTTGCAAAATCTTCCTTGAAGTTCCACAATTTAAATGTTTGTCACCTTTTCTGAAGCCATTGGACATATTCTTAGAGCAGCAAGTTTTATTTGCAGTATAGTAACCTAACTGGTCTCAAACTGATGGTATAAAAAGAGATAGAGTTACAGTAACTCACATGAGATGCTCATCAGAGACTATTTTATCCAAGCCACAGACCTAGTTGCCTGGTGTGCCCATGTCATTTTGTGCACGAAGACATCTGCCAGGTGCACCCCAGCAGGAAACAGGGGGCTGACTACTGATCACAGGTAAATAAATATGGAAGGTAAAATGGTTCATCTCTCATTCCTGCAATTCAAAAAGAAAGAACTCCAGACATACCCATCTCAACAAAAAACATACATACACATGCTCACAAAACATTTAAAAATATAAACCAAGACCAATGTTGAATTGAAAAACTGTGAAAATAGCTCGGTAATAGTGAATATCAAGGTGACATGAATTGTGGATAGCATGTGCTGTTGCTTTGATTGCTTGGATGAGTCATCAGATAACACTCTCCCCCAAGCCTTAACTGTAAACTGCTTCAATTCCCTTACCTGAGCTTTTGCTCTTCTCTCTTAGAGTTCTGGAAAATGTTCTGCTCAAGGAAGCAAGTACACACATAGCCCAGATGAACTATAATTAAGGTGGCAAGAAACCAAGGAAAAGAGAAGGCAGTATTAGTTCAATTGTTTCCTTTGCACAGGGAGCAGATGGACTCCAAGGTCTAATAACCTTTTTGTACCTCAGCTAAGGCTGACAATACATCATTATACTCAGATGGAAGCAAGAAGAAGGTGCTTAGCAACTTGGACTTGGAATGTCTGAGCTTTTGTCAATTTACGTCATAATCTTAATATTAAACAGGCTTGCTCTCATTTGCCAGTCATCACCTCATTTTATGTTTTTCAAAAACACAAGAAGATTAAACAGTCTTTCCTGAAAGTACTTTAGCCCCTTAGATATAGAACAGTAGTAGTATTTAAGAGTCTCCCCTTATAAATGTATACATAAAACTGCCATGAGCCTTGATGGAAATTATATAAGTTGGGGGGTCTTCCATGGGTAACATTTTCATTAGCCACAGTATGCACATAACCCAGGCTCTTTTTGGAATTTGGATACCAAGGACTATTCCTTGGACTCCATTATGTTTGTGTGCTTTGTGTATATAAGAATTTATTAGAACTTCTCTTTCTATTTAGTTTTATCTTTTCCTTCTTTAATGTCTGTTTGTCTACATTATAAAATATAGACAATTATATATAATATTTTTAATGAAAATAAAATAAGAGCAGATGTACTGTAAAACAATTAGTGGAGACAAAGAAGAAATAAAAAGAAAGTCATTTTAGGCAGGCCATACGAGGCTTCTCTCCTGAGTGGATGATGTCATATTCCTGCTTCAAAAACAAAGAGGGGTTTAATTGTTTTATCCTTATATTTCACAGCCATTCTAAATCTGCTCAAATATCATTAGACCTTTTCAAGATTGATGTTGAATTTTGGGTTGTGTGCTCAAATATTTTAGATGTCTAGATCATGATATGTGATCAATTAATAGCTGATGAAGATAATAAAGAAAGAATGAAGAAAGAAAGGAGACCTGAAAATGAATCAAAATCACTGGACCATCAGCAGACCAACCACATCCCCTTCTCACAGGGAGAGAATTCTATTAGTAACATATGATCAAGGGAATGGCAATCACCATTTCTCTCCAATATCCTACTGTGGTGTCTAATTATGTCAATATAGGAGGGAGACAGAGCTTGTTAATCTTCCATTTTACTCTATGATAAAGAAGAGAAATATTGGGAAAAATTAATTCCTGTCAGGAAACCTAGAAATATTGGTTGGAGATGTCAATAATATACCCAAGTCCTCAGATCCCAGATAAAGAGTTTCACATATAATTCATATTCTCCTGGCTTTCTCACTGGAGATGCCAATGAAAAAGAAGGAAGAGATAATTATATAAACAATAAATCTGAGTCATCACTGAACTCTTGCAAATCTTTTTGACAACAACAATAAAAAAGGGAATAAAAAATGCTTCCAGCAGAATTATCCTTAATTATGATGAAAAATATATAACTGAGTATGTTATTCTGAATAACCATCCTCCCTAGCAGGGACATTTGGAGTTTGGAATAACTTCAAGGAGGAGAGAATTAGGAGATTCTCTGGACCACATAGTTCCCATCAACTCAGGGGAGAGAGGAAGGTCCCAGTACAAACTTGACTTGGAAGAGAAGAATTTTCCCAACATTACACTGAAGAATGTTGGTCTAATATAATATCTTCTCCATTCTTCTGCCGGTGCATACTCTCCTACCATATGACAACCTCCAGTGAGAAAAGTTGTGAGGGTCTATCTCATCGTTATCTTCGTCCTATCCTTTGGTATGGAACCATATACTTGGAAGATTCAAGTTAAGTAAATGTTATAAAGGGTCATAAAATAGTGTGGAGAAGAATAATGTAATAAGAGCAGATGTACTGTAAAACAATTAGTGGAGACAAAGAAGAAACAAAAAGAAAGTCATTTTAGGCAGACGATACAAGGCTTCTCTCTTGAGTGGATAATGTCATATTCCTGCTTCAAAAACAAAGAGGTGTTTATTGTTTTATGCTTATATTTCACAGCCATTCTAAATCTGCTCAAATATCATTAGACATTTTCAAGATTGATGTTGAACTTCTGCAAGATCTAATATTTTAGAATTCTTGATGTAAAGGAATAAAAGTAGCCAAAGATCCTTCTTGGAGCTAGACAACTGACTTCCTGTGGAGGCTTGAGAAAGTATTTTAACTTTTCCAGATCAAGGCCATGGCTTTCTCATTGGTAAAATAGAGCTAAGTATCTTCCTATACTTTCCTCATAAATTGTTTTGAAATTCAAAAAAACCACTGGGAAGTGTTGAAATTTTGTTACTTTTTTTTTTCCTCCAAAGATGAAAAGTGATCATCCCTCCAATGAAGGAAAGACATGAAATCTACAGGATTAAGTCATTTTAGATGCTTAAATGTAGAGCATTCTTAAACAAAAACCCTCAAACCTTCAGCCCTGGATAACCTCTTACAATTGAGCCACTGTTTAATACATTCTTATAATGCCAAGGTTTTAGAAAAGAGGGTAAAAATACCTTCTTTGGGCAATTTGTGCGCAAATGAAACAGCTTATTAAAGATTCCCTCAATGAGAATGTGTAAACACTGGTCTTGGCCACAAAGAAACAATTTCCTGGGGCAAACTTCATGGTCTGATTTCCCAGAAATACCCTGGAAAATGAACAGAAGGAAACGCCTTATACTGCTTTGTCTGTAGCCACAAAATATACACATAGGGTCCCACCCAGCTGGAATTTAACCCTGTGCCCCCCAAAAAGAACAAAAATAATAACAAAAGTCCCATAATGAAGCCATTGTACATGCAAAAATAATACCTACACTCCCTATGCACGAAGGCCAATATAATTATGGGCCAAGAAACTGAGTTCCTTCAGAGTGGAAATGTGAACAGGTGCCCTGTGATATTTTTAGGCAAGAACCATTCAAGGTTATCTCCTCTCCCCTCAGCTCTACTTAGTTTAAATCCATCAGAGGTAGGAGTAGTAGGATAGTACTTGCTAATTTATTCAATTTAGAATGGACTAATGAGATTGTCATTAGTGAGTCATTTGTCATTGTCATTGTCATTAATGAGTGAACATCCACAAGAATATGTCTATCAAGTATTACTTAAAAAAAAAAAACTGTCATTATTGTAACTGTCGATCTAACAGAAGAGGGTTTAGAACAATTCACTCAAGGAATAGTCTATTCTTGTATGGTTGACTGTATCTCTACCACCACCTTATGTCTAAAATCAGGCTATCAGTGTCCTTCTATCCAGGTCCCATCCCATCAAACCAGCTTACTGCCAAGACTACCCACTTCTGTTAGCAGATTGGAAACTACAGACTCAACATAGACTTCTCTCTCTCCTTATTCTCAATTGATCAACGTTCCTTTTAAATATTAGTTTAGAAATGCCTCTCCCTTTCCTCTGCCACTACCATGGTTCCAGTCTTTGGCGTTTCTCTCCAATTGCTTCAACCTTGCCTTTCCACACTAGTTCTCAACACTGGTTGCACTTTCGAATTACCTCAAAATATTTGAAAAACAACCTAAATCTTTTACACAAATATCCTTAGACAGTAAGATCTTTTTGTTTGCCTCCTTCACTCAAAAAAAAGAACTTTTAGTATAAAGACATGTGAAATTGGGCGCCTGGGTGGCTCAGTCGGTTAAGCGACTGCCTTCGGCTCAGGTCATGATCCTGGAGTCGCGGGATCGAGTCCCGCATCGGGCTCCCTGCTCGGCGGGGAGTCTGCTTCTCCTCTGACCCTCCCCCCTCTCATGTGCTCTCTCTCTCTCTCTCAAATAAATAAATAAAATCTTAAAAAAAAAAAAGACATGTGAAATTTATCTTATTACTTTTAAATGAGAGTACTTTATAGTAATATTTATGTTCATATTATCAAAGGACACCTAAGTATTTCTGGTCCCTGAGTAAATGCCTGGGACATTTATTTTGTACAAGAAGTTTTTCTTCATGCAAAATTACCCACAGGTTACAGATTGTTATAACTGAGTTAAAAATAGTTATTGCCATTAAAAGATGTAATTGAAAGAGCACAGGACTAGGGGATTTGAATTTTAGTTCTGATTCTTAGTTATCTATGATGCTAAGCATAAGTTCCTTTTTTAAAAAAATTCGAAGAGTAATACTGTCCCTACATACCTCAAAAAATTATTGTCAAGAGTAAATGGAATAATATATATGAAAAAGTATGAACAACCACAAATCCCAAATGCCCTCCTCTTGCATTTATGCATTTTATTCCTAAATAGGCTATAATCCCTTAGATTAACCTCAGTTTGTTATAAGTAAGTATTGCAAATTAAGCAATATTCTAAAAAGAAGAAAATATATTTTTCAAGAGAGTATTGTCTCTGTTATCACTTATGCTTACTGTATACCAGAGGTAGCCTTCTATTTAAAGAAACTATAAGCCAGAGTATGTAGGACTCTTCTCAGGCTGCCAACACTTCCTCCTTCATCGGTAATCACTCCCTCTATCCTTGGCAAGCCCTCCCTAAATCTGCAAACAATTCCCACACCCTGATTTCAAAGACAAGAAAAAGCAGGCCAACCAACAGGTAAATTGCCAGTCACGCCTTGCTTTCACATTGGTTTATCAGTTATCTTCTCAACTCCCCTGCTGGGGAAAACACAGGAGAAACTACAGCTGAGGGTAAGGGTACTCACATCTGCTAAGAGTGTATCCTCATGTGTTTGCCTGTGAGAAACAAGAGTGTGTCTAAATGTAAATTCAGATGATGGAATTGAGTGAGTGCAAGGGAGGGTAGAGAGCCAAGACTAGTTTCAGTCCAAAGCCATACCATAGACACTCAGACAGATTAAATCTGCCTTGGATCCTAGGTACCCCCTTGAAGATTAATGTAGATTACCACCTGATTCAGGAGCCATAAGAATAGTTCAAGGGACTTGAAGGGATTTCTAATCCTATCCAAATACACCAGATATATCCTCCTTAAGTTCCAGTCTTAGCCAAAAAAAGTAAACAAACAAACAATCACCACAAATCCTTTTTATAAAACAGTATCCACCTGTATCAAACCTCTTTATCCTAGATATGTAGAAACATGGCAAGTTTTAACAATAATCCAATACATGATTCTGGATAAAAATTTAGAGAATTCCTCAATTAAACTGTATTTAAATGTAATATTCATTTATTTTCTTACCCAGATGATTACTGATTATGTTGAAGGTATTGCACTAAATTTTCACTTGGCAAAATTCATCTTTTTTTAATCAAAAAGTTTACAATATAGTATTATTTCTCGACCATTTGGAGTTGTTGAATCTTTTGAGAATCTGGTTAAAGATACAGCTGCTCTTACCAGAAATACACCAATACATGTAAAATTTGCATCAGTTTTAACCTAAAGTCTACCTAATGCTTATCAGGAACAGTTAATGTTCAAGAAAAAATAAGAATGAAGGTAATACAAAGTAGCAAAATATTAAGGCAATAAGATCCACTATAAGAGCTTAGAACAAGGAGCATTTATTTGGGTGTAGAATTCTTAGGTAAAGCTTCATGATGGAGGACACTTTGAGGTTTGATCTTGAAGGATGAGTAGGACTTTGCCAGACAGAGGTGGAGCATTCAAGGCTACAGGAATGGCAAAAGCAAAAGTAGAGAATCACATTAATATGTGAATGTTAGGCAAGTCCAAACAAGAAAAATGTTAAAATCTCACTAGAAAGTTTGGATTTCATCCTATAAGTAAAACCAAGTCATTGATGTTTTTTAAGCAAGAGAGAGAGATAATCAGAATGGTGCATTAGAAAAATTATCCTCGTGGGGCCCCTGGGTGGCTCAGTCAGTTAAGCATCTGCCTTCGGCTCAGGTCATGATCCCAGGGTCCTGGGATTGAGTCCTGCATCGGGCTCCCTGCTCCGCAGGAAGCCTGTTTCTCCCTCTCCCACTCCCCCCTGCTTGTGTTCCCTCTCTCACTGTCTCTCTCTCTCTCTGTCAAGTAAATAAATAAAATCTTAAAAAAAAGAAAGAAAGAAAGAAAAATTATCCTCGTGACATTAAAGTATGAATTGGTGAGGATAAGTATTAAAGATAGAAGATGGTATAAGCAAGAAGTAATGAGTCAGGAGCAATTAGGCTCATATAACAACATTTTAGAGGTAGAACCAAACAAAATTGGCCCTTCATTAAAATGTGGACAGTGTAGGAGGAGAAGGGATTAGATGTGATTACGAAGGTATCTCTTTTAAAATGTTAGGAAATACAGCAAATGAAGCACATTTTGAGTGAAAGATCAGTTTATTTAGGGCAGATTGAGTTTAAGCTACTAATTATTCCTGAAAATGGATTTTACTTATGAATCTGTATCCATCAGAATACTAATAGTACTAATAACTATAATATTAAAAGAAAACAGGGATGCCTGGGTGGCTCAGTCGTTAAGCATCTGCCTTCGGCTCAGGTCATGATCCCAGGGTCCTGGGATCAAGCCCCACATCGGGCTTCCTGCTCAGCGGGAAGCCTGCTTCTCCCTCTCCCACTCCCCTTGCTTGTGTTCCCTCTCTCGCTCTGTCTCTCTCTGTCAAATAAATAAATGAAATCTTTATAAAAAAAAAAAACAGACTAAACAAAATCTTGAGACTCTATCAGGAAATTGAACAATCCTCCAAGAGAATTTTCAACCTTTATTCAAACAAGCAGGAATTCAGTGACCAGTTTGCAACTCATATCACATTTCCAAGTCCCAGCCTCTTCAATTTTATACTTTGCAACTTTTATACTCTGCACAAACTAATCTACAGTTTATAAAAACAGAAGGTGTGCCAATATTCAGCAACAAGCAGAAATAAGAAATGTTGCCAACCTCATCAAAAACACTGATTTCTTCCCAAGAGAAAGAATCTCACCAAATGAGTGGGGCAACAGTTACTTGACAACACCAGGCAGCAGAACGTTGATCAAAACCAGCTTCTTGCCTCCGTAACAGCCCTCTCAGAATAATAGATTAAGAGCTAAATGGGACCCAAGAATCATCTAATGCAACCTTTCTTGAGTAAGGAAAAACAAAACAAAACAAAACAAAACAAAAAACTAATGCTCAGGGATATTAAGGAACTCACTTTGGCAATAAACAACAGAACTGGAACTAGAACTTTTGTCTCCTGACTCCCATTTCAGGTGTGCTTCCCTCAGCCCCATATTTTCAAATGTTTCTTTGAGTCATGAATTAACCCAGTGGACTTGGAGTTAACCTACGTCCCACAGAGCAGAACTTGGGAGAACATTGAGCTGCCATACTGATGGATTATTGGGGTTGCTTCCAGCTGTTTAGACAGAACCATTCAAGCATCTGGCTGAGCTGAGGGAATGAGTGGCTACACACATGTGTGCTTACTGAGGGAAAGGTTAGAAAGGGGAAATAGCTTCTTCATAGGTGCCCGCCACTCTCCTTTTCTGCATTTCTTTCCCAACAGTGCCTGCTAAGAGACCTGATATCAAAGGACTCCCATGTCCTCTGCCCTCCAGCCTGCCCTTCTCTCTCACTGAGCCTTATGCCCCCAAATTATCTATCCCTATTCTTTCCTTGAGAGATTGCTAGTACTTAAAAATTGCTACTCTAAGGAATAGAGAAGCAATGTAATGAAAATGGTGTTTGAACTTCAGAGTTTGGGAAGCTATAATGAAAAGGCCCCTTCCCGTAAGTGTAGACTCTTACAGGAGCAGAAACCAAATGCATTATCAACAATGGCTGGAAAATCAGACTCTGGGAGCAGGACCCAAGAATCTGTTCAACAAACTGCACAGGGGATTCTAATGTTCAGCAAGGTTAGAAAATCTCCAATATAATCTTTACGCAAATTGTTTTCCCTGAGATTACATTTTTGGATGTCCATTTCAATAGCTAATCTAAAGCTCTTAAATAGGAAAAAGACAACACAAAACTGCTGGAGATTGAATATGACAAAGCAAGTACTGGAACTAGAAGGTTTCGGAGATTTCATCTAGCATCCTGTTTCCCATGCAGAAGAATGCCTCATGAGCTGCAGAAGTTTCCCAATGTTGCACTTTCATGGAAAGAGAGATTAAATATACTTGTTTATTTTTCCCACCTTTCTTCTTTAGATTGCAGACAAAGAGTAAAATTCAACAACAAAAACAACAACAACAAAAAAAGATATCAATTTCAACTTAATTCCTGAAGGAGAAAAAAGAAACTAAATGTAGACAAAATTTGATAACCAATTTACCCTCCATATGCTAAATCCTTAACATGTTCTCTGCTTAGGTGCCAAACAAGGATTTATGTGCCCAAAAATATTCAACTCACTTTACACTTTACATTAAGAAAAAATAGCAGGCTTCTCATTCAGTGAGACTCTGCTCCATGACTATATATAAATGGAATAGAATAACAAATCATTAGGACATGTATGAGACGGGGGTAAAGGCATGAATAACTACAGTTAGTATATTTCATGTGTCAGTCTACTATCTCAACATTTATAGAGCCCACAGGAGGAAATTTTTTTGAGATTTCTTTTCAGTTAAAACCAGCTGGTAAAATTTATAGCTTTTCCGGGTCACAGAAAACTATGGCCCTTGTAAAGGAAGGGTATTGGGCTTCAAGTAAGTAGAGAGTAAATGATATTACCAAGAAATATTATTATTCAACTTATTTTATACTGGCTCTATATCACAGTCTAACTTCAATGTTTCCCCCCAGAACCTTCTAAAACAGAAAAAGAAATCATATCGAAATATTAGATTAGTCTTACAGAATGAATATCTCAAAGGAGGCATAGTTTTCTGCATTAGATAAAGTTTCTTTTGGATAAAGTCAAGTTGTACCTGCACACAAATGTTCCTTAACAAAACACTACACTTACTAAGATAAAACTTAGTCAGCAAGCTCTGTTATATCTTGCTCTATATCAACACTGACTATTGTCTATTATATGGAATGTTTTTTCCATACAGTAGACACCAGGAAAATATAGAGAAAATTGAGCTAATTTGGGATTACTTATCAAGTGACACATTCAGGAAACCATAGAAAAGGTTTCAGGATATTTGGGGTGCACTGAAATAAAATACTTATTGTGATGGGATAAAGATTCTTACAGCAGAGACGATTCTGTTAGACTGGCAATACTCTGTGTCTTAACCTGACCGGTTGCTTTGTAAAAATCAGTGAACTATATTCTTTGTACACTTTCTATACATTTGTTATATTTCACAGTTAAAAAAATAGTTAAACAAAAGAGAACATATCTCAACCACTCATTAATCTCTGCTGTCTACCGAGAATACATTAAAATTACATTAAAATGATTTTTTAAGTTCCAGGATAATATAGAAAAGAAAGATGTCAACTAAATTTTGGAAGGTGGAAAGTGTATGGACTTAAAAGAACTGACTTAGAAGACAAGAGGAAAACTAAATTCCTACACAAACAAGACACGAACCTTGAAAAGGCTCAAGAGTTGGGTCTCACAAGTACCACTGAAGCTCAGGTACTTGTGGGACTGAAAATAGAAGGGTTGGTTATCAGTCTGTATACAAAGCAGTTAAGTACCTAATGCCCTCCATCACCCCAGTAAAAGACTAGAAAAGCCGAATGTTGGAAACTGGATTCGGAGTCATTGGGAACAGCTGAAGGCAGGGATGCCATACTGAGTGAAATTTATATACTAAATAGGGAGACCCTTGAGCTCATCCCCCGCTACCACGGCACCCTGACTCTTGGAGCTCCGGTAGTGACCCTAATAACCCCTAGGTAAGAAAGTAAAGGATTTCTACCTGGGAAAACTGAATACATATAAAGAAAAGATCTACGTACTCAAGTTGAGTATGAACAATGAAGCAGCACAATCCCCACCCAAATAACCTACACAGAAGCTTGTCAATCAACACACCCCACAGGCCTGTGTGCACGCACATGCGCGCGCGCGCACACACACACACACACACACACACACACACAGAGATTTCAGTGAATTCTTAAATCCTTCTTTCTTAACTATGAACAGGCAAAACTTTACCAGATATCTAAAGAGTAATCTTTGACATGAATGATAGTGACAAAAATAAATAAAAAAGAAACATGAAGGTCAAAGAAACAGTCAATACAAAGAACAAAATAAAACTTTTAAACATGGAAATTAATACCCTTAAAGAGATAAGGGAAGATATTAAACTCATAATGTGAAAATAGAATGTAATAAAAAAGAAACATTGAAAAAGAAACAAGTTCCTGAAAACTTTAAAGGATTATTGCAGAAATTAAATGTAAATTTTAGATTAAAAAGTGCTAAGTAACTGGGATCAATGACAAGTTTTCTGACACTCGGGATAAAAAGAGAAGATCCTAAAAGGCTTCAAAGAGATAAACATATTGCAGACAAAAGAATGGGAATTAAAAAGGTTGTCAATCTTCTCAGTAGCAATACTGGACTCTGGGGGAAATGACACAATAAAAATTCTGAGAGAAATTCATCTCCAACTTAGAATTCTGTAACTATACAAATTTAAAGTCAAATGGGAGCATAGAATAAAGATATTTTCAGTCCTATGAGTTCTCAAGAAAAAATATTTTCTCATGTATTTATTTTCAGGAAGCTACTGCAAGGTGTGTTCCACCAAAACTGGGGAATAAACCAAGAAAAAGGTAGGTAAGAGGTCCACAAAAACACAGGAGAGTAAAGAAGTGTACTTATAGACTATTAGTTAACAGAAATCCCAGGACAATAACCAAAACAAAGACAGCAACTAGTCTACATTGAAACAGGAGGAAGGAAAGTTTTAGAAAGGATATCCCTCAGAAAAATATTAAAGTGATAAGATTACCTGATGTGTCTGAACATACAGAGAGAGGAAATTCAAATTTCTGACATAAAGTTTAAGGATAATTAGTGACAGATACAAAGAAAACAAAGGAAAGCAAAAAGGAGGAAAAGAAAGGGAAAGTATTACACTGGAGAACTTGGGCTTCTAACCAAGATGAATTAACAGGAGCTGAACTTATTCTACTACCTGAAACAAACAAACAAAAGACAATATATGTGAAACAATGGTTTTCAAGAACTGGACAGTAGGCAACAAAAGATGGTGATCTATGGGAGAATGTTCCATCCAATAGCATATTACATATTCTTTTCAAGTGCACACAAAACTCGCCCTACTATAAGCCATGAAAGAAAAAGGCTCAACAAAAAAAGAAAAATACTCTATAGTATCACTTAGATGTGGAATCTAAAAACATCATACTTATGGAATCAGAGACTAGAATGGTGGTTACCAGGAGCTTGCAGTGTGGGGTAAAAGGGGAACCTTGTTCAAAGAGTACAAACTCCAGTTTTAAAATGAACAAATTCTGGGGATCTAATGTACAGCATTGTGATTATAGTTAACAGTACTGTATTATATACTTAAAAATTGTTAGAGAGCATATCTTAAATGTCTTCACCACACACACCAAAAAAAATGGAAATTATGTGACATAATGTAGGTGTTAGCTAACATTAGGGTGGTAATCATTTTGCAATATATAAGCATATCAACTCAACACATTGTACACCTTAAACTTAGTGTTCTATGTAAATTGTATCTCAATAAATTGAGGTGGGGGAATCTCGGTGGCAAATAAGCATTACCAAGTTCATGCAAGATTAGGAAATTGCAAATTAAAACAATGAGATTCCACTACACACCTATTAGAATGGACAAAATCCAAAACTGACAGCACCATGTGTGGGTAAGGATATGGAGCAACAGGAATGCTCATCCATGCAGGTGGGAATGCAAAATGTGACAGCCACTTTGGAAGACAATTTGGCAGTTTCTTAGGAAACTAAACATACTCTTACCATATGATCCAACAATTATGCTCCTTGTTATCTACTCAGATGAGTTGAAAACTCATGTCCACACAAAAACCTGCACAAGGATGTTTATAGAAACTTTATTCGTAATTGTCAAAACTTGGAAGCCACCAAAATGACCTTCTATTGAATGTGAATATATAAATAAACTGGTAAATCCAGACAATGTAATACTGTTCAGTACTAAAATGACATGAACTATCAAACCACAAGAAGAAATGTAGGAAACTCAAATACGTATTACTAAGTGAAAGAAGGCAAATATGATTAAATAAGAATAAATCTAATCAAAAGTGCAAAAGACCTCTACGCTAACAACTATACAACATTGTTGTGAGAAACTAAAGATTTAAATAAATGGAGGGAGATATTTTGTTGATGGCTCACAAAACTCAATATTGTTAAGGCATCAGTTCCTCCCAAATTGATGTACAGATTTTTAAAATCCAAGGAAAAATCCCAGCAGGGTTTTTCTAGAAATTGATAAGCTGATTCTAAAATTCACTGTAAATGCAAAGGATAGCCATACAATTTTGAAAAAGAGTAAAGTTTAAAGATTAATACTTCCTGACTTCAAGACTCATGATACAACTATTTAGCCTCCCAGAACCTTCAGTAGAACAAGACCAGACCCTTGGGGATAGCAGGGAGGCCCAGGGGGCTGGAGCAGTGGTTGCCTGCCCCTCCCTCCTGCCCCCACCCCTGTGATGCCTACCCCCATCCTGGGTTGGGCCGTGTCTAATAGTCTTTACATACTACCAAGCATAGCCAACAAAGACCTGAAGCTGGAAGTGTTCAGTAAGCCTCTAGCAGACTCAGACGTAGCTGGAGAATTACACACCTAAGATCCCAGATACCATGACTGGCTACTCCCTGAACCGAGCTGGCTTTGGGGCCTCGAATCCAAGCATAATTTGGCTCATCTCTCTAGATGCCCAGAAATTCATCTCAGATATTTCCAGTGATGTCCTGTGGCACTGCAAAATGAAGGGCACAGCCTCTGGCAGAGAAAGGACCACAAGTACCCTCTAACCATGGAGGACTTGGCCTCTTGTTGTTGAGGACTTGCCCTCAACAAATATGACATCAATGTAAAGAAACCACAGCTGCACCTGAGCCAACCCATCTAAATGTATTTGTCTATCTCTGTGTCTCCATACCAGTGTTTTTCATAAACTTCACTGTGACAAGTAAAAAAGAAAAAAGAAACTACAGTAAAGACAATGTGATACTAGAGTCACTATACATAAATAGATCAGTGGAATGCAATGGAGAGCTAGAAATAGACCCACAAAGCTGATCTTACATAAAGATGCAAAGGGAATTCAGTGAAAAAAAGAAAGTCTTTTCAACAAATAGGGCTGGGAAAATTGGAAATCCACATGCACACACACATGCAAAAAGAACTTTGACTTAGACCTCACACCATACACAGAGATTAATTCAAAATGGATCATAAGCCTAAATATAAAACCTAAAATTATAAAACTTCTGGAAGAAAACTCAGGAGAAAATCCCTGTGACCTTGAATTAGGCGAAGAGTTCTTAGACGCAATACCATAAACGCAATCTACAAAGAAAAAATAACATAGACTTCAACAAAATTTTAAGCTTTTGATTTTTGAAAGCTTTTCAAAAGTTAAGAGAATGAAGAAAAGCCACAAACTGGGAGAAAATATTTGTAAATCAAAGATCTGATAAATGACTTGTGTCCAAATATATCAAGAACTTAAAGCTCAACAATAAGAAAATTTTTTAAAACTCAATTTTAAAAATGAGCAAAGGGGGCTGCCTGGGTGACTCTGTCAGTTAAGTGTCTGACTCTTGATTTCAGCTCAGGTCTTGATCTCAGGGTCATGAGTTCAAGCCTTGCATTGGGCTCCACGCTGGGCATGAGCCTACTTAAAAATAAATTAATTAAAATTTAAAAAAATTAAAATGAGCAAAGGATTTGAACATATACTTCACTCAAGAAGATATACAGATGGCAAATAAGAACATGAGAGATGCTTAATATCATTAGTTGTTGGGGCAACACTAATTAAAATCACAAGGTGTTACAACTACATACCTGTTAGAACGGCTAAAATTAAAAAGACAAAGACTGATAGTAGTAAGTGTTGGAGAAGATGTGGAAGAATTGGAACTCTCATACATTGATAATATGAACGTAAAATGATACAACCACTTTGGAAAATGGTTTGGCAGTTTCTTAAAAAGACAAACATCTGCCTGCCATATGATACAACCATTCCACCCCTAGGTACTTAACCAAGAGAAATGAAACATATGTCCATACAAAGATTTGTACATGAATGTTCATAATATTTTTATTTGTCAAAACAAAAAACTAGGAATGATCCAAACATCTAGTAACAGGTGAATGGATAAATAAATGGTAGCACATCCATATAATGGAATAAGTTCAGCAATAAAAATAAACTATTGTTATTTGCAACAACATGAATGAATCTCAAAATAATTGTAAAATCTCAAAATAAGTGAAAGAGGCTAAACAAAAAAAGGCTAGTGTTCCATGATTTGATTATATAAAATTCTTAAAAATGAAAACTAATCTATACAACAAAAGGCATATCAGTGTTTGCCTATCAGGTGATGGGGAATACAGAAAGATTCCAAAGGGACACAGGAAATTTTGAGGGTGATGGGTATGTCCATTATCTTGATTATGGTGATGGTTTCACAGGTGTAAATGTATGTAAAATCTTGTCAAATTTTCCACTTTAAATGTGTACTTGTATTGTGTATCTTACCTTAACGAAAGTTTTTAAAAGCCATAAATCAAATGAAATAAAATCACAGATGTGAATAATATTCACATAATCATAATAAGGTAAGCACCAAGTATTAGTTTAACCAAAATTGTGGCATACTTTTCTGAGAGGCTGAAGACTAGGTTATTTAATTTGCATTTTGGGGGGATTTCTAGTAAGGTTTTGCATCTCTTTACATACTCATTGGTCATTTGAGATTTTTCCTTCTGTGAATTGCTTATTTGTGCATTGTGCCCATTTTAGTTTGGTTTTCCTGTGTTATCCTTGTTGATTTGCAGAAGTTCCTTTTATATTCTAAGTATTAATCTCTTTTTTGGTTATACATGCTGCAAAAGTCTTCTCTCAGTCTGTCTCTGTCAGTTGACTTTGTCTAATGCCTTCCCCTTCCTTGCAGTCTACCCAACTTTCCCGGTCCAAAACACTGGGCAAGTCACAACTTCAATTGACTTTATGTGTTAGCTATTTTAATCTTATCACTCACTGCTCTCCTGGAATTTAATATTCTGAAGGTAATATCTTAACACAAAATACACATACAAATATCTTAATACAAAATATCTTAAAGGGCCATCAGATCCTATAATATTGAGTGTTTATCAGTGAGTTTGCCTAGAGAATAAGTTTGTCCCAGCCAGCGGAGTTTATATATAACTTCAGAAAATAGCAGGCTATGCAAAGTGATGACAAGAGAAATACTCTGTTTTCTTAAACTTAGTGTACTCCCCAAAACTTCCCCATATCCACTTATTTATTTATGAGGCAGTCAAGTGCAACGGTAAACCTTTCAAATGACAGACATGATTTCAAATCCCAGAACCTCCATTTTCTATGTATAATGGTGTTGGTAAGATCTCCCTCATGGGACCTTTCAAGGATGAATTATGATAGTGTATGTAAGGGCTTACCTAGCAAGTACCTGGCCCATAGCTAGTACCCAGTAAATAGTAGCCATGATTATCACCTAGTGCCCTTCCCTAGCCCATTCTCCCTTGAACCTGGCAAAAACCCTTCTACTTATCTTTTAAAGCTCAGTTCAAAAGACATCTCTTCCATAAAACTATCCCTAAATCAGTGCAAGCCAACTCTAGCACATCACTGTTTAAACCACACTTTCACCCCAAAATATTAATCACTCCCTTTTCTGTGGTCTCAAGTGCATCATTCGACTTGTACGTAAGTATCTGAGGATACTGTGATGAGCTCCGTACGTGACTTTTTACTATAATAAAGTGTGAACTCCCTGAAGTCAGGAATAATTACCTAGGTCACCTATTCTTAACACAATGAAGGGTTTTTTTCTTAAACACAGCAAGCAAATAGGCTAAACACATTATATAGACACAAATGAGAAAGGGACCAAAGAAAAAAGAAATAATTTTGACCTATCATCAAAATAATTATCTTTTAAAATCAAAAAAGGAGGGGGACCCTTGGGTGGCTCAGTCAGTTAAGCTTCTGCCTTCTGCTCAGGTCAAGATCCTGGGGCTGGGTTAGAGTCCCGCATCTGGCTCCTTGCTCAGCAGGGAATTTGTTTCTCCCACTCCCTCTGCCCCGTCCCCACCTCATGCTTGCTCACTCCCTCTCTCTTTCTCACTGACAAATAAATACATAAAATCTTTAAAAAAAATCACCTAAGAAGGAAGAAGAAAAAAGAGGGGAAGGAGGAAAGAAGGACGGTGGGGTGGGGGAGGAGTGACGGAGAAAAAAGAAGCCTATAAAAAATTTGGAATACTATGATATCCTACAATATTATCCCTTTGCAAAGTTCAACTACACACCCCACATGAAGTTCATCAGTAGAGTTTATTTATGTTGCTTTATTTATTTATTTATTTAGAGAAAGAGTGAGCAAGAGAGCACAAGCCAGGAGTAGAGGCAGGCAGAGGGAGAAGCAGTCTCCCCGCGGAGCAGGGAGCCCAATGTAGGGCTCCATCCCAGGGCCCCGGGATCATGACCTGAGCCGAAGGCAGTCGCTTAACCGACTGGGCCACCCAAGCGCCCCTAAATTGCTATATTTAAATCAATATATATCTATCATGAATTAAAGGCAAAATGCCAGTCACCTTTCATTTTTAATTTTATGTAAAATTACAATTTTAATTTTATGTAAAAGTTAGAATCAGTTTTCTCAACAAGTCATTGTGAAAGCCCACATGGTGAGAAACTTTACTTACATGTGGAAACTTTCACTTCTGGGTGAAAATTAAGTGCTTAATTAAAATAAACTTTTATGGACCTCCTGTCTGTAACACTTGTCTTTCTGAAGAGGGTGTCATATGTTGTAACACCCACAGTGTGAAAGCCAATTCCCTGGCCTAAAAATATTTCTATTCTGTTTCAATGATGAAGGAATAAAGAAAAGAACATATGTATGATTCAACATTTAAATAAAATATGGTTTAATCGTTAAATAAGAGGTTTTTATTTTGCTTTAAATTTTCACTTCTGAAGTAAAATAAGACATGTTACATTAATATCCACATACCTGAATAATGTTTACCTTACTTCCTGGTGGTAAATTCATTTTTAAAAGTTAAAATTTAAGGGGCACCTGGGTGGCTCAGTCGTTAAACATCTGCCTTTGGCTCAGGTCATGGGCCCAAGGTCCTGGGATCGAGCTCCCTGCTCAGCGGGGAGACTGCTTCTCCCTCTCCCACTCCCCCTGCTTGTGTTCCCTCTGTCGCTGTGTCTCTGTCAAATAAATAAATAAAAACTCTTAAAAAAATAAAAAAAATAAAAGTTGAAGGTTAAAATTTAAATTAAAAATGAGTACCTATTACTTTATACATAATTCTTGTCTTTCGAATATGTCCTGGTTATCTATTTGGACCCAAAAAAAAAAATCACTCCAAATTGAAATGGCTTAAAATAGCAATCATTTTATTATTTCCCATGGTTTCTATGGGCCAAGAATTTAGGGAAGGCTCATCTGGGTGGTTCTGGCTTGGGTCCTCTTGTGTACTGCATCTGTGATATGATGCCTTAGAAAGTTTTGAGGTCTTACATAGAATAGCCCTATCTTCTATCCCTTAGAACTTTGTCTTAAAGTCCCCACCCCACCCAGTTTTTTGAGAGAGAGAGAGAGAAAGCAGGGGGTAGGGGGAGGAGGGGCAGAAGGAAAGGGAGAGAGAGAACCTTAAACAGGCTCCACACCCAGCATGGAGCCCAACGCAGGGCTACATCTCACCACCCTGAAATCATGACCTGAGCCAAAATCAAGAGTTGGACACTTAACTGACTGAGCTACCCAGGCGCCCCCTAAAGCCCTTTTTAAATTGGAGAACAATTTGCTCTCTGAAAAGACTGCTCTGAATCCTTTGTATTTTCTATGAATTCCATTCAAAACTAAATAATCTTCTCATTAGTTCATCAGTCCGTTTTCATTTTAATATAGGCAGCAAGAAGAAGCCAGATCATTGAGTTCATTAGGCACATAGTCTATGTTCCACATTCACATAGGCAAGAGTTTCACTAAACTTGCTGCCAGTACATAACAAAGGGTTCCCTTTTCTCCAACTTCCAATTATGTTTTCCTCACTTTGCTTTAAGCCCTCACAGACACACTTCTTGAAGCCCCTTAGGCTTCTGCTAACACTTTCCTCGAGTTCCTTCCTGCTTTCAGTAACATCCTCCCTAGGTGCTTCAGGATTTCACTGAACAGTCTCTTCCTAAAGCATTCTGTCCACATCAGGTTTTTGTCATGTCAGCACTCCATGTCGCATCAAATTCTGCTCCAATTATCTATTGCCGCATGATAAATCACCCAAAATGTAGTTGCCTAAGACAACAACAATCATTTTTTTTTATTTTTCATGATAATAGGTCAGGAATTCAGAATGGGCTCAGCTCATGGTTCTGGTACAATCACTCACTTGCACACAGTACACGGTAGCTGGACTGGAACAAGTACGAACTGGAGCAACTGAGATAGCTGGACATAAATTGCTATCCGTGCAGATTCAATGTTTGTCTCTGCTCTCTCCATGTAGCTAATTTGGGCTTCCTCACAGCACACCTGTATTGGGGCGGGGGCGGTCAGCTACATGATCTGATTTCCTTCAGAACAATCATCCCAGGAAAACCAAATAGAAGATTAGAGTGTGTTCTTAGCTAATTATCATGCAAAGTCACCTCAGCTACATTCTGTTAGTGAAGCAAGCGCAATCCCACCCAAATTCAAGGCAAGGGAGAGAATTAGACTCTTTATGGGTGAGTGCATGAGGCTTGGAAGTTATTTTGCAACGATTTTTCAAAAATACAATCTGCTACATAATAATACTTTTAGGCTTTGTTCCATATGGTTTCTTTGTCTAGCTATTTTCAAGCAAGAAGGAAAACAAACCATTAGCCATTGAAACAGGATCCCAGTTAGGGCTAGAAGGAAGGGAAGTCATTTAACCCTTGGTAACCAGTGTTTTGGCGGCCGGTGCGGGGGGAGGGGGGGCAGTGTTTATTTTTAACCATGACATCAAAATTGTGGATCCATAATCCTGATTGCTATATGAAATTAAGTTTTCAATGTATACTTTAAAAGGAAAGCTTCTTTTTTCTTGAAAATGTCTATATATAAATTTGTTTTGTTATTTTTCGCCTGTGAAATGCTAGAATATATTGCCTTTGCACACCTTAATTCCTCTACAGTGAATAGTATAAAATATCAAACATTTATTTCTTCATTCATTTTTTATACATGTAGCACCATTCATAAGGTTTTCTTTTAAATAACTTTATCAATTCACCAAATAACAGCAAAAGCCATATCTGGTTGGTGGTATTAAAACTCATTTTTACCTTTTTCAAAACATTTTTTACAGTGACCAAATTGTCCAAGTGAAAATTATTTTTTTATTGGAAAGGAATCAAAATTTTTTTCAATTTAACTTTATCCCTTCACATGGTATATTAACATGCTGGAAACTTAAGAAAGATTATATTTTCAGTGATTCCAACACCTCCAAATGTCAGTACATACTGCCATAAACACATAATTAGGAGAAAGACAAATACATAAAAATAAAGTGTAATAAGTAATTTAATATATCTAATGCCATATATACACATGTACATAACTCACTCCTGCTTTAAAGAGTTAATAAAATGATATCATATCCCCTTAGAAAGAATGACCCGTCCATCACACAAATGATTTCTGATTCTGTAGCAATTTGGGAATGCAGGCCTTCTTGACCCATTCCTACTATTCGTACAATGCCCCATGTGCCTTTACAACTGAGGAAAAGACATAATCAGACAGTGTGAATTCCCTTCTCTCTGTATCTGAGTAAAGTGACTTTTGCTTAAATTGAATGAACATACTCTGGATTTTTTGGGGGCAGCCCAATTCCAAAGGTTGTGTCCCATAAGTGTGTTTATATGTCTTAATTTTTGATGGAGAAAATGTAGGTCTTCCAAGCTAACACATCTAGCAAGTCTATGCCAATACATAAATATTAGTCCAGGTGAAAATATAACTTGGCAGCAGTGCAATGGAGAGTGCATGGATTTTGAAGTCAGAAAGACCAGGGTTCAAATCTGTACTGGCTTGCATATTATCTCTGAAATCTTTAGCAAATTCCTTCTCTCCAAGCCTTTGTGACCTTGATTGTAGTGATGGTTTCACAGGTGTTTGGGTATGCTCAAACCCACCGAATTACATGCATTAAATACGTGCAGTTATTTGATTATTGATCACTCCCCAAAAAGCTGTTTGAAAAATAGTATATGGTATAATATCCCTACCTCATAAAGTAGATTTGGGGGGTATATGCAAGAATATAAAGTGCATGCCACATGAGTAGTTCTGAAAGCTATTTTTTGGTAGTAAAATTTAGCTTTATTTACTTGGATTCTTGCAAGGTTCTAAGAAATGCCAAGAGAAAAGAGAAGGAAATGGAAGTATAACTGGACTACAGAGTCTTTCCTTAAAATAATTTTACTTTCCTTCAAAAGCAATCGATATTTCCCTGAGAAACAGAGGCTAAGGGGGCATTTTCACCTTAGCTCAAGGAGAACAAGAGCTGGATTCCAATTCCAATCTTCCTATGTTGACTGCTCGGGGTTCATACCCACACTAATGCAAACACATGAAAACAATTAAACAGCTAAATTCCAGCCTGGCTTCTCAATACTATGGCTTACTTAGCTCTTAGCAGGGGATACTGCTGTGGCAAAAAAAACCTGGTTTACCACAGAGTGATTTCTGCAGAGAATGCAAAATCATATCAGCAGGTTTGTTACAAATCATTTCTTGGCAGTAGAATAAAGCTTGAATATTCAGTTGGCAGTGTGTACGTATACCTCCTATATGACCATGTCCACCCTAGAAGATTAAAGTGGAAGATTAAAAATAGCCTAGATAATTTGGGTAAGAAGAACAATAATAAAACCTGCTGTTTATTCATGGAGAAAAACGGTGATGGTTCTAATATCTGAAGTACATGAACACAAATAGTTTGAACACTCAGTTCTCATTTATATTTACAGATAATTTTATCATTATATTTACAGGGAATTATCCATCTTCCCACTTTCTTTTATCTGTTTTGACACACTCAATATTATACAGAATTGGCAGAATCAAGATCTTCTAAAGACATTAGTCTCCACCACCAGTCTCAGACTTTCACATTTAAATCCAGCTAAAAATATAAGTGGAATTATTTTAATTTCTGTAAACCGAGATAGAATGCTTTTTAAAAGATGTAACAGTTGAGGGGTGTCTGTGTGGCTCAGCTGATGAAACGACCGACTCTTGATCTCAGCTCAGGTCATGATCTCAGCGTCCTGGGATCAAGCCCTTCTTTGGGCTCCACACTCAGTAGGAAGTCGGCTTGAGATTCTCTCCCTCTGCCCCTCCACCTCTCTCTCTCCCCTTGAGTATAAATAAATAAACCTTTTTTAAAAAAAGATGCAACACATGGATGGAACTGGAGGGTATTATGCTGAACGAAATAAGTCAATCAGAGAAAGACATGTATCATATGACCTCACTGATATGAGGAATTCTTAATCTCAGGAAACAAACTGAGGGTTGCTAGAGTGGTGGGGGGTGGGAGGGATGGGGTGGCTGGGTGATAGACATTGGGGAGGGTATGTGCTATGGTGAGCGCTGTGAAGTGTCCAAGACTGTTGAATCACAGATCTGTACTTCTGAAGCAAATAATACATTTTATGTTAAAAAAAAAAAAGAAGAAGAAGAAGATAGCAGGAGGGGAAGAATGAAGGGGGGGAAATTGGAGGGGGAGACAAACCATGACAGACTATAGACTCTGAAAAACAAACAGAGGGTTCTAGAGGGGAGGGGGTGGAAGGATGGGTTAATCTGGTGATGGGTATTAAAGAGGGCACGTTCTGCATGGAGCACTGGGTGTTATATGCAAACAATGAATCATGGAACACTTACATCAAAAACTAATGATGTAATGTATGGTGATTAACATAACATAATAAAAAAGAAAAAAAGATGCAACAGTTCGAAGATCTCTAGATAATCAAGATGGCAACTCATTTTTAATCATATAAAAATTATGTATTTCACATCTAGCTATCATGGAGCAATTGAGACATTACTTTGAAGTTAAAATTTAAGTCTGCAGAAATGATATGATAATATATCCTAAAGTTTTATATCATATGTGTGATTTTTCATTCATTATAAAAGTATCTATGTGATGTAAGCAAAGCTTTTGTCTCCAGGTTATGAAAATAATTACTTAATAAAAATAGAAATAGAAGGAATAAAATATTATGAATGTTTAGAAAATCAATAGGGACATATCCCAAAACTTTCATATTAAAAAATATTGGAAGAGTCTTTCCACTGGAACTCTCAGATTTATGAGAGTTCAGCATATTCAAAACCATAATTTTATAATTCTATATTTTTCATGTCATGATACTTTTAAGTAAGTTACTTTCCAGATGATTATATCCTTCCCTAAAATAAGACACATGGGCGCCTGGGTGGCTCAGATGGTTAAGCATCTGCCTTCGGCTCAGGTCATGATCCCGGGGTCCTGGGATCAAGTCCCGCATCGGGCTCCCTGCTCCTTGGAAGCCTGCGTCTCCCTCTGCTCCTCTCTCTCTCTCTCTCTCTCTCTCTGTCTCTCATGAATAAACAAATAAAATCTTTAAAAAAAATAAGACACATAATTTCCTATATTAGAGGTGGCATTTGCTAAGGAAAGGAGAATGAATAAATAAGTGAATGAATTCCACAATATCTATAAACACCAGAATCTTAAAAATGGAAATGAAGAAAAAGTAATTTAGTCTCTCCAAGTTAGTAACCTAAAAATCAGTCTTTGCTTATGAAACAGTAACACAGAATCCTTTTCTAGGAACTTTATATAAATCATTTTTTTTTTTCTTGTGAGTAGAGTCTTGCTTCCTTCCTCTATTTTATAAATCACCAATCCATTAACTTCTTAAGCTTACCCAAGACTTTTGTATGAAAAGATGGGCTCTCTTTTTGGTATTCTTTCATGGTAAAATATATAAGATACAATTTGCCATTTATTAAGGGACATTAATTACATGTGCAATGTTATGCAAACATCACAACTGTTTGATAGGCCCTCTTTGCCCAGAGGAATGTAAGGGGAGCCCAGATTTTTTCAGAAATAGTTCTGCAGAAATCAGCACTGAATGTTATTTTTCCTTCATTTTCAAGACTCTCAAAGCCCTGCTATCTGGGTTAATGACTTACCTAACCACATGTTCATAGAGTATGAGACATTATACCTTCCAAACATACAAAAGGTCACTCCCAATTTCAATTAAAAAGTGATTTCAAGAGTCTGGGGTATTGGGAGACCTAAAGCCTATATGAGTCAGAAATCAGAATAATCATCCCTAACAACCCCTCTTTCTCTATAGAAAGAAAATGATGATGAAGATATAGAAAATAGACTATTCCTTTTTCTCAAAAAAAAAAAAAAAAACAGTAACACTTTTTTTGTTAGAAAACAAGGATTATGGTGATCATCTATTCAGGCAAGAAAGGTGGTTAGATCATCTCATTTTTGCAAGAGAATTGCAAACTTAACTTCTGCTCTTTTTTTTTTTTTCCAGTTGATTTCTAAGTATATAGATCTGTTCTTAAGAATACAGAACACTGGGCGTCTGGGTGGCTCAGTTGGTTAAGTGCCTGCCTTCGGCTCAGGTTATGATTCTGGAGTCCCAGGATTGAGTCCCATATTGGGCTCCTTGCTCAGTGGGGAGTCTGCTTCTCCCTCTGACCCTACCCCCTCTCGTGTACTCTCTCTCTCTCTCTCTCTCAAGTAAATAAATAAAATCTTTAAAAAAAGAACACAGAACACATGAACTTAGATTTCTTGCCAGAAAATGCAGCTTCATGTTGGCTACTAACCAATTTTTATCAAAAGTCTAGTTGCAAAAAAATAGCATTCCTGAAAGGACACACAATCCATTCATTCCATGAAAAGTTTAAATTTTATTCCCGTGTATCAAGACAATATTTGAGATACCAAACCAAGGTTCCCATCATCGTACAGCCAGTTTTCCAGTGTATCAAGACAATATTTGAGATACCAAACCAAGGTTCCCATCATCGTACAGCCAGTTTTCCAGCACTCTGCCTTCAACACTGAGGCAATGGCAATAGCTATCCATATAAACTGTCCCTGGGCTAGAGGAGATACACAAAGAAAACAGTCAAATTCTTGACTTTCAAGTTCGTAAGTGGACTTCTGTATATCTATGGCACAATCCTGCCTCTCAATTGCACTGGTAAGGTACATGAAAGTAAAAGAGTTTTGAATTCTTTTAAAAGATTAGTTTCCTTTAAAATATCAAAATTAAGAACCTAGTATCTATACCATGAATTCGTTAATGAAGGAAGCATGTTTGAAAACAGACAATCAGATTTTTGGCCCCCAAAGCGATAAAAATTCAGTGAGAATGAGGAAGAAAAAGATCAGAGAGTATACGGCCACGTGTGAGAGGCTAGTGGGCACGTGAGAAAGGATTCCAGTCCTCTGTTCCCAAATCGCGTGTTCGGCTGGAGCAGTACTGTGAAGGAGGCGGCTGTCTCTGCTGTGGAGGATCGTTGGCTCTTTGGGGCTACTGCCTCTAGGAGCTTACGGCCAAGCATCTGATGTTGGGCCTGGGGCTGCTATTGGTCAGTAGGCAGGTTAGGAAGGAGAGCTAAAAGTAGGGGGAAGAAGAGCACGTATGACCTGGAAACTGCTGCCATTTTGGCATCTGTCTACACTGCCTCTAACCAAAGGCAACTTTCCAAGTATAATGACTGCTGCTTTAATTTCTGCCTCCCAAATCTCCTACAGCTTCACTTATGGTCCCCTCTAATCTAGAAGCTTACAGGGAAACATAGTTCACAGCATGAGCAAATTTACAATAGAATGATCTAGTACAAAAGATTAGACTACTGAGAGACAAAGTGAGAGTTAGAGGATGGTTTAAGCGAGGATACATAGAAAGGAAGGAAGAAGGCATTGCAGACCAAGCCACAGAATGACCAAAGACACAAAGGTGGAATAAACATGACATGGAGAGGAGTCCAGAACATGGAGGAGAGCAGGAGGTCACAGGTGCTAGGTTAGTTAAGGAAGCCATGTGATGGAGGGCACAAATGCCAATTCAAGCTTACAGATATGGGCACCTGGGTGGTGCAGTTGATTAAGCGTCTGACTCTTGGTTTCTGCTCAGGTTGTGATCTCAGTGTTGTGAGATCGAGCCCTGCATTGGGCTCTGCATGTGGCCCAGAGTCGGCTTGAGTTTCTCTCTCTCTCTCTCCCCCTTTGGCCCTCCCCCCTAAAATAAATAAATAAATCCTTCCAAACAAAGTTTACAGATAGAGTAAGTTCTCGAGGAAATTACTAATGTTGGAAGTTAGGGGAATAAGCTTAGCCTGTGTAATTATTTAAAGTGGAAAGAGGCTCAGAGGGGTCACGTAGATGATTGCTCATTATGAGATCATGAAAATATGGACAAGGGTAAGTGACAATGTGACAGAGAAGAAAGAAAAAATCTAAAGACATATTAATTGACAAATCAACAGAACTTAACACCAACCAAAAGGCAAAACTTCCAGGGGAAGAAACATTGGATAACAGGTTAATAAAAGAATGCTTTCATTGATTTATTTTACTGACATGATCTGGAACTATGATTTGGAACTATGACAACTGAGTTAAGATTTATGCACTAGAACCCTTCACCACCAACTCTACTGAAATATATAAAGCAACTGAGATCAAGTAGCTTCCCCAGTTGTCTAGACTGGCCCGTTGCTCAGGATGGTGTTTGTTATAATCAACCGTAACTACCTTAGTTCAGCTTCCCATGGACCATTTTATTTTCTGGTGTGGAAAGAAATGAAGATCATCCATATAAGAACAGAGGCTATTTATTCAGAGTTTGCTGTGCCAAGGGGGTCAGTCGTCATCTCTTGTGTTTGGCAAAGATGCAGAATGAGGCAGGGAGTGGGAAACCTTACAGTTAGAAAAAAAAAAGGAAAGGCATCAGGCATGCTCTGATTGGAATTTGTTGGCATAGGAAGATGGAGGTGAACTACCTAGAAGAAGAGCATATTATGTGATTGGTTTAGGGACATACTTGGCTTTCTCTGATTGGTCCTGATTTGGAAGTAGTGGCAAAAATAAGAAAGTTGGTGGTTATTGACCAGCCCTGACAATTATGGGCCAGTTGCTGCAGAGGTATGGTTTGGCTTCCTGGGCTTCTGAGTCAGAGTTCTATTGTCACATATGATCTGATCATTGTTCATTTACATAATTAGCACTCTCACTGAGAATAAAACTGGATGATAGTTCACTGCTTTTCATTAATTCAGTACCATCACAGATTTATGTATCTATGGGTTTCATTGCCCAAACTATATAATTGTGTTTAAGTACATGAAAAACACTGATTATCATGGAAGTCTTCCAAGAGGAAGAAGAAAGGAAGTTATTGTGCTGCAAGAGGAGTGTACTTCTCACTACATCTATAATAATGGTATACTCTTCCTAAAACACAACTCTCATCATGTCATAACTCAATTCAGAAGTTTTTAATGGCTTCCTGTTTTTAGCCTCCTTTGCATAGTATCAAATTTCAATATTCATTCATTTCTCAAATAGTTATTATGTACCTACAACATATTAGGCATTGTGTTGAATGTTGGGGACATAGTATCTGCCTGAATAAAAAAGCTAATGATTAATAAGTAATGTTATAAATACCAATACAGGACATTGTGAGAACACAGAGCAGGAATGTTAAAAGCAAACTGAGGGTTGATGCGGGGGTGGGGGGTGGGCTAAATGGGTGATGGGCATTAAGGAGGTCACTTGTGATGAGCACTGGGTGTTGTATGTAAGTGATGAGTCACTGAATTCTACTCCAAAAACCGATACTACACTATATGTTAATTGAATTGAATTTAAATAAAAATTTGGAAGAGCACCTACAAAAAAAAAAATGCATATAGGATACCTCCTAGCCCTCCACCCAGTGGCAGAAGGCAACCCAAGCCCAGGCTGTCCCAGCCTTCCACACAGCAGCAGGAGACTGCTGGTGTGTTCTGGCCCTCTCCACCCTGGGACAGAGTAACCCAGATGTGATGTCTCTTGACCTTCCACCAGGGGCAGAAGACAGCCTCGGGAGGCACTCTCTTCCTGTAAAAGCAGAAACTAAGCAGGAAGCACAGTGGCACTGTTTGACCAAAGAACAGGCCAGGTGAAATGTTCTCCATCCTGCAGGTCCGGTATCCCCCATTCACCACCTTAGTGACACTGGAAGGTCCAGGGAAACACTTTCTGTCCCCATTAAGTGCCATGAGTCGGGACCAAATGGGAGCCCAAGCAGTAGGAAGAACAAAGCAGACCAGAAGGCATTGAAAGCATTCTGAAAACTAAAATGTCATTGGATTTGTACAGCCATGTCCACAATAGCCAAACCGTGGAAGGAGCTAAGATGTCCTTCAACAGTTGAATGGATAAAGAAGATGTGGTTCATATATACAATGGAATATTACTCAGCTATCAGAAAGGATGAATACTTACCAATTACATTGATGTGGATGGAACTGGAGAGTATTATGCTGGGCTCAATAAGTCAATCAGAGAAAGACAATTACATGGTTTCACTCATATGTGGTGAAATATAAGAAACAGAGCAGAGAATCATAGAGGAAGGGAGGGAAAACTGAATGGGAAGTCATCAGAGAGGGAAAAAAAAACGTGAGACTCTTAACTATAGGAAACAAACTGAGGGTTGTGGAAAGGCAAACGGGTGGGGGGATGGGGTAACTGGGTGATGGCCATTAAGGAGGGCATGTGATGTGATGAGCACTGGGTGTTATACACAACTGATGAATTATTGAACACTACATCTGAAACGAATCATGTACTAATTGAATTTAAATTAAAATTAATAAATAAAATAAAATAAAATGTCATCGAAACTACATTAAACATAAGTAAGCCAGAATTGGGGCGCCTGTGTGGTTCAGTCAGTTAAGCAACTGACTCTTGATTTTGGCTCAGATCATGATCTCAGGGTTGTGACAGTGAGCCCCACGTCTGGCTCCACACTCAGCAGGGGAGTTTGCTTGAGATTCTCTGTCCCACTTCCACTGCCCCTCCCCCTGTGCTCTGTCTGTCTGTCTTTCAAATATATAAATAAATAAATAAATAAATAAATAAATAAATAAATAAAATCTTTAAAAAAATTAAGTAAGCCAGAACCTACACCCTAAAACTGAAATAGGGTGACTGCAGCTAAAAGAGAAGATTTAAATAGAATCAAAAATCTTCTAACATAATATCCAAAACTTCCAGGATACAATAAAAAAGCATTCATCATTGCAGAAAACAGGAAAATCACAACTTGAATAAGAAAGGATAATTGTCTGCCACCAAAACTGAGATGAATGAGAAGTTGGAATTATCTAAGAAGGATTTAAAAGCAGCCATATAAGAAAAATGCTTGAATGGGCAATTACAAAATCTCTAAAAACAAATGAAAACTAGAAAAATCTCAACAAGGGGTGCCTGGGTGGCTCAGTCATTACGCGTCTGCCTTCCGCTCAGGTCATGATCCCAGGGTCCTGGGATCGAATCCCGCGTTGGGCTCCCTGCTCAGCAGGAGGCCTGCTTCTCCCTCTCCCTCTTCCTCTCCCCCTCCTTGTGTTCCTTCTCTCACTGCGTCTCTCTCTGTCAAATAAATAAATAAAATCTTTAAAAGAAAAAAAAAGAAAAATCTCAATGAGATAGAACTTATTTTTTTAAAAAAAGAACAAAACAGAAATTCTAGAGGTGAAAAATTCAATAACCAAAAAAAAAAAAAAAAAAAAAAACACCCACCTTACTGGATGGGCTCAATAGTACATGAAGATGATAGAACAGAGTCAGTGAACTTGAGGACAGATCAGAATTTACTTAATCTGAACGAGAGAAAAAAATAGTTTAAAAGAAAATGAACAGAGCCTCAGAGATCTTTGAGACATTAACAGAAAGTCTAACATTTGTATCATTGTAGTCCCAGAAGGAGAGGAGAAAGAATGTGGGGCTAAAGACAGTGTTCAAAGAAAAAAATAGCTGAAAACTTCTTAAATTTGGCAAAAAGACAGAAACATACAGATTAAAAAAGCTGAACAAACCCCAAATAATGTAAGTGCAAGTAAATCCATGCCAAGATACATCATAATTAAACTTCTGCAAACTAAAGACAAAGAAAAAAAATCTTAAAGCAACAAGAGAGAAAGAACATATTACCATATGCCTATAGGGGAACACCAGTGCTAATGACAGCAGGTTTTTCATCTGAAACCATGGGGGGCAGAAGGAAGTGCACAACAGTTCCAAGTGTTGAAATAAAGAACTGTCAACAGCAAATTCTATATCTGGGAAACTATCCTTCAGAAATGAAGAGGAAATAAAGACATTCATAGGGGAAAAAAGTAAGAGAATTTGTTACTAGCAGACCTGCCATTAAAGAATGGCTTAAAAAAACTCTCCAAAAAGGATATAACAGAAGAAGTTTTGGAATTTCAGAAGGGAAATAAAATCAGAATGGATATAATCTGGGTAAATATAATAGACTATCCTATTCGTGGATTTTTGTAATCATTTGATGGTGAAAGCAAAAACTATGACACCATCTGATGTGGTACTCAATATATGGAGAGGAAATACTTAATTGTATTTAAGGGACGCCTGGGTGGCTCAGTTGGTTAAGCGTCTGCCTTCAGCTCAGGTCATGATCCCAGGGTCCTGGGATCGAGCCCCACATCGGGCTCCCTGCTCAGCAGGAAGCCTGCTTCTCCCTCTCCCACTCCCCCTGCTTGTGTTCCCTCTCTCACTGTCTCTCTCTCTCTGTGTCAAATAAATAAATAAAATCTTTAAAAAAAAAAAAGACAATTGTATTTAAAAAGTGGGGAAGTAAAGAGACCTACATGGAAATAAGGCTTCAGTACTACTTTTAAAGTAGTAATACAGTGACATATAGTAGGTTGTGGTTAGTTATGTATTTTACTATAATAGCTAGAGCAATCACTACAAAAACTATCCAAAGTAAAATACTCAAAGGCACATTTAATAAGTTAAAAATGGAATTCTAAAATATGTTCAAGTAATCCAAAGAAGGCATACTGGTCAGGCCCCATCCAGTCCTCTGACTTACTGGAAAAAACATGAGCAAGCTGGTCAAAATCATCTTAGCTGGGTGCAGCCAAACTGTACTCATGTGACAAATAATTTTTTAAATGCTGTTTATTTAAGAAAAAGACTTTTTTTTAGAGCAGTTTTAGATTTATAATGAAATTGAAGGGAAGGTACAGAGATTTCCCATTTGCCCCCCACCCTCACACATGCACAACCTCCCCCATTATCAACATCCCCCACCAGAGTGGTAGATTCTTTTTAACAAGTATGACTTTACATTGACACATTATAATTACCCAAAGTCCACAGTTTACCTTAGACTTCACTCTTGGGATTGTACATTCTATGAGTTTGGACAAATATATAATAATATGTATCCATTATTATAATATCATACAGAGGGGCGCCTGGGTGTCTCAGTTGTTAAGTGTCTGCCTTCGGCTCAGGTCATGATCCCAGGGTCCTGGGATTGAGCCCCACATCGGGCTCCCTGCTCAATGGGAAGCCTCCTTCTCCCTCTCCCACTTCCCCTGCTTGCGTTCCCTCTCTCGCTGTGTCTCTCTCTGTCAGATAAATAAATAAAATCTTTAATAATAACAATAATAATAATAATATCATACAGAGTATTCTCAGTGCCCTAAAAATCCTTTGTGCTCTGCTTTTTCATCTTTCCCCCAGCACACATACACCCCTGGCAGCAAATAACCTTCTCGTCTCCCTGGTTTTGCCTTCTCTAGAATGACATAGAATTGGAATCATACAATATATAACCTTTTCATACTGGCTTCTTTCACTTAGTAATATGCATTTAAGTTTCCTCCATGTCTTTTTGTAACGATAGCTCATTTCTTTTTAGCTCTGAATAATATTCCATTGTCTGGATATACTAGAGTTTATCCATTTACCAACTGGAAGACATCTTGATTGCTCCCAAGTTTTGACAATTATGAATAAATCTGCCAGAAACATCCCTGTTCAGGTTTTGTGTAGACATAAGTTTTCAACTCCTTTGAGTTGAAATACCAAGGGAAGATGATTGCTGGGTCTTATGGTAAGAGTTATGTTTAGTTTTGTAAGAAACTGCCAAACTGTTTTCCAAAGTGATTGCAGCATTTTGCATTACCATCTGCAATGAATGAGCGTTCCTGTTGCTCCACATCCTTGTCAGCATTTGGCATTCTCATTGTTCTGGATTTTGGTCATTCTAATAGGTGTGCAGTGCTATTTCATTGTTGTTCCAATTTTCATTTTCCTGATGACACAGAATGGGGGAGCATCTTTTCATATGCTTATTTGCCAACTGTATATCCTCTTTGGTGAGGAATCTGCTTAGGTCTTTGATGCATTTTTTAATGGGTTGTTTATTTTCTTACTGTTGAACTTTAAGAGTTCTTTGTATATTTTAAATAGTGGTCCCTTATCCGATGTGACTTTTGCAACTATTTTTTCCTGGTCTGTGGCTTATCTTCTAATTCTCTTGTTATTGTCTCTCACAGAGCAGAAGTTTTTTATTTTAATGAGGTCCAGCTTATCGATTCTTTCTTTCATAGATAACATCTTGGTGTTGTATAACAAATGCTGTTTTAAGCTACTACAGCTTTTGAGTTATTTGTTATGCACAGTAGTTAACTGGTATTCACCTCAAAAGCCCTGACTAAAAAAGAATACCTAAAATGATCAACTTCATTGCTGTGAAAAACATGCTTTTTCTATTTTGCTTATCTAATTACCTAAGCCTAAAATCTAGGAGTTATCCTACTGTCTTCCCAATCCTTCATTTACTTAATTCTTTAGGCAAAAGAGAGCCTCTGAAAGATTTTAAGCAGGGAGAAATATGACCAGATTTCTACTTTAAGAAGATCTGTACCAGCAGTTCTCAAAAGCTGGCACAAGAACCTCTAGGGTCCCCAAGACCACTTTAGAAGGTTTGCAAGGTCAAAAATATTTTTATACTATTACTATTCACTCTCATTCTTTTATGAGAATACAGTGGAGATTTACAGAGACTACATGACATGGGCATCCCAGCAGATTGAAAGTAGAAATAGATATATGAGTCCATCTGTCTTCTATTAAATCAAACATTACAGACTTGCAAAAAAAATTTAAATGCTACTCTTCTCACTAAATTTTATTTAGTTTTGTAAAATATATTTTTAATAAAAATATCATGTTAACATGAAATGAGATTTTTCATCTTTAAATTTTTAACTTAATTTTTAAATTTCTCAGTGTTAATTTCTAATATGGTAAATATTACTATCACCCACATAAACAAAAGCTTTTTCAGGTCCTTAATAATTTTTGAGAGTGTAAAGGAGTCTTAGAGACAAAAAAAAATTGCAAACTATTTATCTAGACCAAGGAAATATGGCAATTTCAAAAAATACCAGATTATAGACAAGAAGATAAATAAGAAGCTAGGTTGAATACTTTCAAAGTGAAAGGTATGTTAACATAAATAATAGTAATGTGGATGGGTGGGAAGAGATGAATAAAAGAGATAATAAGAAGATAAAATCAAATGGGCCATTTCTAGCTTAGAAAATTATCCACTTGAAAAACTACAACTTACTCTTAAAGCCAAGGTCTTCTCCTCTGTGAAGCCTTTACTGATGCACCCAAGTTTGGTGTCACCCATGACCTGAAATGTAACTCCATTCATATGCCTGTCCTACCAACTACAATCATTCGTCTAATATGCCTGTACCCTCATGCAGCAAAGGCAGTCCTAAGAGGGAAGTATATTTCAATACAGGCCTACCTCCACCTCAAGAGGTAAGAAAAGTCTCAAATACACAACCTAAACTTACACCTTAAGAAGCTAGAAGAGGAACAACAAATAAGGCCTAAAGTCAGCAGAAGAAGGGAAACAATAAAAATTAGAGCATAAATAAATAATATAAAAACAAAAACAAAAAACAAAAAAACAGTAGAACAGATCAACGAAACTAAGAACTGGTTATTTGAAAGAACTAATAAAACTGATAACCCCTAGCCAGACTTATCAAAAAGAAAAGAGAAAGGATCTAAATAAACAAATCATGAATGAAAGAGGAAAGGTCACAACCAATACCACAGAAATACAAATGATTATAAGGGAATATTATGAAAAATTATATGCCAACAAACTGGGCCATCTGGAAGAAATGGATAAATTCCTAGAAACATACAAACTACCAAAACCGAAAAAGGAAGGAATAGAAAATTTGAATAGACCCATAACCAGCAACAAAATTGAATCAGTAATCAAAAATCTCCCAACGAACAAAAGTCCAGGGCCAGATGGCTTCCCAGAGGAATTCCACAGTCAAAGAAGAGTTAACACCTATTCTTCTCGAACTGTTCCAAAAAAAAGAAATGGAAGGAAAACTTCCAAATTCCTTCTACGAGGCCAGAATTACCTTGCTTCCAAAACCAGATAAAGACCCCATTAAAAATGAGAATTATATCCCTGATGGACATGGATGCAAAAATTCTCAACAGAACTAGCAAATTGAATCCAACAGTACATTAAAAGAATTACTCACCACAAACAAGTGGGATTTAGTCCTGGACTGCAGGAATGATTCAATATTTGCAAATCAATCAACGTGATATACCACATTAATAAAAGAAAGGATAAGAACCATATGATCTGGGGCACCTGGGTCGCTCAGTCATTAAGCGTCTGCCTTCGGCTCAGGTCATGATCCCAGGGTCCTGAGATTGAGCCCCACATCGGGCTTCCTGCCTGCTTCTCCCTCTCCCACTCCCCCTGCTTGTGTTCCCTCTCTTGCTATCTCTCTCTCTGTCAAATAAATAAATAAAATCTTGAAAAAAAAAAACCATAGGATCCACTCAAACCCTCAACAAAGTAGATATAGATGGACTATATCTCAACATCGTAAGAATCAACATATGACAAATCCACAGCTAGTATCATCCTCAATGGAGAAAAACTGAGAGATTTTCCTTCATGGCCAGGAACAAGACCACTTGGGGTGGGATGTCCACTCTCACCATTACTATCTAACATAGTACTGGAAGTCTTAGCCTCAGCAATCACACAACCAAAAGAAATAAAAGGCATCCAAATTGGCAAGGAAGAAGTTAAACTTTTAACTATTTGCAGACGATACGATACTCTGTGTATAGAAAACCTGAAATACTCCATCAAAAAATTGCTAGAACTAATACATGAATTCAGTAAAGTTGCAGTATATAAAATCAATGTACAGAAATCTGTTGCATTTCTCTACACCAATAATGAAGCAGCAAAAAAATAAATCAAGGATTGATCCCATTTACAACTGACCACAAACAATAAGATACCTAGAAATAAACCTAACTAAAGAGGTAAAAGATCTCTGCTCTGAAAACTATAGAACACTAATGAAAGAAATTGAAGAGGGCACAAAGAAACGGGAAGACATTCCACACTCATTTATTGAAAAAAACAAACATTGTTAAAATGCCTATACTACGCAAAGCAATCTATACATTTAATGCAATCCCTATCAAATTACCATCAGCATTTTTCACAGAACTAGAACAACTCTAAAATTTGTATGGAGCCCCAAAAGACCCCAAATAGCCAAAGCAATCCTGAAAAAGAAAAGCAAAGTGGAAGGCATCACAATACCAGACTTCAAACTGTATTACACAGCTGTAATCATCAAGACAGTATGATACTGGCACAAAAAACAGACACATAGATCAATGGAACAGAATAGAGAACCCAGAAATGGACCCACAACTATATGGTCAACTAATCTTTGACAAAGCAGGAAAGAATATCCAATAGAAAAAAGTCTCTTCAACAAATGGTGTTGGGAAAACTGGACAGTCACATGCAGAAGAATGAAACTGGACCGTTTTCTTACATCATACACAAAAATAAACTCAAAAGAATGAAAGACCTAAATGTAAGACAGGAAACCATCAAAATCCTAGAGAAGAAAACAGGCAGCAACCGCTTTGACCTCAGGCGTAGCAACGTCTTTCTACACACATCTCCGGAGGCAAGGGAAACAAAAGCAAAACTTCACTATTGGGACCTCATCAAGATAAAAAGCTTCTGTGATCAAAAACTAATGATGTAATGTATGGTGATTAACATAACATAATTTAAAAAAAAAAGCTTCTGCACTGCCAAGGAAACAACCAACAAAACTAAAAGGCAACCTTCAGAATGGGAGAAGATATTTGCAAATGTTTTATCAGATAAAGGGCTAGTATCAAAAATCTATAAAGGATTCATCAAAATCAACACCCAAAAAATAAATAATCCAGTTAAGAAACGGGCAGAAGACATGAACAGACATTTCTCCAAAGATATATGAATGGCTAACAGACATAGGAAAAAAATACTCAGCATCACTCACCATCAGGGAAATACAAATCAAAAACCACAATGAGATACCACCTCACACCAGTCAGAATGGCTAAAATTAGCAACTCAGGAAACAACAGATGTTGGTGAGGATTCAGAGAAAGGGTAACTGTCTTACATTGTTGGTGGGAAAGCAAATTGGTGCAGCTACTCTGGAAAACAGTAAGGAAGTTCCTCAAAAAGTTGAAAATAGAACTACCCTATGACCCAGCAATTGCACTACTAGGTATTTACCCAAAGGATACAAAAATACAGATTCAAAGAGTACATGCACCCCAGTGTGTTTATAGCAGCATTATCAACAATAGCCAAACTATGGAAAGAGCCCAAGTGCCCATCGACTTATGAATGGGGAAAGAAGATTATATATATAAGAAGATATATATAATGGAATATTACTCAGCCACCAAAAAGAATGAAATCTTGCCATTTGCAATGAAGTGGCTGAAACTAGAGGGTATTATGCTAAGCGAAATAAGTCAGAAAAAGACAAATACCATATGATTTCACTCATACATGGAGTTTAGGAAACAGAACAGATGAACGTGTGGGTAGGGGGAAAAAAGAAAGAAGGTAAGAGGGGAAGGCAAAGCATGAGAGCCTCTTAACGATAGAGAACAAACTAAGGGTTGCCGGAGGGGAGGTGGGCTGGGGAGAGGGGGAGGATGGGCTAGATGGCTGATGGGTTAAGGAGGGCACTTATTGTGATGAGCACTGGGTGTTGTATGGAAGTGATGAATCACTAATTCTACTCCTGAAACCAATATTATACTATATGTTAACTAACTAGAATTTAAATAAAAATTTGGAAGAAAAACATTTGAATATGTTATTTGAATATATTTGAAAATATAGCTTCCACACCATCAGAAGGTAAAAAGGAATTAATTTGTAGATTTTATTACTTTTAAAAATATAATAATAATAATAATAATAATATGCCCATACCCTCTACTGGACTTCAGTTTCCTGAAGTTGAGGACAATATCTTGAGTAAGTTCTCTGCCTACATAGTGCCTACCATATATAATACGCTTTCAATAGATGTCAGATGAACACGTAATAGGTAGAAAAATTACTGGTTTACCCTCACCCTTTCTGCTCACGAAAAGGATCTTGGTGTGCTAACTTTCCTGCTACTTTGGTCCATCGAGATGAGTTCAATTTTTCCAGAAATTCCTAGATTTGGGGCACCTGGGTGGCTCAGTTGGTTAAGCGACTGCCTTCGGCTCAGGTCATGATCCTGGAGTCCCGGGATCAAGTCCCCACATCAGGCTCCCTGCTCAGCAGGGAGTCTGTTTCTCCTTCTGACCCTACCCCCTCTTGTGCTCTCTCTCTCTCACTCTCTCTCTTTCAGATAAATAAATAAATAAATTAATTAAATAAAATCTTAAAAAAAAAAAGAAATTCCTAGATTTTGAGAAAGAAAGGGACAAAAATAGTAAGAGACAGAGCCAGGTTTGAGAGAGAGAGACATGAGAGAAGAGGGAGGGAGACAAGAGCTTCTAGAAGTGTTACTAAGGGTTACAAACTCGTCTTTCATTTCATATTCTTAAGGAGGCAGAATTACTTTTTAATTACTTTCGGTTGCTAGACTGTTTCTTTAGTGTGGTACTGTGCCAAGACTGGGCCATATGGGGCCTAAGAATTTATTTGGATTATAAATGAAGCATGCATGCATGAACTAAGTTAATGTGAGGCATTTTTCGCTAACAGACTTTATGTTTCATAATATTTTGTGTGCATTTTGGTTAAGCAAGTCCAGGGGCTTTGGTTTCAGCCTAAGTTGTTGCCTCTGCTGGGATTCAGACACGTCTGGGCACGTCTGATGAGGTAGTAGCAGCCCGCAGGTGTCTATACAAATTGATCTGCCTAGGAGGGCGGAGTAGCTGTAGGGAGTAGGGCTTTTCAAGGCACACTATGGGAGACACCTGGGACTTAAAGGGAACAACATGGTGGCTATCCCATTCAAGACTCGTAGACTCACATTTCAGCTCTTAGGAGAGAGAGGTACTACAGGCAAAAAAGGAAAAAAAAAAAAACTGTTTTCCCAAAGGAACTTAGGAGACGCTGCCTAAAACCCTCTTTGTGTGCCCGCTGACAAAATATTTTCTTTGTGGAACGCAGCTTGTACCTGGGCCAGAGTCTGTTGCGGGCCATGCAACTCTACTTGGTCTCTCTAGTTCGCAGCTTGGGGAGTGACAGCGGACAGCAACCGCTCTGAGGTAGTTTCTCATACAGGGAACATCACTGAGCAGAATGGCGTTACTAAGAGCATAGGAGATACCCGCTAAAGATACCTAAAAATATAGTTGGCGGGGAGTTTTCAGGAGGCTAAGGCTCTCACAAGTCAGTAAAATTTGAGTTGTTACAGTTAATGTGACTTCATTTGTGCGCCCTGATTTCTAACACAAATGATGACACAAGCCTAGCTAGCACCAGGCTTTGTGGAAGCCATGTTAAAATACAAATCATGACTGCACCTATAAGTGGGTCTCTCAGTTTATTCAGTGAATAAACCTTACTTCATTTCAAAAAGAATTTGAGGCAGCTGACAACTAATTTAACAAGTTGCTCCCTGAAGCGATTCAGTTGAAAGAAACAATGTTTCCCTGAAAGCTAAGACGTCATGATCAAAAGCCTATTTGTTAAGCATTTACTCGCAGGTAGCGAGCGTGGCGCTAAGTCTTGTCAAGAAAGCTTCACAAACATGACCGTGCTCTTCGGAATTCTGCAGTCTGAAGTAGGTTGAGAGTTCATTTTAGGAATGGAATGATGAGATTAGAAGTTTCTATTTATAACAAATGAGAAAAAGAAAAAACTAGCAGTCTGGAAGAGAAGCGGGTGTGCCCTGAGTGATGTATAAGACACATGTTTTTTGTTTCCTCTTACAACAAGACCCTACAGAAACCTTCTTTTCCCTTTACATCATCTATTACCACCATTTTGCATTTTCATAGCATATGCACCTAAAGTACTCACAAATCTCCTCTCCAAAGATGTTATAAGGTAGAGGATAAGTGCTATTTTGTTGATAGTGTATCTGTGATAATACTTCAAAGAATAGTTTACTCCCCCACACATGGCTTCGGGTTTCACTGATAACTGAATGAGAATGTCCCAGAGGTGAGATGACCCGCAAAGAACTGTATTATAATCTTTAAATAAAGAACAGAAGAGCCTCCAGGAGTCTAAAAATATGAAATATCATGGTTCTTTTTCTGTTTTTCCTTCCCTACGAGTCATTTTTAACTTTCTCCCAAGGAACAATTCTTTTTCATTTCTAAAAAAACCAACATAAGAAAAATCTAAAAAGCTATTGGTTTTACCTTTTCTTTAGAATTCCAGCAACCCTTATAAAAGATTTATCTTGACTCTAATGCCAGCAAAGGGAATCTGAAATTTAATCTGCTTCTGGTAGTAAATTAAATAAAGATTTTTAGACACCGATCAAATCTCATACTACTGCACAGATGTTGCAGTGAAAAAGTCAAAACCTGTTATAGTTTCCAATTAGTAAACTACTCCTTTCCATCGCTGGGCTTGCAGATAAACACAGGTACTGTGATAAATGTGGAGATACAGAGGTTTAGGCCATGGTCAGACATTACACAGGTGTCCTTCATAAATGTCAGAGACAGAATCAACTATTCCTTAGAGACTGGAGTTTTCAGGGCTAAAGCTCTAGACACATTCATCACAGAAGCCGGCAAGATGCCATTGCCCCAAAGCAGAGCCAAGCCAAGCGTGCTTAGTTACATTAAAATCTTGCAGCACATCTAGTAATTAGAGGCCCTAAAATGGAAACCCAAGCATTAGTGTAGAAAAGTCATCATGGGAAGTAAAATCACAGACATTCAGTTTCTACTTGTGAAGCTTATGATAGAATTGCAGTCATTTTCTGTGGACTTTCTACAGCAAAAGGAAATCAAATTATTCCAGGAGGAAAATATGCTGCGGTTTTCTTTTCCGAGGAAAACACAATTTGCTCTCTCCTATTATGTTTGACTGAGGTCAGAATCGACATTGTTGCCAGTACGTCTGCTATTAAAAGTCTTGAATAAGCCTCTAAATAATGACATGTTAAAATACTGAGCAGAAACAGAAAAACCCAAAGGTTTTCTTTTTGAGGATAATATGAATCATTCATTTATTTCAGTAGCTTGAGACATTTATTTATAAACACACTTAGAAGAATTAGTGATACTATACATGAGTCATTTAAAACCTCATCTTCTTTCATTAGAAAGTCCAGCCTTTAACCTTGCTCAGTCTGAGCAAATGTTTCATGATTTGAGTGTTTATTCTGTATTTTAATGCTAAGTCTACAACTTAGCTTCATTCTAAATGTTATTGGACCTAAATTTTTAGTTTCCCCTAAAGCAGTTAGGAATTTCTCATTAAAAAACATTTATCAAGAACAGCCAATAGAATTCAGGAAGTTTATACTAACCCAAGCATAAAATTCTTAGAGAATTCTAAGACAGTATTAGTGACAGTTTAAACAGTTATAACAAAGACATTCGACACAGAGTGGTTCACACAAAAGGAATTTTATTTCTCTTCTACAATACAGTTTAGATACAGATGGCTAGTCCACAAAACCAGCCGGGACCCAGATTCCTTGTATCTTTTTATTCTGCATCCCCTAAAGTGTTGTCATGCACCATATGGTCAAAATTGAGTTATCAGCAACTGGGTGTTCCAGCCAGCAAGAGTGGGGAAATATACAAAGTAAAGGGCAAACAACCTCTTTCTAAAGAAAGTAACACACAAGTTGCCCACATCACTTTTGCTCACATCCTTTTTTTTTTTTTTCTTAAGATAGAGAGAGAGAGAGCAGGGGGAGGGACAGAAGGAGAGAATCCCAAGCAGACCCCCCACCCATCATGGATCCCAACTCAGGGCTCAATCCCAGAACCACAAGATCACAACCCCACCCGAAAACAAGAGTCGGATGCCCAACCAAATGAGTCGCCTGGGTGCCCCACTTTTGCTCACATTCTCCTGGCAAAAACGTATCTGCAGGGCAACAATTGGCTATAAAGAAGCTGAAAAATATAGTATTCAGCTGGAAGATTTTGTGCCTAGCTAAAATTCAGAGGTTCTTGGGGCGCCTGGGTGGCTCAGTCATTACGCGTCTGCCTTCTGCTCTTACACATCTGCCTTCTGCTCAGGTCATGGTCCCAGGGTCCTGGGGTCGAGCCCCACATCGGGCTCCCTGCTCGGCGGGAAGCCTGCTTCTCCCTCTCCCACTCCCCCTGTTTGTGTTCCCTCTCTCGCTGTGTCTCTCTCTGTCAAATAAATAAAATCTTAAAAAAATAATAAATAAATAAAATAAAATTCAGAGGTTCTCTTACTAAAAGAAAAAGAGGGGCGCCTGGGTGGCTCGGTCCTTAAGCGTCTGCCTTCGGCTCAGGTCATGATCCCAGCGTCCTGAGATAGGGCCTCGCATAGGGCTCCCTGCTCAGCGGGGAGCCTGCTTCTCCCTCTCCCGCTGCCTGCTGCTCCCCTTGCTTGTGGTCTCTTTCTGTCAAATAAATAAATAAAATATTTAAAAATAAATAAATAAAAATAAATAAAAGGAAAAAGAGAATGGATACTGGGGGGCAATTGCAGTCTCTGCCACAGACAGTATATCCTGAGGTGTGTTAAAGAAACACTAGTTCCATAAGATGTCAACATTTTGCCAAAAAGTAAGTTCTTTATATCTGGACTTATCAGAGCCTTTAATATACGAACATTTAAACTCTATGAGGGAAGAATAGCTTTGCTACATTTCTCAAATCCATGTATTTGACCATGGATCCCATTTTTCAAAGGTCAACTCTTAGAGCCAATGCACTGTGGAACACATTTTGGGAACCACTACTCTAGAATGCTACATTTAAATTTATTAACTCTGGTTACATATCAAAATTTATCTAAGTGAAAAATGAAAACATTGTCATATATTCACATGCTATATACTTTAAAGGGATTGAATATACCTAAAGACTGCATATTTTAATTCTTACAGTGAACTCATTAAGATTAGTTTGTGAAACCATCTTGCTTTTTCCTTAAAAAGTGGGAAAAGGGAATTTTTTTTATGTAAGGCAAAAAAAAAAAATGTATATAACAGGCATCCTACATAATGGAGTCTCCCAAGGGTTAATGGTCTAGCCCAGGTTAAGTTAGTAAGCCTCTAAGATCAGGTTCATAGGGCCCCAAGTCAAACAGTTTAACAAATGGAATATCAGTTACACAGTGTGTTAAGGTGCCCAGATCACTGTCCTTTAACACGCAAAGCTACAGGGTAGGGTCCAGGTATTAGAGCCCTTGGAACACCTTGCATACACATTGCTGGGGTATAGGATGAGGCAGTGGAAACTAAAGAGCATTACCTTTGGTACATAGGCAAAGAAAACAGCCTGACACTAATTCACAGTTCAGATTGTGAAAAGAACTTTGGAACCCACCGGACCTGTGTTCCAGTTCTGGCTCCAGCACTTCCCAGCTATTTGGCTGCAAACAAGCTAACATGAGCCTGTTTCCTCATCTATAATATGAAGACTACACTATCTACTTCATAAAGTTTTTGTGAGCATGAAATGGGAAGTAGTATATAACATACCTAGCACAGTGACTGCCACATAATAGAGGTCCTAAAATGTTCGTTTTCTTCCATTCTTACCACTCTTCCCCAGCGCAATGGTTAAAATCATGGGTGATGAAGACATACATAGCTAAATTTCAGTCCTTGCTCTGCCACTTCATAGCTGTGTGACCTTGAGCCAGTTTTTTAATCCTTCTAAGTCTCTGTTTCCTCATCTATAAACTGAGTATGTAATAGTACTTACTTCATGGGCTTAAGGATGAAATGTAATATTAAGAAATTAGTACAGTGACTGGTACACATTGCACTTCATCGAAACTAAGACTTCATCAATTTTAAGATGCATCCTGATTTTATAGATGTTTAAATATGGAAGAAAAATATGTGCATCTTAGAATTGATAAAATATGGTAGTAAGGACTTAATGAATTTTAGTTGTTGTTATCACATATAATTTATTATTAGGGAGATTTATGTGGAGTCCTGGGGTAGAGTCTACAGAGATTGGAAAGATCAACAACTTTGCGTCCTAGATGAAATCAAGAGAGTTAGCATTATGACCACAATATAGTGTGATTAATGTAATAATAAAGCTATATCTGTGGTGGGGAGATACTACAGAAAAAGCTACGATAAACTTGAGGATTTGGGTTTAGGATTATGGGGACGGGAAGATGGAGAGGAAAACTTCACAAAGAATTGATTCATAAACAGGGTTTTCAAGAATAAAGTGTTTTACAGCTAAAAAGGACATCCCAGACAGAGGAGAAAGCAAGCGAAAAATCACCAATGTTGGAGGAACACAAGATAGCTCAGCATTACTGGAATGTAAATTGCTTTCATCTTGGATGAGAGAATTCACAGGAATCCACATGGCCAGCAAAGATAAGCCCTCTTCATTCCCTGAAGGGGCGGCTTCTAAGTAGAAGAATTTAAATCCATTCAGAGAAGAAACAAAATAAATGTACCTAATCGCCTAACCCTATAGGTTAATACAAAAGAGATGAATGAAATCTCTCGGGCAATAAGAAAAATAGACTTGGAGATACGATTTCCTAAAGAAAACTATGTCCTAATCAAAGAACAAAAGATGACAAATTTGAGTGTCCTTCATGTTTCTAAGAGACTAGTCCCAAACAAATCTATTAGCAAATAGATCGTTCCTTAAAAAAACAAAAACACTATGTTAAGCACATTGTACTTCCACTCTAAATTTTAAAATTTTCTATGCTACCAGTACAACAATCCCATCATTTTGGTCTTAAAGCCCATTGAGTTTCATTTCAGTTCTTGTGCTAAATCAGTTTCTAAATACCAACTGGATTTTGTACATATTCTGAGTATTACATCTTTTACAAATGTGTAGAAAATACACTCTGACCACCAAATCATTTGGAATCAGTAGACAGTCCATCTTTGATCCAAAAATTCCCCTCAGAAAGGTCAAGGTAAGAAGAGCATACTATTCTTATATTAAAAAAACTAATAATGCTCATTCAGGGTATTTCATGGGTAAGACATGGAACCAGTCTCCTCAAGTTTCTGCTTCACTCGAAGTATTACACCTCCAGTCTTTCATATATAACCATTTCTGACCACTTTGCATATATAATGGGAATTCTAAATGACTAAGCAGAAAATGGAAAAATACCTTACACATCTTGAACAAATGTTTAGCTTTTGAACACCTTGTCTGGCACTGTATGAAAGAGGGTAGGGGCGCCTGGGTGGCTCAGTCAGTTAAGCGTCTGCCTTGGCTTCAGGTCATGATCCCAGGGTCCTGGGATCAAGCCCCGCATCGGGCTCCCTGCTCAGCAGGAAGCCTGCTTCTCCCTCTCCCTCTGCCCCTCCCCTTGCTCGTGCTTGCTCTCGTTCTCTCTCTCTGTCTCTCTCAAATAAATGAATACCATTTAAAAAAAAAAGAAAAAGAAAAATGTTATACTGAGATTCTCCCTGAGATAATACCCACGGCCACATCTAGGTATACAGAGTATGGGCTACAATATGGCTGGGCTCCAGCAATGAGCACAGCAAACATAAAACCCTGCTGTCAGGAAGCATAGGCAGACTAAGTCCAACAATAAAAAGGAAAAGCACGAAGCCATGGGAATAAACCCCAAACTCAAGGATTTATTCTCCACCCAAAGGTAGATTCTGCCTGTGGAGACAGCATTTGAGAGGCCACCACAGGAGTCGCCTGACCCCAAGGTACTGAAGCCAATGGTTTCACACAACCAGTGTCAGGGTTTGCTTGTACCAGTCTCTTCCTCTCACCCTCCTTCCCAGCCTCCAAATATACACACCCTCCTTCCCAGCCTCCAAATATACACACCCTCCTTCCCAGCCTCCAAATATACACATCCAAATAAAACCCTATTTTAAACTGCTCTTGACTGTCAAAATCTTAGCTGGGATTGTGTGACCAGGCACTGTGGAAAACAGTGAGACTCAGGGGGATCAGAAAGGAAGAACAGGATGCTCATAATAAGGAGGAACATGTGCCCAAGGCCTGCTAATAATGCTCAAGTGCTTTCCACTCTAGACCCCCCTTTGCTAGGGTTCAAGGGCTTTCTCAAAATAGTCCTTCTCCATTTAAAAAGCAGCATCTCCCCTTTGGTTCCCTAATCCCCAGTCACTGGTTGAGGTTTCTCTGCTTTAGTTCTATTTCTTTTTTGGCTATGAAAGAAATTTCTTCAAATTCCCAACCCCCTCCTCTGTTATGCTTAGGTTCCATAGCAATCAGTTGGGGGCAACATTTAATGATTTACAGCTTTGAGGCTTTTTTACAGACTATTTTCAGATAGACAGGGAGATTTTCATGTCACAGAATTGAGCTGTTACAGAAATAGAACAAGGGAAAGAATTTCACACCTTTCATTACACCCTTGCAGCTTTTGCTCCCTGTGCTTGGGGAAAGGGGCTGGTCTCCTTAGGGTCCCTCTCCTCAGGGTCCTGAAAGCTCTGAATCCGAGGCCAAGGCAGACTAAAGAGGCAAAAAGTGGGAGGACGGGGTGGTAGAAAATGTGCACAAAGGAAGTAAACAGTTAATAAGCAGAGAAGAGCAGCAACGGAGCAGGGTGGGTGAAGTGCAATGAAGAGGACTTTGCTAGAATAGCTCTTGGATTTGTGATCTACAGATAGACATTCCATTTAAAAAAAAAATTCCTGGGAAAAAATTATCTTCCTTATCATAAATGTCCTTTTTTTCGTTCCTGATGCCCTTACAATAAAATCCCTCTCACAATCTGAGCCTGCATCTCAATCTTGCTCTCAGTGGCTGATAAAATAATTCCAGCTAAGTTTTTAACCTGATAGTCAAGAGCAGTTTAAGTTGGGGAAATACTGAATTAAGCAAACTTAAAATGTATTTGTACTTCCAAAATTCCTCTATCTTGTAGTGAAAGGGATAGAGTAGAGGTGAATATATTGCAGTGTCTCCTAGAATCATTTTTCCATAGGACTCTTTTTCTAAGCACTTTCATCTCCTCATAAAAGATAAAAATTTATAAGAAAATATTGGGTTCCCTGCTAAAGGACAATATTTTGGTCTCAGGACCCCTTTGCACTCTTAAAAATTATCAAAGACCCCAAGGATTTTTTTTTTAAAGATTTTATTTATCTACCTGACAGATAGAGACACAGTGAGAGAGGGAACACAAGCAGGGGGAGTGGGAGAGGGAGAAGCAGGCTTCCCGCCGAGCAGGGAGCCCGATGCGGGGCTCGATCCCAGGACCCTGGGACCATGACTGGAGTAGAAGGCAGACGCTTAACGACTGAGCCACCCAGGCATCCCCAAAGAGCTTTTGTTTACTGATATTTGCCATCCTGGAAATTAAAACTTAGAAAATTTAAAATTTGATTAATTCACTTTAAAATATAATAATAAACTTGTTACATGTTAATATAAATAACATTTTTTATTTTTAAAAGATCTATATTTTCCAAAACAAAAATATTTTGTGAGGAGATTGGCATTTAGATTTTTACAAATCCCTATAATGTCCAGATTAATAGGAGACAAGATTCTCACATGTGCTTCTGCACTCCATCTATAGTGATAAGTCTGGAAAACTTTCCTATACACTCATGAAAGAATAAGAGAGAAAAAGGCCAATGTCATCTTAGTGTCATTATAAAAATAATTTAGACCTAGAGGACTCCCTGAAAGGGTCTGAAAATTCCCCAGAGGATCCCATACTTTGAAAACTGCTGACCTAGGGCATGAATGGCCTGTGGAAAGAGGAATGGGAGGAAGGAAAGAATAAACCATTTATGAGTGTCTACCACATGCCAAGAAACAGGCTAGGAATTTTCATTAATGTTAATTCACTTTATCTAGTAACCATTTAAGGAGGTAGTCATTATTTCCTTTGTCTATGCAGGTGAAGAAACAGACTCAGAAGGACTGTGTAATTTACCAAGGTCAAACAACTCGTAAGAGGCAATACTAGTTTGAGGCTGATTTATGGACGCCAAGGTATCTTAAAGAAGCAGTTTTCAATGTTGTGTCACTGCACTAATTTTCTATTGCTGCGTAACAAATTACCACAAATTTAGCAGCTTAAAACAACATCCATTTATTCTCACAGTTATGTAAGTCAGAAGTCCTAGAGGTACCCAAATGGGTTCTCTGCTCTGAGTCTCACCTTCAAGCTATTAGCATGGCTGACTTCTCATCTAGAGATTCTGAGGAAGAATGTGCTTCCAAGCTAATTGAGGCCCTTGGCCAAATTCAATTCCTCACAGGTGTAGGACCAAGATCCTCATTTTCTCGCTGGCTGCTGCCAGGGATCGCTTTCAGCTCCTAGAAGTTATTCTCAGGTCCAAGGCACTTGTCTCTCTCCATCTTCAAACCAGCAATGAGGAATCTCCCTCGCATGTTTAAAAACTTTGGCATCCATGGGGCACCTGGGTGGCTCAGTCGGTTAAGGGTCTGATTTCTTGATTTCGGCTCAGGTCATGATCTCAGGGTTGTGAGATGGAGCCCCGAGTCAGGCTCCTCACTGGACGTGGATTCTGCTTAAGATTCTCTCTCTCTCCCTCTCCCTCTGCCCCTCTCCTCCAACTTTGGCATCTACCTGATTCTTTTTCCATTTCTCAACTTTCCCAGAGCCGAAATATATGTGCTAACCTCAGTTTGCTCTCTGTTCCAAGATGAATGCCTCCATCTTGGGTCAGTAGCCCATTCCTGGCCCAGAGTCAGACTCAGTGTATGTCACAGAGCCCAGCAGACAAAACCTCTCTGTTTCACAGCAACTGAGCTGTTATCTCCCTACACCTTCTGGATTCAAATAGTTAGCCAGGCTTGACTTCTCCCCCTAGACCCTGTGGTTCCATGGCCCCAACTTTAAATGAGGAGAGAGATTAACTTCTACAGGTCACACTGGCAGCCCTCTTTCATCTGCTGTCAAATGTCTTTTCTCCTTTCTCCTTTCATCTTCATAAAGATAAATTCAGACCTTCTTATAGCGCTCTTCTAAAATAGTGCTAAATTTAGAAATCATCTCTATAGAACACTGCTACAAAACAGCTTCATTAAGTGCATAATACATGATTTTAGGATTAAAGGCTTTGGAGTTCTACAAATTCTAGTCAAAACATTGTTAAATATCAAACTAAATTCATATTAATTTTGTTGAGAGAAATTTATAAGAATATTATAAAACCCCCTTAAAGGAGCTGGAAATCAACTCCCTTTCTTCCTTTCCTGCTGGGTTGTTGTAAAATTAATGCCATCCCAAAAGCGTGGCATGCTTTATAAGCACACTTTTTTCTTTTGCTTTATTTTTATTCATGTACATTTTCACTTCTAGATTTCAAAAAGAAAGCATTCAGAGAATAAGGTCACTAATTGTTTCCCACATGTACTCATTGTGATTCAAGTGGAATACTAATTTAATAGCCACTGGGAGTGGAATTAGCTCAAGGATCTGTGAATTGGATTACACCAATGACAGAGTATGTAAAGGACAGGGACAAGGAAAAAGAGAAGCGATGAAGGAGAAAGAGGAAAGGAGAGGGCATAGGAGACAGGAAGAGCCATGAAGAAGAGACACAAACAGAGCATTCACATGCCAAAAATCAACTGATACCAATCAATTAACTGACCAACTAACATTTATTGGATTAGGCATTTTTAGGGTCTTCTGTTTGTGTGTCTGGGGATACACCCAGAGAAATGCAATCGTAAACCCACCACTCAGAGCTTTAAGAAATTCACATATTTAAAAAAAAAAAAATTCACATATTAAGCCATGAGTCCTTGGTCTAAGTCCCGAGGTTTTGGCCTGGGGATCCAAGAGTAAATGCAACAAAAGGAAATTTCAGAATCTCTAGTCAATGTGGAATTGCCTTTTTGGATCTATATTCATGCATAGGTAACAGTATTATTCTAAAGAGTAGAAAATCATACCTTTTTAGGCAAAAAGAATCTGTGGTTTGCCCACATAGCAATGTGATTATAGTTCCTGAGGAATGAAAATCACGCAGGTCAGTACCATCCTTTTTTTTTTTAATTAACTTCTTTTTTATTTTTTTAAAGATTTTTTTATTTATTCATTTGACAGAGAGAGATACAGCAAGAGAGGGAACACAAGCAGGGGGAGTGGGAGAGGGAGAAGCAGGCTTCCCGCGGAGCAGGGAGCCCGATGCGGGGCTCGATCCCAGGACCCTGGGATCATGACCTGAGCCGAGGTAGACGCTCAACCAACTGGGCCACCCAGGCACCCCCTAACCTCCTCTTCTTGTAAGGACACCAGTCATAATAGATTACAGCCCTCCCTAATGACTTCCTTTTACCTTAGTAACCTCTTTGAAGACCTGATCTCCAAATACAGTCACATTTTAAGCTCCTGGGAATTAGGACTCCAACATATGAATCTGGGGGGAGACACAATTCTGCCCACCACAGTGATCTTTTGAGAAACTTTGCTCTGATAAGATAAATTCTTATCTGTGGATATAAGTAATCTTAATCAACTGTTGCTGCCATCTTTAATGCAAATTTTTGCATTAAAAAAACAAAAGCCACCAAGGTTTTCACAAATACAAACTCTGAAAGAAGAAGAGTTTCAAAATAGGCAAAAGAACAAGCAAAACCTAATCTATCCCCTTGAGTTTTATATTCTCTTTGTGACTTTCTCACGTTAATTCTGACCTTACCACCATGCCATCCATGAAGCAAACATGCTTTCTTTTTGTTTGGTTGTCTTAAATTTGCTTAGTTTATTGCCTTTAATGAAAGAGAGTTGCAAAATGTTGAAAAAAAAATGTGGAAATAATATAAGCTCAGATGATCTCTCAAAGAGCCTAACCAATGAATGACTGAAAATACTATTTAAGTCCTACCTCTGGGGGCTCCTGGGTGGCTCAGTTGGTTAAGTGACTACCTTCAGCTCAGGTCATGATCCTGGAGTCCCAGGATCGAGTCCCACATCGGGCTCCCTGCTCAGCAAGGAGTCTGCTTCTCCCTCTGACTCTCCCCCCTCTCATGCGCTCTCTCTCTCTTTCCCTCTCTCTCAAATAAATAAGATCTTTGAAATAAATAAATAAATCCTACCTCTGCCACTCACATAAGACTAAGTTGCCTACTATTCACTTTGAGCCTTAGTTTCTTGATCTGTAGAATAGGAACAGTAATTCCCCTGTGGGGACATTGAAAGGAAACTGCAGGACGGGGGGGGGGGGGGAGGGAGCGGCGGGGGGGGGGGTTGTCAGACAGCTAACATTGGCACACCACTGCCCCCTGGAAGCAATTTTTAGAAATAGGTGGGCAGTGGCCAGGGCAAACCTGAAATGTGGAAGCTGTGAAACAAAAACCATGAGATGACTTCCTTGTAATGCACACTAACTTTTAATGGTTAATCTTTTTGCCTCCTCAGTACTTTTTCTCTCCCACTACTATCAGCAGTCCAAAACAAACAGTGCGGGAAATTTCAGGAGCCATTCAATTACCCCAGAGGAATTGTAGTATATACTCTTTACCTTTATTTTTCCCTCTCCCCTAAAACACAAGGATTTGTGATGACTATCCATGTCTTTGTGTCATTAATGATGACTTTTTCTAGAATTGTGATAAAATACACATAACATAAAAGTTACCAGGGCACCTGGGTGGCTCAGTCGGTTAAGAGTCTGCCTTTGGCTCAGGTCATGATCCCGGGGTCCTGGGATCGAGCCCCAAATGCTACTACCAGGAAAAAAAAAAATCATTTTTTATGTTGATGAACAACTTCCATGAATATCTAACCCAAACATTAGCTATAGTCCTGGTGACTGGTGAGACTCACGTATATTTCGGCACTGACCCTAAGTGCACTGCTTCCCCACCTCCATTCTCTGTTTTTACGCATAGTGACCCAGCTGGCCACTGCCCTACTCCTTCACTGTGCAAAATACTGCCTTCCTAATGAATTCCTAATGAATGTAGCAGACATGACTGATTCTGAAGACAGCAGTGGGGGAAGCCAAGAAAAGTAATCAATGTAAAGTTTTATTTCATACATCCTGTTCTTTTGAAGAAGTCCCTGAGCCATTTCTTCTCCAAGGAAATTTTTACATACCACATCTTCCATCTTCCCTGCTGCTATATAACCTCCTTCTGTCTTCCCTTTCCACCCTCTCTGGCTTACACCTGATCCCAAAATTCCTTTCAATTTCTTATGTAAAAGGGTTCGGCTTTCTCTTTACCCCTTTCTGCTTGTCACAGCTATGCCAAAGGAGCCCCATCTTTCCAAGGGAGCACACCCATCTAAAACAATCACTGTTTTCTCCCAGAGAATTCTGAGTACACCATTTAAATACTAGTTTTTTTCTCTCTACATATATATAAATTTTTAAAACCATAAAAAAAATAGTATCGCACTATCAGGCCTGCTACATTGCTCAATTCTGGGGGCACCATTCACATCCTAGTCTATGTGGGTGGGCCCCCCGGAGGTTGGTGTCTCTGTGTCTCTGTGTCTCTATACAAAGAGTCCCTCAATACTATATTTTTTATTTTGTAACTCCACAGTGCCATGGACATATTTCCCTGTCACGAATTGTGGTTATATATCATTATTTCAATAGCTGTGTAGTGTTCCATACTATATAATGTTCCACCGTCTGTGATTGACACACATGACTGACCCCTTATTTCTTATTATTATGAAAAATGCTATGGGACGCCTGGGTGGCTCGGTCAGTTAAGCGTCCGACTCTTGATTTCGGCTCAGGCCATGATCTCAGGGTTGTGAGGTCAAGCCCCATGTCAGGCTCCACATTGGGCGTGGAGCCTGCTTAAGATTCTCTCTCCCTCTCCCTCTGCCCCACCCCCCTCTAAAAAAAAAAAAGAAAGAAAGAAAAATGCTGTAATTAACTCCTCAAACATGTACCTTTCTGAAGATATCAAATTATATCCTTAGAATAAATTCCTAGATACAGAATAAAAGGTATATACATTTTGCTACATGTTCCAAATGGCCCTCTTAAGAAGTCTTAGTTTTTACTACATGGGAGTTCTTTTTCATACACACAATTTCCAGTCATGAGAATTACTATATTCATTCTCCTTTTTTAACATGACAGGTGAAAAAGGACATCTTAATAAGCTTTTGTTTTCTTTTCTCTGATTACAAGCAAAGTTGAACATCTGTTATATATATTTATTGGCCATTTGCACTTTTCCATTTGTGAATAGCATCTTTATTTTTTGGTCCATTTTCCATACGTGATTTATCTTTTCCTATCAAGTTATAAGAGCCATTTAAAAATTAGCAACATAACTATCTAATTTCTATTCAGAAATTCCCTTTTACCTCAAGGCCCTTCTGCAATTACAACTAGACCATGACAATAAGACATTGCTTCAATAGAGTGATAAACAGGGAGAAGACAAAAAACTCAAATTCTTGACTTGGAGTTCCAAAATAAGCACTTGATATCTGTAATATAGATAAGTTCAAAAGTCAAAACCTTTGACAGAAAAAAAAATTAAGTCCTAGTCCATATCTGTCATATATGTTACCAATATTTTTCCTAGGTTGTAATTTACCTTTCAACCTTTTGGGGTTTTGTTTTGGCTTAGTGTTTGTTTCTTTGTTGCCTTACAGGTCTTTGAATTTATTCTTTGTTTTCTTGATTAGCCTCGAAAAGTTTCCTCAGGCCCCACATCATAAAAATATCCAACAATATTTTCTCCATTTTTCTTTCTTTCTCTCTCTCTCGTTTTTGTTTTTGTTTTTTAAGAGAGGGAGATAGGGGGGTGGGGGGAGGGGCAGAGAGAGAGGGAGAGAGAAAATCTCAAGCAGGCCAGATGCAGACCCTGAAGAGGGGTTTGATCTCACAACCCTGAGTTTATGACCTGAGCCGAAATCAAAAGTCGACCCTTAACTGACTGAGCCACTCAGGTGCCCCAATTTTCTCCATTATTCTTATGGCTTCATTTCTTATAATTAAAACTTTGCTGCATCTGCATTCATTTAAGGGCAGAGACAAAAAGAAGAAATCCAGCTATTTTTTTCCAAATGATCATCAGTTTTCCCAAAATGACTCATTAGTTTATATTTTCCTTAATAAGTTTAATGACAACTTTATCATGAATTAAATTTCTATATATACAAGAGTCTATATCTGAATTCTACTTCATTAATCCATATGGCTACTAATACACCAGTCTATTTTAATTGCTAAAGCTTCAAAATATATTTTTTAAAGATTTTATTTACTTATTTGAGAGAGAGAGAATGAGAGATAGAGAGCACGAGAGGGAAGAGGGTCAGAGGGAGAAGCAGACTCCCCGCTGAGCAGGGAGCCCGATGTGGGACTCGATCCCGGGACTCCAGGATCATGACCCGAGCCGAAGGCAGTCGCTTAACCAACTGAGCCACCCAGGCGCCCTCAAAATATATTTTAGTATGTGATTGATCAAGTATCCCCTCATTAAAATTTATTTTAAAACATTTTCTGGATATTCTAACATTTCTTCTTTCAGATAAAATCTAATTATGTCAGGGTTTACCCAAAATGTGTTTACAACTTTTTATTTATATTTAATGGAATCATACATTATTTTTACACTATTATGTCTTCCTATCCAAAATAATTTGTTAACATATGTAAATTAATAACCCTCCTCTACATAACCAATAACCAGCTAGGAGATGTAAACCAAGAAAAAGCCCATTAACAAGAGCACCAAAGAAGTTAAAATTCTTGAGAAAATTTACCAAGAAATTTGCAAAGCCTATATTAGAAAATCTTTAAAACACTCCTGAAAGACATAGAGTAGAGCTGGATAAATAGAAAGCCATCCCTTGTTCTTGGATAGGAATACTCAACATCTTAAAGATGTCAGTTGTAGGGGCACCTGGGTGGCTCAGTCGTTAAGTGTCTGCCTTCGGCTCAGGTCATGATCCTGGAGTCCCGGGATCGAGACCCACCTCGGGCTCCCTGCTCCATGGGAAGCCTGCTTCTCCCTCTCCCACTCCCCCTGCTTGTGTTCCTTCTCTCGCTGTGTCTCTTTCTGTCAAATAGATAAATAAAATTTAAAAAAAAGATGTCAGTTGTATCTAAGTTGATTTATAAGTCTAATACAATCTCTTGATAAAAATACCAATAAGCCTTTTAATGGAACTAGACTAGACAATTGATACTAAACTTCATGTGGAAAAATAAACATGGAAAAATAGTCAGAAAAACACTAAAAAAGAAAAGCTATGATGGAGGGAGTGGTGACTAACTCCACCAGATATTAAAATACTGTAGAATCTCTAAGTAAAATAATGTAGTATTGGTGTATAAACAGACCTATCAAATTGAGTAGAAATTCAAATAATAAATTTGAGAACATATTAAACTTTAGTATATGATAAAAGTGGCCTCTTAAGTCTCAACAGCAAGAATGGACTTTTTCATCCATGGGACTGGAACAACTGTTTAACCATCTGAAAAAAAAAGTTGAATCCATACCTCGCAGTACACATAGACACACACACACACACACACACACACACACACACACACACACACACACACACACACCCCTCCAAATAGAATAGAGAACTCAATATAAAAAAAAAGCTATCCAAGTACTAGAAGAAAACATGGTTACAGTCTTCATTAACCTGGAGTAGGAATTTTCTAAGCATAACTAAAAACCCAGAAGCAATGTTTAAGAGATTGATAAATTTGACTCCATAAAAAATAGCAACTTCACTGCAAAAAAAAAAAAAAGGCAAAGTAAAACAACTAACAGAAAAAAATATTTGCAACATATATCACAGATAAAAAAGCTAATATCCCTAATATATAAAGAACTCTTAAAAATTGAGGAGATGTTCTGTGTTCAGTGTTCTGTGCTAAGTGCCTGAGGGTCATGAGAGCAAAGCAGAGGGCACTCAACTGACTAGGAGGGGAGGGCTCTTTGGAGCAAGTGATGCCTAAACCAGTATGAGTGAGCCAGAAGAAGGAGAGGAAACGAGGGTCAAGTGATAAGAGCTTGCACTTCATATCAGCAAGATAGAGTCATTATGGTATCTTCCGAAAAGCAGTGGTGCTTCATTCCACAGCAGATAACATCAAGACTAGAATACCTGAAGGCCAGCAGGCCATCACTACTTTATGGCACGAGTTGGCCTCTTTTACTCTCCTTCTCTGGCTTCCATGACTGACTAGCATTCTGCATAAGTGAGTGGATACACTCAATCAGGTTACAGTGATGTCTTGCTCACCTGGGGGCCACTTGGATTTTTACAGTCCGATCATTCTGTGTTAATAGTAAAGTTTCCCTCCCAAACTGTAATCTGATTCCCAAACTCTTGGGAAATACCTCAACACAGAGCCCATCTCAGGGTATAAATGGTCAGGTGCACATTTCAAATACATATATCATTCTTTCTATAATGTGCATAACAGATTGCAGACATCAATGGCTGCCCAATATGAAAACCAGGTAGTAGAATATAGAAACAGTCTAGTAGGGAAATGATGAAGGTCCAGCTAGGACAGTCAGGATGGGGATGGAGAAGAGGGGCCACGGGCACCCGGAATCACAATCCTTCTCCCACATACAGAGAAATTACTTTTCTCATTATAAAGCTGAAGCCTGAAAATATCTTAACCTAGCATTAATATAATCAAGAATATCACATACACAATAGGATGGTTTTATAACTTCATTTTTATTTGCCAGCACAGAATCTGAGCACTGGATTAGTATTTTTCTCCAAAAAAAAAAAAAAAGTGGCATTAGTGATAATATTCATTGAGGTAGAATTTACCTGGTACCATAATTGTACAGACCTCATATCAATCTTGTAATTGCAACATGAAGACATGATCACAAAAGTGACAGACTTAAAATAATGACCAGATTTCTCATTATGAATGAGCTGCAATAAATGAAATTAGTGGGGCGCCTAAGTGGCACAGCTGGTTAAGAGCCTGACTCTTGATTTCAGCTCAGGTTGTGATCTCAGGGTCGTGCAATCAAGCCACGCATCAGGCTCCACACTCAGCATGGAGTCTGCTTGAGATTCTCTCTCCCTCTCCCTCTGCCCGATCCCCAGGCTCTCACTCTCTCTCTCTCTCTCTCTCTCTCTGAAATAAATAAATCTTAAAAAAAAAAGAAATGAAATTAGCCACATCTCCAAAAATGGCACTTAGTACTTATACAGAGAACTAGAAGAGCAATGAGCATTACAGAGAAAATAGAGCTTCTTTATGTTTGGTTTCTGTTAACTGAGCTGTTTTCCAAAAGGAATTTTCTTTCTTTTTTTTCTTACTCATTTCTTTTGCTTGGTTGTAATCTCTCCACATTACATATCCCAATAAACTTTCATTGCTTTATATTTAGACTACTTAAATTAGTTCCTTTAGTTCTTCTTAGGTGAGATTCTTTTTTCCTTACACCTATGCTGTTCCCAACCCACCTCACAACTATGTGTGTGTGTCTGTGTGTGTGTGTGTGTGTGTACATAGGTAAAGGCACTTAACATGTACATAAATATTATATACAATATGTTTTGCAATGCAACTTCAGTTATTACATAATGTAGGTACATCACAAAAAAAACAAGACCTTTTTTTCTATGAATGTTTGTCAAGCAGCTTCGGAAAGTGATATTTGTAAACTTTATGACTTGCCATTGAGTTATAGAATCAAGAGTAAGGTTGAGATTGTAGTAGCATTACCTATAACTTCAACAGCGAAAAACTGTCTCACACACAGGAGATGAGAGTCTGATTAAATCTGCAGAAATTTTCCTTTTAAAAGTGATGTGCATTTTTAAAATTTAGATATCTGGTATTTTATGACTTGCTTGAGAATTGCTTAAACTCCTACACCACACAAGCCTTTAACTTTAAGAGTATTTGCCTCTTACCTAATGCCATCTGGTGTAGATCAGCTTATTATATATAGCATCATCTCCAAAGAATTCTCTGCATTATTTATAAATATTATAATATGGGTTGTAATAAGTTATGAAAAATGCAAACACATCTGGAGATCATTTAACAAAAATCAATAAACCCTTTATGAATTGAATTATTATTCATATGTTAATCTGATTGGCTCACTAAACATTTCCATTGTTTCACTAAACATTGCCAGTTTGCCCAAACATGCCTCAGAAGTCCATCAAAAGACTCAGTGACTACATAAAACACTAATTAAGGTTTTCATAACACTATTCCTTAGAAAGCTATAATCTTCCTGCATTGGTGAATCTTTATTTGGTTAACAGAAATGTGAACATAGAAATTTTGGCAATGGAAATGTGAATACTTGAAACTACAGAGGCAAAAGGAAATACAGTTGTAGAGGGCTCTAACCATGTATCATGTAGGCAGTCCATATAAGAGAAACTGCTCATTAAACATTACTTTGCCCAGTTTTCTAAATCATCACTTCGAACTTTAACACCCCTTTGTCTATGCCAATATAAGCATCAGAGGGTCCTATAAAAGGAGTCCCTTGTACATTTTCAAACCACCAAAACCAGTTACACATATTTATAATCCCAATGGACTTTCCCTTGCAAAATTCCCATTGATTTCAGCAGAACACACCCATTCCCCAGAATACAGTCAACTTTTCTCATCTACTCTAATGAGAGAAAACATTCTATTAATAAAGCAGATGGCAGCCATTACAAATGTCTTATTAAATATTAAGTAGTGGGTGCTTTCTCTGAGCCAAGGAACAGAAATAGGCAATATCCATTATGTACACTGTGCTGGCAAATTTGCTGCTTTATAGACTCCCACCAGAATTGAGTGGTTTGACATCTCATCCTAAAAGACAGGAAGGTCACAGTTTCTGACAGCCTACCTTGCACTAAGTACAGCATTAGATACAATATATGCATTAGTATTTTACAGACAAATAACTGAGGTTCTCATAGGTCACAATAAATTATCTACTAAAGGACATTATTTTAAAAGGTCAACCCTAGCTCTTCCCACTTTACCACACTCTACAGAATCTAACCTGAGGTATAAAACAGAATAATGTGAAGTCATTCTAAATTAACTCACTTATCAGCTCAAGTGTACAGAGAGAACATGGCTCTTTCACTTTGAAGTTAATGTGGTTTTTCTTCATCAGTCCCCAACCTCTGGGTAGTAAGCAGAAAAATTACTAATGTCAAATCTGGTTTAAACCTTAGTGCAATCTAGTGATTTTAACTGTCTCCACAGGTAGCATCTAGTGGTCCCTCTAGAGCTACTCTTCCTCTACCACAGAGCAGCAAGACTCATGTTCTAGATGGCCAGGTGAGTCACACCCCTCCACCCTGCAATGGAGTGCTCCAAATTTGTTCCTTGATATGATAAAGGGGGAAAACATGATTTTGGAAAACCCTTTCTCATTGATAGCCTGGCTTGCAAGACTATGGTCTTGGAGCAAATCTGAATTCAGGAGCTACATTTCTTCCATACCATCTTTTCATCTCCTCCCCACGTAAATGGATTCCTAGACAGCCAGAACTAAGCTTATGTATTCAAAAAAGCAAAAGAGAAAAACATATTAATAAATTTCAAACTAGGTTAGTTTTACCAATTATACAAGCATGGGTGCATGCAGCTAGTCCAATAGAACCCCAGTTTTGTGAAATTATTTTTTAATTGAAAATATAAACTTTTAATTATGAATACATTGTATATAGGCTATGGAAATAGACAATGGATGACAAATTGTTGCAGATTCTTTTTTTTTAAAGATTTTATTTATTTATTTGAGAGAGAGTAAGAACACGAGTAGGGGGAGGGGCAAAGAGAGAGGGAAAGAGAATCTCAAGCAGACTCTGTGCTGAGCGTAGAGCCTGACATGGGGCTCAATCCCAGGATGCTGAGATCATGGCCTGAGCTGAAATCAAGAGTTGGCTGCTTAACAGACTGAGCCATGCAGGCACCTTGCAGAATCTTTTAAAAGGGTTTTCCCCCTTAATGTTCTTTGTTAAAATGTTTAAGTATTAAATTAAGAATCACTTCACAAAAGAAAGGAAACAGATATAGATATATATTCATTATAATTTTCCTTGCACTTCAAGGTAACAGGAATAAATGTTAATATCTTAGTATGTATTTTTCCACACCTACACCCACACTCATACAAGCATATACAGACAGTCAGACATATGAATAGGTATTTTTGTATCATTATATAAATAATCTATATACATTACTCTGCAACTTGCTTTTCTCATTTAAAAGTCATTAAAACCTAATTCTCAAATTGGTTAAAACAAAGTCCCACACAAATAGTAATGGGAACACGTTAAAATTTCATTTGACTCATTTGAGGAAATCAGCAGAATGACAACATTGATTCAATTTGAATACAAGAAAATTGGACTTAAATGAACAGTGAAAAAAGGAATGTTATAAATAAGACTGCTAGATTAAATATAAAATTGGTCATTGTCCTACAGGGAGATAAAATCATAACCTTTGGGGTTATCTCCTTTATTATACAGAAAAAAAAATCATCACACGTTATTAGATTTCTACAAGTTAACCTTTAATTTTACCAAGTTGTAAAGTGCCTAGGGCCCTAATCAACTGTAAACAGTAAATCAAGCCCAGTCTCTCTTCCTCAAGAGAGCTAGATGACCCTCAGACTGGCTTGTTAGAAAATGCTATAGCAGGATATTAATATCATGCAATCATCTTTTTTTACCCTATTTCCAAGTTTTGGAAATTCTTCCTAAACATAACAGATCATGGATATCCCTTTGGATTAATAGATATATACCTCCAATTCATTTTTTAATAACTGTGTAGTCAATCTATAGTACAAATGCTCTGCAAATAATCCAACAATCTCCCTAATGATGGACATACAGCTTTTTTCCCAACATTTTCACCACTAGAAATAATGCTATTTTAATATCTTTGTATATATGTTCTTTGCTACTGATACTTTTATTGCTAAAATAGAGTCCCCAGAGCAGAGGCATCAAGATCAAAGAAAATACATATTTTAATTTAATACCTATTGCCACACTCTTTTATGAGTTTTGGCAGTTTTGGATGTAGTCCTGTGTATATTTTTATCCTAGCTAAGTCAAAATAATCCTAACAAGATTGAAAATGCTAATACCAACAAGCTGTGCCATCCCACAAAAAGATAACAAGTTTCATGCCAAAAACATAATAACAATGACTACTCAAACTGTGAATCAAAAATAATAACAATAATAATAATATAAATATAAAAGTAATATAAACATCTTTATTGGTTCAAAATAAAATGTTAACTTTTTTGTTTCCCTTGATGATCCTAAATCATTATATTTGGTACTATTGATCAAGTTTGCCTTTTATTAGTATATAATAACTACTTTGTGTGGGGCGCCTGGGTGGCTCAGTTGGTTAAGCGTCTGACTCTTGATTTCAGCTCAGGTCACGATCTCAGGGTTGTGAGGTCGAGCCCCGCATCGGGCTCTGTGCTGAGCGTGGAGTCTGCTTGAGATTCTCTCTCTCCCTCTGACACTACCCCCCAACCCCTGCTCATGTGCTCTCTTTCTCTCTCTCTCTAAAAAAATACCATATGCAAAGGTAAAGGAGGGAGAAGCGACATGGTCCTTCCTGATTGCCTCCTACTGGCTTCTCATCTTCTTGCTGTTCCCAACACCACCTCTTCATCCCAGCAGCAGCACCCCCTTCCCATAGCAGGAATTGAATCCAGCTGTCACTTTTCCAGTATTTTCAGAACCAGCCTCAAGCATCCCTCAAAGGCTCCAGGACCAACCAAGCAGTAGCCCCTCCACAGAGGTCTGAGTTTCAGTTCTGCAGAGCTCCTGCAAGTTTCTAAGTTTTAGTAATTCTAATCTTTAATAATTCCAATCCCTTTGTTCTATATTGTACTAAATGCCACTGAATTGTTCACTTTAAAATGACTACTTTGGGGGCACCTGGGTAGTTCAGTCAGTTAAGCATCCAACTCTTGGTCTCAGCTCAGTCTTGATCTCAGGGTTGTGAGTTCAAGCCCAGCATTGGGCTCCATGTTGAGCATGGAGCCTACCTAAAATAGATAGATAGATAGATAGATAGATAGATAGATAGATAGATAGATGACAGATGATAGAAAATAAATAAAAATTTAGAATTTTTTAAATGGCTACTTTTATGTTACGACAATTTCGCTTTAATAAAAACAAACAAATAGCTGGCGTGGCTTCTGTCTCCACACTGGGCCCTGACTGATAAGTGGGCCTTCATTCCACAAACAGCAGCCTTGGAGTTTGCTTTCACAGCCCTAGCCACATAGTCTCTCATCAGCCCTTGTTCTTGTCTGAAGTTCCTTAGTTCCTGCTGTTCAGGAGATGGTTGACTGTCAGAGAAAAGCATTGTCTCGAACTGTGCTGTCCAGTACTGTAGCCAGCAACCACACATGGCTATTTGAATTTAAATTTAATTAAGTAATTGAGTTCCACTGACACTTTTCAAGTGCTCATTACCCACAATGGCTAGTGGCTACAGTAGTGCACAGAACATTTCCATCATCGTGGAAAGTTCTACTGAGCAGTGTTGGTCTGCACCTCTTCAAGGCTCTTTCCAAAGTATTTTGCGGCTATTCATCAGCTGGTAGTAACAATCTCCCTTGGAGCGGAAACAAGAAAAATCAGGGAAGAGGAGGTTGGGTCAGGGCCGTTTTTCTTTGCAGCGTTCACCACTTCACTCTGCCCTTCCTTCAGCCCATCAGTTCAGTTCTCATCCACCGCTCTCCCTAAACGCACATCAGCAGTTCCTGCATGTGTAAGTCTACATCTAATTTGATTACATATTAATTTGACCTGCAAAAGTATAAACTCCTCCAGGCTAGGGTTTGGGGTTTTTTTTTTTCCACACACCCTCCCCATATTCAATGGTATATTCCTTGAGCGTTCTCACTGAACATGCGAAGAGGCTCGCTCTGGTTTCGGGGGATTCATTCCAAACAAAGTGAAGACTGCCCACACAGTGGTATCACCCTGCCAATATAAACAGAAGTGGTTTGCGATGCTCTACTCCGATGATTTCTTCTGGTTTCGATTTTTTTAATGAGTCTACCACTTCAAAAACATTCCTAGTGTGCCTCAGCCCAAAGAACTCCAGGAGGAGTTGGTGGTTCTCCTCTGTGAAAATCAGACCAGCTCTAAATCCTTTTTGTTCTCGGGTCACAGATCAGACCCAAGATCAACCCAGAGTGATACAAGGCAGAGATACGAGTCAAACACAATGCCCTTCCCTCAAGGCTTTTTCTTGAGTGTGCTACTTTTAAAGGATAAACTGAGGCATATTAAAAATTTTAAGAGTTGAACAAAAATCGATTGGAAGAGGGCAGTACCAAAGCTGAAGCAGTCAGGAGCACTCCACGGACAGGAGCTCAGGGAAAGAATTTTATGGAGAAATGGCAGAAGCAAAGTAAAGAAATTATTCACTGGCTATAGCTTAAAGCCTAGTTCGCTGTTTGTGATTGGTTTTCCTTATGTTTCAATTTCATAACCTTGGGTACTTACAGTCTTAGATTTTGGTTTGCTTACACAGGCCAACCTGGCATTAGAGCCACCTCTGTCCAATGGCCTCATTGTTTAACTAATTTACAATGTTTTTGTTGTGTGGCTTTCAGGGAAGACTCCTGAATATCTGAATGAAAGGTTCCAGTCATAGAGTAAATGATCAGTAGTAGTCTTCAGTGACTTTTTGTTAACTCTCATCAGATTTTGAAATATTAGTGTGTAGGTTACAACAACTTTCTCAATATTTATGAAAACTGAATATGAGTTTGAGGAAAAGTTGTGCTTTGTGTAGTTTGCAAGCTACGTTTGCAGGCATAAATCTGTATTGGGCTGATAAGTAGTATTTTCTTCCTACTTTACTACACATAATGATATTATCATTCCACTTTGAAAGTGGGAATGATCAAGATTCATGAGACTTCGGCAAAGAGCTCAACCTTGCTAACTTCAGGAATAATAAAAGAAAATATTAAGAAAGAAAATGGATAGGGGCGCCTGGGGGGCTCAGTTGGTTCAGCACCCAAGTCTTGATTTCGGCTCAGGTCATGATCTCAGGGTCATGAGATTGAGCCCCGTGTAGGTTCTGTGCTCAGCAGAGTCTGCTTCAGATTCTCTCTCTCCATCTTCCCCTCCCCCTACTCACACACTCAAATAAATAAATAAATAAATAAATAAATAAATAAATAAATAAATAGCTTTAAAAGAAAAGAAAGAAAGTGGATAAATCCAGAGAGCCCAGTTGATATAAGGCCTTGACTATCCAATAAAGATATCCACGTGGGCATGTGAGCTAATTATCATTGGCTCTGTCACACTCCTATCTCTTCCTTCCACTTCCTCTGCTACTTTCTTTCTCCAAGCTTGCGGAAACTATTTCCCTCTCTCTCCAAGTTCTAGCTGGCCAAATTTCAGGGTGGTTGACACATAGAGGAACCCACTTTAAAATCCTGAGCAGACATATAATATAAAGTGGTGGAAGACATCAGTGCCTCTCCCGTTTCCCCTGGCACAGGGCTTTATCAGTTTTGTGCCCCCCGCCTGACCTCCAGCTCATGGCATCTGCATCTCTTTTCCTGAGGGCTTTCTCACAAATCAGAAAGGAAGTGTCAGGGAATTAACACCCCCCGGAAGAAGTCTTTCTCCAATGATGGATGACAGTTGGCATATAAATACCCAGTTCTCTTATCCCTTGGGTGAGATCACTGCGAAATGAATGTTCCACATTGACTCCCAGCATTTTCCGGTGGGATGAGGCCCTCGTTTTCCGGGGTGGTAATTTGCCTTTATTGGCTGCCTTCCCTTCTATTTCGCAACCTCATATCCTTACTGATGTTTACTGGGATCATCTCCCAAATAAACCACTTGCACTCAGATCTTTGTTTCAAGAGCTGCCACTTAAAGACATAGGATCATAATAATAGTTATTTGTCCAGCATATGCCATGTGAGAGGCACTGTTCTAAGAGCTTTATATGTATTCACTGGATAAGGTAGATACTATCATCATTATGCCCAGTGTCCAGTGGGGGAACTGGAGCACAGAGAGGTTAAATACTTCTCATTTGAACCTAGTCAGCATTGCTCCAGAGCCTGTGCGCCTATACTATGCTGCTCACTGCCTCAAATAGGCCTGAAAGAAATAAATAAAAATGAGAAAGGAATAAAATCAAAGGAATTAATTCATAAATTCTAGGTGCCTGACAGAGGAAGAACTAGTAGACTTGGGTACTTATTAAATAAGAAGTCAAGAGAAAGGAGCAAAAAATGAATGCAATGATGAGAGGAGGTATGCCCCCTAAATAAAAATTACATTGACTCTGGAAGATTAAATTTGGCAGTATATGTTTTACTAGTCCTCCTATTGAGATGTGGAGGTTAATTTCCCTCTCTCTTGAATCTGGACTGGCATTAATGATTTCCTTGACCCATGGAATGCACCAGAAGTAATATTCTGATCTCCAAATTTAGATGTAAGAAGACTTGCTGCTCTGCCTGGGTCTTTTAGGATCTCTTTTCTGGGAACCGTGCACTACCATGTGAGAAGTCTGACGAGCCTGAGGCTGCCCCACTGGAGAGGCCACAGTGGATCCTGTCAGATGATCACGACTTTTCAGCTATCCCTGAGAAGGCTCCAAACATCTGGGACACTCCAAACCTATGGTGTACCAATCTGTCTGAGGTGTAGACATTAAAAGGGTTCATATATGTACAGAATTTTAAAAGAATAATAAGACAAACAAAAAGCTGCTCTGCTTTTGATTATCACCATGAACTAGCAATTCTAAACAATGTCAGTGATAAAACATTACTACCTGGAGACATCTTTTGTTGCCCTGATTTCTAAACACTTGCTATGGTTACTGTTTAGTTTTAATAATATGCATATAAACTTCAAATTAGCATATTTCTGTTACTTATCCTTTAACAAACACTATATTCTATGTGGAACTTAACACTTCATTTCTGATACTTCTGGTCACCAAATGTCTAGAGGCTTTTCCCCACAACAGGCAATTCTCTGTGACACCAGCTGAGTGTCCTACAATTTAACTCATGTCTGACTCTATCTACCTGGAAAGCATCAGATCCCACAGGTTAAGGGTTCAATCCTACAAGACTGCTCCCCACATACACATACTTCAGACACTAATCATAAGCCCAAGTTATCACTTGTGCTTCTAACCAATCAGTTAAAGACTGAAGGTTCCAATGACTCTTTCCTTGAGTTCAATTAATTTGCTAGAGCCGCTTACAGAACTCAGGGAAACACTTACTTACATTTACCAGTTCATTAAAGGATATGATAAAGAAAATAGATAAACAGCCACTTGAAGAGATACATAGGGCAAGATCTGAGAGGGTCCCAATTGCAGGAGCTCCAGTCCCCATGGACTTGGGGTACATCACCCTCCTGGTAGAGATGGGTTCACCAGCCTGGAAGCTCTCCAAACCACCTACTGCTGGGATTTTATGAAGGTTTTCTCATGCAGACACAATCAACGATTAAGTTCATTTGTAGCTCCTCTCCCCTCTCTGGAGGATGGGGGACAAGTGTGAAAATTCCAAGCTTCTATTCATGGCTTGATTTTTCTAGTCACCAGCCCCCATCCAGGAGCCATCCAGGAGCCCACCCAGAGTCAGCTCAATAGAACAAATGATGTTCCTTCTGGTCTTATCACTTAGAAATTTACAAGAGCTTTAGGAGCCCTGTGCCAAGAAGTGGGGTCAGAGTTTTATATACATATCTTATAATTTCACACTCTCTTTGTGGACATTGTGGAGTTGTGTGTTCTCCAATCCCTGGAGGGCTACATATTCTTGCATTTAGATGACAGACTCATAGCACAGTAGTTGCAAAGACAAAGCAACAGAACTTCAAATTTTCTACCTGACCATTGGAGTTTTATTTGTATTTTAAAAATCTAAAGAAATGAAACAAGGTGCAAATTGCAAAGGTAATGTTAATGTTTGGAAAGAGAACATTCATACATGAAAACTTTGGCTGAATTTAAATAATATCTCTATAATTAAAACTTGTTCTTCTATTTTAATTGTTAATTGTTTTAAACCTAAAGAACAGATAAAGAAAATAAAATGTTATATCAATGGTACAATTTAGTAATTGCCCAGTCATTTATCACTTGCAGACTTTTCAGCTATTATAAAATTCACTTATTAGTTATTGAACAATTATTTACTTAAAAAATTACTACATCACGCTGTAACCAAAAGTTCAAACTATGTAGATTAGACAGAAAAACTTCAGAATAAATAGTTGTGCATTTTTCCTTTATTTATTGGACCGTAGTATCTTTTTTCCTTTTTTAAAAAACTGGTATGATTATTTATACAAAGTTCAACAAAAAAATTTGGGGGGGTGCCTGGTTGTCTCAGTCAGTTAAGCATCTGACTTGATTTTGACTCAGGTCATGATCGCAGGGTTGTGACACTGAGCCCCACATCGAGATCAGTGCTCAGTGTGGAGTCGAGATTCTCTCTCCCTCTCCCTGTGCCGATCCCCCCAGCCACACGCTCTAAATAAATAAATAAATAAATAAATAAAAATTGTTTTCACTGTCTCTATCTCTTTTGTGGACATTGTTATTATTAGTTTCATTTCATGTTGTTATTGAAAATAAAAACGTGCTAAAAATTATCTGTTCTGTACACTCATATACGCAAATACACCAGGCCAGTTCTTCAGGCAGCTGAATACCACCAAAGGACCAACATGAACACCACGTGGAACAGAAGAATCACCTAGCCAAACAATCCCTGCCTGAATCTCAGAGTCATGAAATATAATCAAATAGTCATTGTTTCAAGCCACTAAGCTTTGGGATGGCTTGAGATAATGGAAAAAGACACCTGGAACATTTCCAAAACTGAAAAACTAGAATGTTTGTGAGTATTCACTTTCTAAAATGGTGTAACATGAATTTGAGTTTTTTCATGCAAAGTCTGATTTATTTTTTAAAATGTTATTTATAGGGGCACCTGGGTGGCTCAGTCGTTAAGCGTCTGCCTTCGGCTCAGGTCATGATCCCAGGGTCCTGGGATCGAGCCCCGCATGGGGCTCCCTGCTCCACGGGAAGCCTGCTTCTCCCTCTCCCACTCCCCCTGCTTGTGTTCCCTCTCTCGCTGTGTCTCTCTCTGTCAAATAAATAAATAAAATCTTAAATAAATAAATAAATAAGTTAAATAAAATAAATAAAATGTTATTTATAATTCTAATATCAGTAATTCTCAACTGACAAAGTTCCCTGGTTCTGATAAACTCACTTCCCAAACCACCACATTTCAACATCCTTGAGAATTGCCACAGCAAAGAAAAACATTCATTAAAGATAACTGGAAATACATCATAATCTGAAGGTTTTGAGGAGTCTGGACCTAATTACTTTAACAACATTTTTTGACCTATTATGTGCCAGGCACTCTTCTAGGCACTGGGATATAACAGTGAGGAAGACAAGGTGCCTGCCCTCACAGCACTTGTATCCTGATAAATTATGATAAAGAGTTTACTTTCAGATATGTTTTACTATAGAGATCATTGGAATATTCCATTGGCCTTATACAGCGGACATCCAGAAACAAAAGTAAATGTTAGCAGACAGAACTAAAGATTCAGATTTTAAAATGATTAGAATTTGGCATGTGTTTTACTCAGTGATAAAGACTGCATGAAAATTTTAATTTTATGGCTCCTCATTAACTGAAAGTCCAACATAAGCATCAGGCACACCTAGATCCAGACACTCAAAGTGGCAGCGTCTGCTAAGAGAAGCGTGTGTTGGCTGCCTTACAAATGGTCCACAAGCAAAGTCGAAAATTAAGTCAGAATAGGTCATTGTCTGCAGATGGACAATAGCTGATTCATAGAAGAAACCAACACGGAAGAAAAGAATCAGGTTGGATGTATTGTTCACCAAAATGAAAAGCCAGCACTAGCGTGAACGGCTCAGGCAAGGAAACTGGGTTTCCCCCAGTTCCCCCAGGGGTTTCCCACCCCTGCTGCCTGAGCAGCCCACATGGACTCAGAGAATGAAGGAGAGCCCCACTGTCTCTGAAGAAAATACTGCAATTTCCTCTCTAGAATAATGCCAATAAAACTACTTTGCAGGTAAAGAAACCTAAGGGCAGACGTGGGAAGTGAATTGCCAACATCTCAGAGTTAGGAAATGACAAAGCCAGGGTTCAAAACCAAGTTTTCTAATTCCGAGGCCAGTATCCCCTCCAAGGCCAGCTCCATGGCTGCTACAGTTTAGACAGACTTTGGCTAATAACTGTGCAGAACATTTCAACTGGCAGAAGAAGAGCTGCATGCTTAAATTGAACATTCTCACCTTTCATCATGTGGATTTTGAATATTACTTGGAGAGATAAACCTTTGAGTTCATATGTAGAAAAACTGTATTGCATATGAATATTTCATTTCATTAGTAACATATTAAATGCTTTCAAGTACACTTGATCCTCACACAATCCTATAAAATAGGTAGGACTGGATTTCTTACAACCATTTATTAAAATGAGAAAAATGAGACTCAGTGAGACTAAGGGACTTGCCAAAGATGACATAGTCTTATATTAGAGGTGGAACTGGAACAAGAACATATTCTCTCTCCACAAGTACTTTTACACTTCTTTTTCTATTTTATTAATTCTTTTTTACATACAAGAGGATATACGTTACAATCCACTACCCAGCTTAAGAACCTGATCTTAGCTGAGATGATGAAGTGCCTGGACTTTCCTCCCCAAGGGCCACTGTTCACAACTCCAGGGATCGTCATTCACATGAAATATAGTGGGAAGGGTGCCCCCTGGAGTTGTGCCCCAATAGCCTGACCCTAATTCATCTCTCCCTTCAATTCTGAACTGTGTTTATCATTATCTTACTTTTCTTGATATTTCACCACATATCTTTATTACTTTAAAGAACATTGTTTAATTTTGCCTGTTTTTTATAGTTTGTAAGCAGAGTCACACTGTTACTAGTCTTCTACAACTTGTTCCTTCACTCCATGTTCTGTGTGGGAGCTGTCTTCGTGTTGATGTGAGTAGCTGCACTTCATTCATTTTCCACTGCGGTATAGTGCTCCACAATATGTTTGCCACAGTTTGTTTGTCTAGTCTTCTGACATTGAACCTTTGGGTTGCTTCCAGATTGGGGCTATTATAAACAGTGCAGCTATAAATATTCTTGTACAAGTGTCCAGATCCAAAGGTATAAGAGTTTCTCCCAGTTATAAAAATGAGAGTGTAATTACCGTCTTGTAAGATTTACACATCTTCAACATTACTGGATAATTTCAAATTATTTCCCAAGATTTTGTATTAATTTATATTTTTTAATCATTGGTATATAAGAATTTCTTATTCTTAAGAACCGTTGGAATTATACACTCTATTTTTTTTTGCCATTATAATGGAATATAAAACAGTGCTATATTGTATCTCATTGTGGTTCTAATTTGCATCTCCCTGGTTACTAACGGGTTTGAGCATCTTTTTATAATTTTTTCGTTATTTTTGTTTCTTCTTCTGAGCAATGGCTGGTCATATCTTGGCCTATTTTTCTGTCGAGTTGCTTACTTTTTTCTTATTGATCTTTTAAGGGGAATTTGTATATTTTAGGTAACATTTCTTTGTCACATATATGTTGTAAATTCTCTCAAGTTAATCTCATGTTTCACTTTATTTAAGGAATCTTTTGATAAACAGATCTTAATTTTAATACAAACATGGTGATCAATCTTTTCCTTTATGGATTAATATTTTAATCTGTAATGTGGTAAAAGATATTTAAATATAACACTGAATCTATGGTATTGGACTTTTTCATACACTACTGAGTTCATAAGAATCTATTTAGAATTTTTACATCCATTTTTATGAATAAGATTACTCTACAATTTTCTTTCCTCCTACTCTTTGGTTTGTAAATCAAGATCGTACCATCCTTATAAAATGAATTAGACAGTATTTGAAATATTTTTTTATTTTTATTTAAATCCAATTAACGTATAATATATTGGTTTCAGAGGTAAAGGTCAGTGATTCATCAATCTTCTATAATACCCAGTGCTCATTACATCATGTGCCCTCCTTAATGTTCATCACCCATTAATCTAATCCCCTCCTAATGTCTCTTATGGCTTGTCTCCCTTTCAGATTTCATCTTGTTTTATTTTTTTTCCTCTCTTCCCCTATGATTCTCTGTCTTGTTTCTTAAATTCCACATATCAGCAAGATCATATGATAAATGTCTTTCTCTGATTGGCTTCTTTCACTTAGCATAACACCACCCTCTAGTACCATCCAAGATTGAAATTATGTCTTCCTTGAATTTTCGCTAGATCTCAACAGAAAAATTCTGGCCTCAGGCTTTATAAATGGAAAGATATATAACTACCGATTCAACTTCTTCAATGGTTATAAGATGATTCAGGTTTTTTAAATCTTCTTAACTCAATTAAGGGTAAACATTTTCCTAAGACTTTATCCACTTGTTTTTTAAATTTGTTGGCATAAAGTTGTCTGTAATTTTCTCATATCTTTTTAATCTCCACTCTGTTCTTAGTCCTCTTTTTCATTCTTTATTTTAGTTGTGACCTTTCTCTTTTTGATACAAATCTTGCTGTGTACTTGATAATTTTACTAGTATTTCAAAGAGTCAACTTTAGACTTCTTGATTATCTTTATTGTATCTCATTTTTAATTTTATTAATTTCTCTCTTATCTTTATTATTTCCTTCCTTTAACTTTATTTATGCTTATGTCTCCTGTGCTTTTTCTAATTTCTAAAGTAACTTGATTAGGTCAATAATTTTTAAATTTCTTCTTTTATAATACAAGTATTTAAGACTCTACGTTTCCTGCAAGTTCTTTCTTATTCCAGAACAAATTTTTCTCATCCCTAACAAGATTTTTTCTTTGACCAATTAACTATAGAAAGTTTTTTTTAATTTCCTAATTTTTTTATCTTATTGTTTTTCATCTTATTGATTTCTAACAATTGCCTTGAAGTCAAAAAACATGATCTATATGATACTGATTCCTCGAATTCTTACTCTATGCCCCAACATATAATCAGTTTTTATAAATGACCCATGAGCTTGAGAAGAATGTATATACACCAATTGTATGGTCTCATTTTCTACATATGTCCATTGGATTTAACTTGTTAATTTTGTTATTTAAATCTTTTATATCTTTACTGAATTTTTTTGTTTGCTTAATCTATAAATTACTGAGAGAACTATTAAAATTTCCCATGGTGATAGGTGATATTTACCAATTTGAAAAATTGTAGATACATAGCAAATATATCAATTTCTGGTTGTAATTCTACTAACTTTTGCTTTATATAATTAAGGTTGTGTTATTAAGTACAATTAAGCATGGAATGATAAAGTAAACCTTTTAATTATGTGCTGGTCCTCTTTTCCACTGTTTAATCTTCAAGTCTATTCTGTCCAATATTAATATGGCTACACCAGCTTTCATTTCATACATATTTGCATATTTGCTTATCTTCTCTTACCCTTTTACTTTCAATCTTTTGGTATCTTTACACCTTTAGTCTTATATGTGAGAGTGTGTGTGTATATGCATGTGTGTGTTATCCAGGATGACATTTGCTTTTAACTGGAGAACTCAGCTAATTTATTCTTATTAAAAACACATGTATTTATGGAAAACATATATTTGGATTTATTTTTTATTTTGTACTTCCATTTTATCCTGCTTTCTCTATGTTTCTTCTTTTTTTTTCCTTGTCTTTTCCAGATTGATTTTTCCCCTCTTCTTTCCTTTATTTCTCTCTAATAGCTGGGAGTATGTATACTCTATTTCTATTTTTCTTCTGTCTTCCCAGAAACTTAAATACATATTTAATCTCACAAGACCTGAAGATAATATTTATTGTCAACTACACAATATATGGAGTTTGGAATGCTTTAAATAATTATGACCACCACTGCACCCACCACTTACATAATAACATATCGTTTAATAGGAAAAACTAGACCAGAGCAAGGGTGCTTACGAATGCTGGGAATAATGAGGCAGGATGCGATTTTAAATACAGTGGTCAATCTGGGTGACACTGACAAGTTCTTTGAGCAGAGATGCAAAAGAGATGATGTTAACCAGGCAGAATCCAGGGCAACAACATTCCAGGCAAAGGAATCAGCAAGTGCAAATGCCCTAGAGAAGGAACCAGGCTGGAGAGTTCTAGAAACAGCAAGGAGGACAGTGTGACTGGAGCAGAGTGAGCGGGGGGATAGGACTAGAAAATGGAGTCAGACAAACAATGGAGGATGGGCTCAGGTTGGACTTTGTGAGCCATTTTTAAAGACGTGGCTTTTACTTGGAGTAACATGTGAAGCCTTCAGTTTTGAGCAGAGAAATGACTTGAAGTGACTTTTACACTTCAAAGCCTTTCCCTTAATTTAAACACTAAGATACTAGAGAACTTTTCTCAAAACCAATATTTTATTTCTACAAATACATGCACACACAGATGTGTTTTACTAGTATAAAAAAGATAAGAAAATCTCATGGGAGAGAGTTTTAAATATTTGCCTTTATGCTGACTATGCCTTTCTTTTTTTTTTTTTTTAAGATTTTATTTATTTATTTGACAGAGAGAGACACAGCGAGAGACGGAACACAAGCAGGGGGAGTGGGAGAGGGAGAAGCAGGCTTCCTGCCGAGCAGGGAGCCCAATGCGGGGCTCGATCCCAGGACCCTGGGACCATGACCTGAGCCGAAGGCAGACGCTTAACGACTGAGCCACCCAGGTGCCCCTGACTATGCCTTTCTTAATCTAAGTTTTTGGTAGAAAAAAGGTAAAAGCATAACCAGAATGAAAAATTATGCCCTTATTACCCAACTACTCCATATGTAAATATATAATATATATATCAAATCTGCTGCCTAAAAGATGCATGGAAAAATACTCAATATCACTCATCATCAGGGAAATACAAATCAAAACTACAATGAGATGCCACCTCACACCTGTCAGAATGGCTAAAATGAACAACTCAGGAAACAACAGGTGTTGGTAAGGATGCGGAGAAAGGGGAACCCTCCTGGGAATGCAAGCTGGTACAGCCAGTCTGGAAACAGTATGGAGGTTCCTCAAAAAGTTAAAAATAGAACTACCCTATGATCCAGCAATTGTACCACTCGGTATTTACCCAGAGAATACAAAAATACTAATTCAAAAGGATACATACACCCCAGTGTTTATAGCAGCATTATCCACAATAGTCAAAGTATGGAAATGTCCATCAACTGATGAATGGATAGAATACTACTCAGCCATAAAAAAGAATGGAATCTTGCCATTTATGATGACATGGGCAGAGCCAGAATTTATGCTAAGCAAAATAAGTCAGTCAGAGAAAGACAAATACAATATGATTTCATTCATATGTGGAATTTAAGAAACCAAACAGATGAACATATGGTTAAAAAAATAAGAGTGGCAAACCAGAAAACAGACTCTTAACTATCAAACACAAACTGAGAGTTCCTGGAAGGGAGGTGGGCGGTGGAATGGGTTAAATGAGTGATGAGTATTAAGGAGGGCACTTGTGATGAGCACTGGGTGTTGTATGTAAGTGATGAATCACTAAATTCTACTCCTGAAACCAATATTGCACTATATGTTAACTAACTGAATTAAATAAAAACTTGGGGAAAAAAAGAAACAAAAACAAAAACAAAACAAAATCTGCTTTGCCATTTAATAATAAACCATGAAATTTTCCATCCAAACATATACCCGAATTAGTTTTTCATGGCTTGGTAATATTCCACTAAATACATGAACCTTAATTTATTTTTTCCAGCTTTATTGAGATATAACTGACATATTGTATAAGTTTGAGGTATATAATGTGTTGATTTGATACTCTTATATATTGGAAAATAATTACCTTTGTAGGGTTAGCTAATAACTTCTGTCACCGCTCACATAATTACCATATCCTTTTTGTGGTGAGAACATTTAAGATCTACTCTCTTAGCAACTTTCAAGTATATAATACAATATTATTAACTGTAATCACCATATTTCACATTAGATCCCCAAAACTTATTCATCTTATAACTTAAAGTTTGTACCCTTTGACCATCATCTCCCCATTTCCCCCACTCCCCAGACCCTGGTAACAACTGTTCTACTCTCTGTTTCTACGAGTTCAGTTATTTTAGATTCTGCCTATAATTGACAACATACAGTATTTGACTTTCTCTGTCCGACTTATTTCACTTAGCATAATGCCATCAAGGTCCATCCATGTTGTTGCAAATGGCAGAATTTCTTTCTCATGGCTGAATAATATTCAATTATATGGAATGTATATATAACCCTGATTATATAATATTCAATTATATATAATATCCTGATTATAGATGTGATATGCTTATATCATATATATATATATAATCCTGATATATATTATATGTACATGTATATAATCACATCTTCCTTATTCATTCATCTGTTGACAGACCTTTAAATTGTTTCCATATCTTGGCTATTTGTGAATGATGCTGCAGTGAACATGGAGGTGCAGGTATCTCTTCAAGATCCTGATTTCAATTCCTTTGGATACACACATAGAAGCAAAAATACTGGCTCATATGGTGTGCTTTTTAAATTTTTCTTGAGAATCCTCCATACTATTTTCCATAGTGACTGTTCCAATTTAGATTCCCACCAATAGTGCACAAGGGTTACGTTTTTTCCACATTACCACCACATCTGTAATCTCCTCTTTTTGATGATAATCATTCTGTCAGGTGTGAGGGATATCTCAGCATGGTTTTTATTTGCATTTCCCTGATGACTAGTAACATTGAGCACCTTTTCATGTACCTGTTGACCATCTGTATATATTCTTTGGAAAAATGTCTGTAAAGTTCCTCTGCCCATTTTTAAAATCAGATTGTTTGGTTTTTTGCTATTGAGTTGTATGAGTTCCTTCTATCTTTTATAAGTTAACTCTTCATCAGCTATATGACTGACAAATATTTTCTCCCATTTGGTAGGTTGCCTTTTCATTTTGTTGAGTTTCCTTTGCTGTGCAGAAGCTTTTTTTTTTTCTAATGTAGTACCACTTACTAATTTTTGCTTTTGGTACTTGTGCTTTTGGTGTCATATCAAAAGAAGCATTGTCAAGACCAACATCAAGGAGATTTTCCCCTATGTTTTTTTCTAGGAGTTTTATGGTTTCAGGTTTTAGTCTTAACCTAATTTGGGTTAATATTTGTGAGTTTTGTTTTTTAAGATTTTATTTATTTATTTATTTGACAGAGAGAGACACAGGGAGAGAGGGAACACAAGCAGGGGGAGTGGGAGAGGGAGAAGCAGGCTTTCTGCTGAGCAGGGAGCCCGATGCGGGGCTCGATTCCAGGACCCTGGGACCATGACATGAGCCGAAGGCAGACGCTTAACGACTGAGCCACCCAGGCGCCCTTTGTGAGTGGTTTAAGATAAGGATACTTTTTCATGCTTCTGCATGTGGTTTTCCAGTTTTCCCAATACCATTTATTGAAGGGACTATGCTTTATCCATTAAGTATCTTGGCTTCCTTGTCAAATATAGTTAACCATATATGTTAGGGTTTATTTCTGGGTTTTCAATTATGTTCCATTGGTCTATGTGTCTGTTTTCTGCTAGTACCATATTGATTTGATTTCTATAGCTTTGAAATATAGTTTGAAATCACAAAATGCAATGCCTCCAGCTTTGTTCTTTCTTGAGATTTCTTTGGCTATACAGTGTCTTTTGTGGCTCCATACAAATTTTAGGATTGTTTTATCTATTTCTGTGAAATATGCCACTGGAATTTTAATAGGGATTGTATTGACTATATAAATGGCTCTGGGCCATATGGACGTTTTAACAATATAAATTCTCCTAATTCATGAACACGGAATATATAAACACAACAAATTATTGTTTGTGTCTTCTTCAATTTAATTCATCAACATCTTATAGTTTTTCAGTGTACATATCAGTGTACACTTCCTTAGTTAAATTTATTCCTAAGTATTTTATTGGTTTTGATGTTATTGTGAATGGGACTGTTTTCTTTGTTTTTCAGATAGTTCATTGTTAGTGTCTAGAAATGCAACTGCTTCCTGCAATTTGTATCCTGCAACTTTACTGTAATAGTTGATTAGTTCTAACAGTTTTTTGATGGCATCTTTAGGATTTTCTATATATGAGATCATATCAGGGAGCCTGGGTGGTTCTGCCTTCGGCTTGGGTCATGATCCCAGGGTCCTAGGATAGAGCCCTGCATCGGTCTTCTTTTTCTGCAGGAAGCCCGCTTCTCCCTCTCCCACTCCCCCTGCTTGTGTTCCCTCTCTCGCTGTGTCTCTCTCTGTCAAATAAATAAATAAAATCTTTAAAAAAAAAAAGATCATATCGTCCGCAAACAAATACAATTTTAGTTCTTCCTTTCTAATTCATATGCCTTCTTTTTTTCTTGGCTAATTACTCTGGCTAGGACTTCCAGTGCTATGTTAAGAGGGGTAGTGAGAGTGAGCACCCTTGTCTTGTTCCTGATTAAAAGGCTTTCAATCTTTCACCATAAACTATAGTGTTAGTTATGGGTTTTTGTCACATATGGTCTTTATTATGTTGAGGGTAGTTACTTTCTTTTTTTTTTAAGATTTTATTTGTTTATTTGACAGAGAGAGACACAGCGAGAGAGGGAACACAAGCAGGGGGAGTGGGAGAGGGAGAAGCAGGCTTCTTACGGAGCAGGGAGCCCGATGTGGGGCTCGATCCCAGGACCCTGGGATCATGACCCGAGCCGAAGGCAGACGCTTAATGACTGAGCCACCCAGGCGCCCCGAGGGTTGTTTCTTTATACCTAACTTATTAAGAGTTTTTGTCATGAAAGGATGTTATATTCTGTCAAATGCTTTTTCTGTATCTATTGAGATGATCATATGAGTTTTTTTTAATTTGAAGATTCTTTGATCATATGATTTTTATCTTTCATTCTATTAATGTGGTGTGTCACATTTATCAATTTGCATATGTTGAACCATCCTATTCCACCATGATGCTAACATGACTCCCATAATTTATTTTAAAAACATTTTTAACTCCCCTAAATGTTTCCATATATATTTAAGCTGTTTCCTATTTTTTGCTATTAGAGACAGCTCTTCAATGAAAAGCTTGGCACTTACAACTTTGTTTACTTGTTCCATTACTTCCTGAGTATAAATGTCTAGATGTGGTATTGCTAAGTCAATTTTCTAATTTTCAAGATTCCTAACTCTTTGAAATCTTCTTGTTCATTAGACTTTCTGGAAAATGATTGAATGTATTCTTTCAATATAGTCATCCCCACCCTGTTGGTCAATAAATCCAAGAATTACCCAAGCTGTATAGTGCCAAAGAGTATTTAGCCAGGTGTGGACAGAGAAAGAACAAGCCAACTATCCTGAATCCTTTGGGATATCTGCATGATGGTCTTCTCCCACAAGGAAAACAAAACAAAGACACGGCAAAAACTCAAAGAAAACTTTGGAAAGCTAAAACCTGCTATTCTTTGGTTTCAGCATTTCTGATGATTATTATGTCATTTGCAAATGATGGTCCAGGTTATTCTGCTCAGATAACACATATTTCTCTTCTCCAAAGATGTTAGCCTTTTATGTCTTTCTTCTAAATGTTCTTTAAAATGTTGTCTCTGGAGAAAAGAAAAGAATTAAAAACAAGGAAGAATTTCTGGCAGAACAGTATGATCTGCTCCATTAAATGTGCTCTGTCTTTCCTCCAGTTTCTCCCCTAGTTAATAACTCTTCAGAAAAAAAATTTTTTACTGATAGAATTATTTTCCCTAATCTCTGTGTAGTTTAATTTGGAAACATTCCTAGACCAACATCCAAAATAATTTAGGGCAAGTGAAAAAGGTGAAGCTGACCTTGACCAAAATTCAAGCAATCACTCATGGTTGGTTCTGTCAGAGGAACTGGTTATTGGAAGGCAGGACTGTGGCAGCAACTAAGAGAGAAAGGCTTCAACATCCCTTCACCTTCCTGAGTGGTCCAGAGCTTACTGGTTGGAAGAGTTGGGTCAAAGAGTGGAGTGGCATCCTGTACAGAACACCAAACTGGGAATATAACAGCTTTGGTTTGTGGTTTGAGACCCATCTATCTGTTCCAACTATCAACTTGGAACACATGATCACTTAGAAGCAATAGAGTATAATGGTCAAAAACTCAGGCTTTGGAATCAAGCAAAGGGAAAATAGAAGGCCTTGTCCCAAAACTCAAGGAGCCCGGATACTGAAATTTTTTAGTATCTAAACAAAAAACATCAGAAAACTTCTGTTTATAGCAATGTCACTGCCAGTGGAGAGGAAGATTGACTCTGCCTTTGAATTATGTGTCTGCTATTTATTGGGACTCTGGTCTTGTCTAAGTTACTTTACTTCTCTCAGCCTGGATGTTTTTATCTTTAAAATGAGGGTAATAATGCCTACCCAACAGGTTGTCATGGGGATTCAATGTATAAAGTGCTCAGCAGAGTGCTTGACACAGAATGTTATAAATATGGTTGTATTATTATGATTATCCTTTCTAAATCATAATTGACTCATCTGTGAAATAGGATGTTGTTACCTGATGATTACTACAATTTCTTCTAATTCAATTTTAATTCAGATGTCTTACATTTAAAATGCTGTGCAAGCACCAAAACTGCCCCTACACTTACAATTTAATCATAGTGTGTTAGCTTTAAAAATATATATGTTGTTCACTTGTAAACTATTCTCAGATAAATAAGATCATCGTAGTTAAATGCCTGTCACCATAACTAACAATTGAGTTCTCAACTTCCATTTAACCCAATGAGGTACAGAACACACACATTCAAACACAATGATCTCTTCCCCTATCCTTACCTCTCTGACCTCATTTCCTGCAACACTCTCTCTCCCCCCAGCCCTCCCCAGCCTCAGTAGTCTCCTTGTTATTCCACTGAAAACACAATGCATAATCCCAACTCAGAGTGTTTGTATTTGCTATGTCCTCTTCCTGGAATATCCTACCCCTGGATGAGCACAGGTCCTGCTCCCTCATCTCATGCAAGTCTCCCATCAGAAAGGCTTTCCCTCACCACAACCCTCCATGTTATTGGTCTCTATCCCTATATCCGCAGTATTTATTGCCCCATATATTACATATATGTCTGTTCTTATTCATGCCCTTCACTATAAAGTACGTTCCATAATGTAAAAGATTTTGTTCCTGTTCCTACATGGATCCCCAGAGTCTAGAAGTATGCCTGGCATATAGTAGGAACTCAGTAAACATTTCACAGTTGAATGAATGAATGGAAAAGAAAGGAAGGAAGGAGGAAGAAAACAAAGAAATAAAGACCCGTGAAGAGTGGATCAAAGATTAAAAGGGTAATCTGTTATTCCCTTTCTAAAAAAACATGTATACAATCTAATAGGAGCCTTGATAACTTGAACTAACAGGCACATTTTTTTTTTCTAGTTTTAGTGAGATGGTCAAGTTTTAGTTCAAGCATACATTTGATTGGTTGTAGAAAGAGTGGCAGGAGATTTTAGGCTGGGCCAGAATTTACTCAGCCAGCTTTGTGAAGACTCTGAACTCTGGGGGCTCCTGCTATTGAAGTAAAGAGGAGAAAACCGTGAGCTGAGTCTTGAGGAGATATGGAAGCCCATCCCGATGCTACCTGCTTGGAGTCCTGTTGTCTTTTCCCCTTAAAGGGGCGGCCTGCTCCTCTTTGAACAGAAAGTTGGAGGGGAAATGGGTTTTGATATCCTTAGTCTTCTTCACCTTGAACTAATGAAGATTAAGGACTAACCCATAATATAGAAATAGAATCATTTTTGTTTTTATTCACAATAAAATTTTCTGATTTTTTTTCTTAAGTCTGAAGTTAACAATCAGGAATTGAGTTTATTTTGCTCTAATAGTCTAAGCAAGTGTCATAAATTTAATTCCAGGTCCAAGGAAAATTTGTAAAGAGAATTCTTTTCAGATGTGCTCCCAAATAGAGAATTGACTTTATTATGTTCCTGCTGGCATAAAGAAGGGTCAAAATCTGGCAGAAAGACACCTTTTCAAAGAATTCCTAGTATTATGGTTTAGTCCTATGGTTCTTTACTCTTTCTGCACTGTTCCTGCTAATTACTCCAACAAATAAGAGTTCTCGGTGTTGAAAGCAAAAAAAGCAATCAGAGGAAGAATGCTTATGTTTATAGACATTCTCTTATATTTACCATTTTATCAATGATAGATACAATGGCTTATTTCAGCAACCCTTTGCTGGATACCTCTATGTCCTAAGTTTGGGGCTAGATACCAGAAACAACCGATGTATCTGAAACAGCTCCGGCCCATAAGAAGTTTTCAGCCTAGGAGGGGAAACAGAGAAGTGTGGTGATCGGAGGTGGTAAAGGGTAGTGCAGAGTAGCCAATAGGATTGGAAGGAGGCGGCACGTCACACACACAGCGGCATGTGGACATCATTCATTCACTGAACATTTATTGAATGCTTATCTACAGGCATTGTTATAAACCAAATATTCTCAGTTCTTGTTATGAAAAACCTGAGTTCCACCTATATTATTTTCTGCATCCCATTTACAAAGTGCAAAAGCTCGGTTTTTTTTTTTTACATAATACATTATAGATTATTTTTACACACCAGATGCCTACCAAAAAAGTTATATGCACAGTTTGAAAAGTTACGTGAATTTTTATTTAAAAAGTTTTTTTAAGATTTTATTTATTTATTTCACAGATAGAGAGACAGTGAAAGAGGGAACACAAGCAGGGGGAGTGGGAGAGGGAGAAGCAGGCTCCCCACTAAGCAAGGAGCCCAATGCGGGGCTTGATCCCAGGACCCTGGGATCATGACCTGAGCCAAAGGCAGATGCTTAACTGACTGAGCCACCCAGGCACCCTAAGTTATGTGAATTTTTAAAGATTATTTTTAAAGAATGCTTGTATGATTATAACAGTAATGCACTGCAGTGTTTGGAAAATATAGAAAGAATATATAACAATAATTTTACCACCCACACATAATCACTGTTCACAATTTATTGTATTACACACACACACACAAATACACACACACACACAAATACACGCACACTTAGATAAACATACACTTTATACATAGTTGGGATCATGCAGAATATACAGTTTTGTGTTGTACATTTTTCACTTAAAATGAAATACGAAATATCCTAAAGTGGGTACATACAACCTTTCTATGTGAACATACCTGCAATAACAATCCACTTCAAGGAATTTTTTGTCAATTCTAATAAAGTAGAATTTGCACTAAGGAATTCATCTGTTATAACTCTGAACTTTTCTCCTGCGGGTTTTTTTTTTTTTTAAGATTTATTTATTTATTTTAGAGAGAGAGAGAGAGAGCACACAAGCAGGGGGAGGGGGATAGGGAGAGGGAGAGAATCTCAAGCAGACTCCCCGCTGAGCACAAAGCCCGACATAGGGCTCTATCTCATGACCCCGAAATCACAACCTGAGAGGAAATCAACCAACTGAGCCACCCAGGTGCCCCTCTCCTGCAGGTTTTATTTCATTTTTTTTAAAGATTTTATTTGTCAGAGAGAAAGAGTACAAAGAGGGAGAGTTAGGCAGGCAGAGGGAGAAGCGGGCTCTCTGCTGAGCAAGGAGCCCAATGCGGGACTCAATCCCAAGACCTTGGGATCACAATCCCACCCGAAGGCAGACGCTTAACCTACTGAGCCACCCAGGCGTCCCTCCTGCAGGTTTTATTAAAGCAGAATAAATTTATACAAATAAGTTAGCCTGAGAATTTCCTGTTTTCACCTGTAATAAAGAAACACTAAAATCTGAGACCTTTATTTTTTTTCCTGCCTTTCATAAAAGGGTACCAAGAAAGTTGTATATTCCTGCCCTATTATGGTAGTGACTGTGGCATAAGTGTTTAAATGTCCTTAATAATAAATTTACAGATTTACTGGCAAAAAATTAGACAATCAGTTGACTTGATAAAAATAAAGTGTCTGGCATGATATTTTAAAAAACTCAGAACAAGAATTTTTAGAATGTTATTTTTTCCTATTATAAAAGTAATACATGCTTCTTAGAGATAATTTGAAAAATGCAATTTGTAGAAAGAAAAAAAAATCGGTAGTAGCAATACCACCCCAAGATATCTTTTCTAACATTTTGTTGAATATTCATTTTTCCCATTCAAATGATTAAAAAGTTATAATCACATATTTTATCTCCTGATTTTTTAGTTAACATTATAAAAATTGTTAAACTCCTCCATAGAATTTTAAAACATTGTTTTAAAAACATAATATCCGTCATATAAATGGCTCATAACTTAACCATTTACATATTACTCAATATTATGCATGTTTCTGGGTTAAAAGTGAAAGTGAAAAGATTTGCACATGAAGATTTTTCTGTGTTTAGGCTATTTTCTCTAGGTCAGTGTGATTTTTTTTTTTTAGATTTTATTTATGAGGACAGTGGGGGGAGGGGAGGAGCAGAGGGAGAGAGACAAGCATACTCCACATTGAGCATGGAGCCTGACAAGGGGCTTGATCCTATGACCTTGAGATCATGACCTGAGCCAAAACCAAGAGTTAGGTGCTTAACTGACTGAGTCACCAATGTGGTGGTTTTTTGATACATCAACCTGGCTAGCCTGCAGTCCCGTTATTCAATCAAACACTAATCTAGGTGTTGCTCTGAAGGCATTTTGTAGATGTGATTAAAGTCATAATCAATTGATTTTAAGTAAGGAAAATTATCCTAGATACACTGGGTAACATTCAATCAATTGAAAGGCCTGAAAAGCAGAAATGAGGCTTTCCTGGGAGAAGAAGAAATTCCTCCTATGGACTACAGCTTCTGCTCATACTATGCCCGAAAGTTCCAGCCTGTCCCTCCTGATGGCTTGCCCCACAGATTTTGGACTTGCCTACCCAAACCCCACAACCACAAGCCAATTCCTTGCAATAAATCTCTTAATATCTATATGCTACTGGTTCTGCTTCTCTGGTCCAACACTGACAGATACATTAATGTTCTCAGTATACATACTAAGACAAAAGGTTCACCCAACAAAAAGTCCAAATTACTATTCCTGTCACTTTCTTCTTATAACTTTCTCCATGATTTTAAAAATAATTAGGTGATGTCTTTCTTGCTGACTAATCTCACATAGCCTAAAATTGAGCAAGTAGCTGGAATCATGCTTGACTGAAGACCTGTTTTACAGCTAAGGTAAGAAAAATTACACTCGGGGTGCCTGGGTGGCTCAGTCAGTTGAGCTTCTGCCTTCAGCTCAGGTCCTGGAATCGAGCCCCACATTGGGCTCCCTGCTTGCTTTTCCCTCTCCCTCTGCTGCTCCCCCTGCTTGTGTGCTCAATCTCTCTCTGTCAAATAAATATATAAAATCTTTAAAAAAAAAAAAAAGAAAGAAAAGAAAAATTGCACTCAGAACCAGCCATATTGGTGGCATTGTTCGGCTTGTGTGTTAAAGAAAGTGTAACTAAGATGGCCCAATCTATCCCCAGCAGCGCTGGCAGTAGCTCAAAGAGTCTCAGCTAACACTTCATTATCCAGGCAATCTAAGGACTTCTTTGATACCACTCTTTCCATTGGGCTGATTATTTAAATGGACTCTTTCTATTTATAATGTAATATCAAACCTAGACAAAAAGATTTCACATACACCTATGTGCATATATACACATATTTACCCAAACACATATAACTTTTTTTTAACCTTTTTTTTTTTTTTAGTATAGTTAACATACAACGTTATGTTAGTTTCTGGTGTACAATATAGTGATCACACAAGTTTATACATTTTGCTGTGCTCACTGCAAGTGTAGCTACCGTCCATCACCATACAACACTATTACAATATCATTGACTGTATTCTTTATGCTGTGCCTTTCATTCCCATGACTTATTCATTCCATATTACCTTTTTAATACTCCTTATTCATCTTGTCTTATATGGACCCTTATAGTTTTTCAATTATTATTTATAATCTCTTTTCAGACTTTACCGACTTTTATATATAAAAAATGTTTGTAATGACTTTAGATTGATGAGGAAATGCTATAACAAATAATAGTTGCACACTGAGGAAGAGTATGTAAACTGATTCCTTATAAAGTCATGTGTGCTACTCTTATTCCAGAAAGTTTAACAGGATATTAATATCACAGCAAGACTTAGTCAGTTTTTTGTTTTTCTTTTTTTTTTAATATTTTTGTTTATTTATTTGACAGAGAGACACAGCAAGAGCAGGAACACAAGCAGGGGGAGTGAGAGAGGGAGAAGCAGGCTTCCCGCTGAGCAGGGACCCCGATGTGGGTCTCAACGCAGGGCTCAATCCCAGGACCCCGGGATCATGACCTGAGCCGAAGACAGACGCTTAACCAACTGAGCCACCCAGGTACCCCAGTTTTTTGTTTTCCATAGAGAGTATATAATTGTTTATAAATTTAGATCAGGTATGCTACTGTATGTCCATTACAGTGCCTAAGAACAACTACAGATTTGAAGAGAAGGTTTTCAGAAGTCTATTAAAAATTGGCCTCGGGAAAAAAAAAATTGGCCTCAGATAACAAAATTGGACTATTCATAGGGTTCCTTCTGTCTTCTAAAGTGAATGGTTTCGGGCATTTGAAATGATTATGAAATGAGAATTCTCCATCTACATAAAATAATGAGCAAGATAAGAAATAACCCACCATGAGATGATTTATAAATGTGATTCTTTTAGAATTAGAGCTTAGATGGCCCGAGAGTGGACACAGTTGAGGAAGTCTAAGTGTCTTACCAAGTTGGAGATGCCTGTGGGGCACACAGATAACACTATGTAACTGGCAATTAGAAATTTAGGCCTGGACTGCAAAAGTGAGGTTACTAAAAATAGAATTACTTATAATGCCTCCACATGAAGTCAAGTGGATATGTTTTAGTGTTTGAAGTATCCAATGTCATGATTGGCAAACATTAGTAAATGTGCTGAATGAATGAGTCCATCTTTTTCCCCTTGATAAGCAGTTTGAGCTGCAAATAGCAGTTGGTATAAAAAGCCCTTTCCACCAATGGTACTTTCCACAAAATTCTCCCTATTCTGACATACTTTAGGGTTTACATGGATTCTGAAAAAAAAAAATAGAAATAGAAGAAAAGACTTTGGAAAGAGGTGTTCTATAAAATGATTAAAATCTTGATTAAAGCAGTGGCTGGGTGGCTCAGTCGTTAAGCATCTGCCTTCAGCACAGGTCATGATCCCACGGTCCAGGTTCGAGCCCCACATCGGGCTCCCCGCTCAGCAGGAAGCCTGCTTCTCCCTCTCCCACTCCCCCTGCTGTGTTCCCTCTCTTGCTGTCTCTCTCTCTCTGTCAAATAAATAAATAAAATCTTTAAAAAAAATCTTGATTCAAATCCAGAAGCTTCACAACCTCCCCACAGGTGAACTGAGGAATTCAATATACATTGAGGGCAAGACCCTGGAAAAATGGTACTTCATCTTATTCATGTGTATATCCCCATGGTAGGTGCTCAATAACTAATTACAGAAGGAAAGAATGGAGGGCGACAGGGGAGCAGGGAAGACTTGTGATGACTTCTGAATTCTGGGAGTTTTTTAATATCTTTCAATATCATCTATCTTAACTACAGCAAAATGCCACATTTACCAGTTGATAAATACATTGTCATTAAATGTTATGCAAAATGACCAGAACGGGGAAAAAAAAAAAAAAATGACCGGAACTAAGTGGGATGGTGGGAGAAAAAGAGGGAGAAATTGTTTCAGGACCAAGAAATATAGTTACTATCTGGGATTTGAGGTTCAGAATTCTTTATTCAGACACACTTAAAAAGTAAGAATCAATGGTGAAATTAGTTATACTGCACTTAGGTTATTATATATTTTATAAATATCCATTTTATTATGTTGACCAGATGGTCAAAATCAAGTTTTAGGCAGTAACCAAGTAAATTTGTGTGATATAAACCTATAACTCACTTTCAGAATAGTTGTACATTTGGAATGGAACCATTAGGCACACATGACTAAATCCCATTCTCTGGTTAAGCAACTTTATACCACACAAATAAGTGGACAATCTGTAAGTGAGACCTAGGATTTATGCAATTTTCCAAGTTCTAAAAATAAGTAACATATTTTAATGGTCTTAATATTTTTAAAATCTCAGGTGCTATTTCTATGACAAAAATGGATTCCAGACCACACCACAAGCATATATTATGTATATATTAGAAGGATTAACTTAATTGAAGTAATTCCCCTGATAGCTCTGATCTACATACAAATTTTTAGCTGAAAGTTTCATACAGCATGAAATACCCATCAGCCTTAAAGAATAATTCATTAAGTGTATGGATTTTGCATAATTAATCATAATAAGTGAATAAATGGGGAAAAAAATCAAGTAACTTATGGTTAAGCACTCTGGCATCAGCTTACTTATTTCCCAAATAAATGAAATCTCATTTCTTGGGGCACCTGGGTGGCTCAGTCGTTAAGCATCTGCCTTCGGCTCAGGTCATGATCCCAGGGTCCTGGGATCGAGCCCGCATTGGGCTCCCTGCTCAGAAGGAAGCCTTCTTCTTCCTCTCCCGCTCCCCCTGCTTGTGTTCCCTCTCTCACTGTGTCTTTCCCTGTCAAATAAAGAAACAAATAAAATCTTTAAAAAAAACTCTCTTTAAAAAAAAAGACATCTCATTTCTTTGTCAGTGTCTATTTCTGATTGAGGAACTACTTCTCTATCTCTCAAAAAATATTTTTTGGATATTTTATTCACTTTTTATTGTCCAAATATGCCACTTATTTTATAATTCATTATGCTAAATAGGACATTTTTCTATACATTGTCTCCAAATCCACTGGTTAAAAATAAAAATAACTACATGGGGCGCCTGGGTAGCTCAGTTGGTTGAGCGACTGCCTTCGGCTCAGGTCATGATCCTGGAGAACCCGGATCGAGTCCCACGTCGGGCTCCCTGCTCAGCGGGGAGTCTGCTTCTCCCTCTGACCCTCTTCCCTCTCGTGCTCTCTATCTCTCATTCTCTCTCTCTCAAATAAATAAAATCTTAAAAAAAATAAATAAATAAAAAAAATAAAAATAACTACAGAGGAAATAAAAGAATACAAATATTTTTTAATTCAATTAATTAACATATAATGTATACTTGGTTTCAGGGAAGAGGTCATTGATTCATCAGTCTTACATAATACCCAGTGCTTGTTACATCACATGCCCTCCTTAACATCCATCACCCAGTTACCCTATTCCCTCACCCCCGCCCCTCCAGCAACCCTCAATTTGTTTCCTATGATTAAGAGTCTCTTATGGTTTGTCTCCCTCTCTAATTTCGTCTTGTTTTATTTTTCCCTCCCTTCCCCTATGTGCCACTGTTTTGTTTCTTAAATTCCACATATTGGTGAGATCATATGTAATTGTCTTTCCCTGATTGACTTATTTCATTTAACATAATACCCTCTAGTTCCATCCACGTTGTTGCAAATGACAAGATTTCATTTTTTTATGGCTGAGTAATATTCCATTGTGTATATATATATATATATATATCTCACATCTTCTTTATCCAATCATCTGTCAATGAACATCTGGGTTCTTTCTATTGTTTGGCTCTTATGGACATTGCTGCTATAAACATTGGGGTGCAGGTGCCCCTTCGGATCACTACATTTGTATCTTTGGGGTAAATACCCAGTAGTGCAGTTGCTGGGTCATAGGGTAACTCTATTTTCAACTTTTTGAGGAACCTCCATACTGTTTTCCAGAGTGGCTGCACCAGCTTGCATTCCCACCAACAGTGTAAGAGGATTTCCCTTTCTCTGCATCCTTGCTAACATGTGTCATCTCCTGACTCTGACTTGCTAATTTTAGCCATTCTGACTGGTGTGAGGTGGTATCTCACTGTGGTTTTGATTTGGATTTCCCTGATGCCAAGTGATGCTGAGCAACTTTTCATGTTTCTGCTGGCCATTTGGATGTCTTCTTTGGAGAAGTGCCTGTTCATGTCTTCTGCCCATTTCTTGATTGGATTATTTGCTCTTTGGGTGTTGAGTTTGATAAGTTCTTTATAGATTTTGGATACTAGCCCTTTATCTGATATGTCATTTGCAAATATCTTCTCCCATTCTGTCGGTTGTCTTTTGGTTTTGTGGACTGTTTCCTTTGCTGTGCAAAAGCCTTTTATCTTGATGAAGTCCCAATAGTTCATTTTTGCCTTTGTTTCCCTTGCCTTTGGTGATGTGTCTAGCAAGAAGTTTCTGTGGCCAAGGTCACAGAGGTTCCTGCCTGTGTTCTTCTCTAGAATTTTGATGGATTCCTGTCTCACATTTAGGTCTTTCATCCATTTTGAGTCTATTTTTGTGTATGGTGTATGGATATGGTCCAATTTCATTCTTCTACATGTGGATGCCAATTTTCCCAACACCATTTGTTGAAGAGACTGTCTTTTTTCCATTGGATATTCTTTCCTGCTTTGTCAAAGATTAGTTGACCATAGAGTTGAGGGTCCATTTCTGGGTTCTCTTAGGAATATAGATACTTTTACTTTTATTTTTTTTAAGATTTTATTTATTTATTTATTTATTTGAGAGAGAGAATGAGAGAGAGAGAGAGAGCATGAGAGGGGGAAGGTCAGAGGGAGAAGCAGACTCCCCGCTGAGCAGGGAGCCCGACACAGGACTCAATCCCGGGACTCCAGGATCATGACCCAAGCCGAAGGCAGTCGCCCAACCAACTGAGCCACCCAGGTGCCCCTAAGGAATACAAATATTTTTAAAAACTAAAAAATTAAAGGGCACCTGGATGGCTCAACTGGTTAAGCATCCGATTCTTGATATCAGCTCAGGTCATGATCTTGGTGTGGTGGGTTCCAGCTCTATGTCAGGCTCTACTCCCAGCAGGAAGTCTGCTGCAGATTCTCTCTTCCTCTTCCTCTGACCCTCCCCCCCACTCATGCTCTCTCTCGCTCTTTCTCTCCCCTTTTCTCTCTCTGTAAAATAAATAAATCTTTTTAAAAACTAAAAAATTAAATGATATATTAAGGGCATTTTTAACACTTTCATGCCAGCTAAAGTTTGAAACTAATAGAAGGACATATAAGTTTTGCATAATAGTTTTTGTTCTTTGAAAAATTCCCTAAGAACTTTTCTAAGTCTGATTCTTTATTCCCCAGGTGACAAGATGCTTTCCACAGATTTTAGCTTCAAAGCCTTCCTACTTTTAGGCTATATTAAGGTTTGTTTTTTATGCTGGCTCTGTTACTTACTCATTGTTTAACTTTGGGATAGTCAAGCCCCAGTTTTCTCATTTGTAAAATGGAAACAATAAGACCTGCTTCATAGGTTTAGGGAGGATTTGAAGAAAAATCATAAAGTGCTTAGCACAGGACCTGGCTCATTGTATGCAGTTAATACTTGGTGGCAGTTGTGGTGGAGATAGAGGAGGAGATGGTGTTGGCTGTTGATTGCCTACACAAGAAAACAGAGAAGTGTTTCTTGGGCTCCACTAACTGAATGTGGGACTGGGGCTTTAAGTGGAAGTGTGCTACAGCTGGCTTGTTCTGGGTTGGAATGCCAGTTGCTAAATATTTCCCAATTTTTCGAGTTTGGCAGTTGTGGAAGCATTTACACCATAGAAATTGGCAAGTGCTGTAAACCAGGGGTTCCTCCCACACTACGTATTACCCAGCACACCACTGGGTTTAAGCCTTATCTTACAAGGTTTATTTATTAAAGAAATTTGTTTAACTTCAGATTGTTCTTATGGCTGCAGATTTCAATAAATCCTTTATGTACATAATTTAAGCTTAATTTATGGGTTGGCCCAAGTGAAAACTAAAGGCAGACCTGTTATTCAGTTCTCTGCTCTGCTGCTTCCACCTGCTTAATAATAAGCTGCACTTCATTTCTCAAGGCTTTTACTCACTATTTCATGGTTTTCTATACCAGGTTGTCACTCAAAGAGGCAGTGGAAAGAGTTTAAAAAAAAAAAACTCTGCCACTATTTTTTTAAAGCCTCTGTGTGTGTGTGCGTGCGTGCGTATGTGCACATACGCACATGTGTGCATGTGTGCGTGTGTTTGTGTGCGTGTGTGTGTCTGTACCTATACCTTTACCTATATCTATCCCTATTTCCGTACCCTATGGGAAGGACAAAACTTGTGAGCACCAACCAAACTAAGTGCACACTGTCCTCCTATAAACACAGGAAGGTTGCATTTCCCAACATAAAGGGATCAGGGTGGGCTCATGTGACTAGTTCTGGCCTAAGGAATATGAGTGGAAGTTATGTACCACAGCCAAATCTGGTCCTTAACAAAAGTTCTCACACAGTCTTTTCTTCTCTCTCTCAATCACTCTCCCTCTCCTTCTCTCTCTCTTTTCCCCATGCATGGAGCTGGACATCCAAAGTGGCAATATCAGATATCCAAGGCACCTCTGAGAAAAGAGTAGCCCCAAGAGAATGCCTGACGTGCTCCAGATGATGACATGAGTGAAAATAAACCGACGGTATGCTTTGCCACTGAGAGCTCAAACACTTCTTATTACAACAAAATCAACTCATAAATATTATCATCCTACCCCCCCCCCCACATTTCTACAACACATCTCCAGAAAGAAGGGGTGGGCAGGAGGCCTATATTCCAGGAAGCTGGATTGGTGATATTTCCGTTCTCCATACTTGGATATTTTTCTTTAAAGAATGTTCACAAGAATAAATTTAATGCATAGTTTACTGTAGAAAAATCTGGAGGAAGAAGTGTAGGAATTATTTCAAAATCAGAAATAACTGCTTTGAAAGAGATGAGGGGCCAAGTCAGTTTTCTAAGAACTTCCAGTTTTAATAAGCCAAGCAGACTTTTTTGTCAATTGAACATTTTACATATTAAACTAAAGTAACATTTAGATAAGTAAAATGTAAACTATATGGAAAAAACTCAAATACATGGAGGCTAAAGAGCAACCTACTAAAAAATGAATGGATCAACCAGGAAATTAAGCAAGAATTTAAAAAATTCGTGGAAACATATGAAAATGAAAACACAACTGTTCAGAATCTTTGGGATGCAGCAAAGGCAGTCCTAAGAGGAAAGTATATAGCAATACAAGCCTTTCTCAAGAGACAAGAAAGGTCTCAAATACACAACTTAACCCTACACCTGAAAGAGCTGGAGAAAGAACAGCAAATAAAGCCTAAGCCTGGCAGGAGAAGAGAAATAATAAAGATCAGAGCAGAAATCAATGAAATAGAAACCAAAAGAACAGTAGAATGGATCAATGAAACTAGGAGCTGGTTCTTTGAAAGAATTAACAAGATTGATAAACCCCTGACCAGACTTATCAAAAAGAAAAAAGAAATGACCCAAATAAATAAAATCATGAATGAAAGAGGAGAGATCACAACCAACATCAAAGAAATACAAATAATTATAAGAACATATTATGAGCAACTATATGCCAGTAAATTAGATAATATGGAAGAAATGGATGCATTCCTAGAGATGTATAAACTACCAAAACTGAACCAGGAAGAAATAGAAAACCTGAACAGACCCATAACCACTAAGGAAATTGAAGTAGTTACCAAAAATCTCCCAAAAAACAAGAGCCCAGGGCCAGATAGCTTCCCAGCGGAATTCTACCAAACATTTAAAGAATTCATACCTATTCTTCTGAAACTGTTCCAAAAAAATAGAAATGGAAGGAAAACTTCCAAACTCATTTTATGAGGTGAGCATTACCTTGATCCCAAAACCAGACAAAGACCCCACCAAAAAGGAGAATTACAGACGAATATCCCTAAGGAACATGGATGCAAAAATTCTCACCAAAATACTAGCCAATAGGATCCAACAGTACATTAAAAGGATTATTCACCACGACCAAGTATAAATCCTATCCCTGGGCTGCAAGGTTGGTTCAACCTCAGCAAATCAATCAATGTGGTACAATACATTAATAAAAGAAAGAACAAGAGCCATATGATCCTCTCAATAGATGCAGAAAAAGCATTTGACAAAGTACAGCATCCTTTCTTGATTAAAACTCTTCAGAGTGTAGGGATAGAGGGTACATACTTCAATCTCATAAAAGCCATCTATGAAAAACCCACAACGAATATCATTCTCAACAGGGAAAAACTGAGAGCTTTTCCCCTAAGGTCAGGAACACGGCAGGGATGTCCAGTATCACCACTGCTATTCAACATAGTACTAGAAGTCCTAGCCACAGCCATCAGACAACAAAAAGAAATAAAAGGCATCCAAATCAGCTAAGAAGAAGTCAAATTCTCACTCTTTGCAGATGATATGATACTTTATGTGGAAAACCCAAAAGACTCCACCCCAAAACTGCTAGAACTCATACAGGAATTCAGTAAAGTGACAGGATATAAAATCAATGCACAGAAATCAGTGGCATTTCTATACACCAGCAACAAGACAGAAGAAAGAGAAATTAAGGAGTTGATCCCATTTACAACTGCACCCAAAACCATAAGATACCTAGGAATAAATCTAACCAAAGAGGCAAAGAATCTGTACTCAGAAAACTACAGAATACTCATGAAAGAAATTCAGGAAGGCACAAAGAAATGGAAAAACGTTCCATGCTCATGGATTGGAAGAACAAATATGGTGAAAATGTCAATGCTACCTAGAGCAATCTACACATTTAATGCAATCCCTATCAAAATACCATCAACTTTTTTTCAAAGAAATGGAATAAATAATCCTAAAACTTGTATGGAAACAGAAAAGACCCTGAATAGCCAGCGGAATGTTGAAAAAGAAAAGCAAAGCTGGTGGCATCACAATTCCAGACTTCAAGCTCTATTACAAAGCTGTAATCATCAAGACAGTATGGTACTGGCACAAAAACAGACACATAGATCAATGGGAACAGAATAGAGAGCCCAAAAATGGACCCTCAACTCTATGGTCAACTAATCTTTGACAAAGCAGGAAAGAATGTCCAATGGAAAAAAGACAGTCTCTTCAACAAATGGTATTGGGAAAATTGGACAGCTACCTGCAGAAGAATGAAACTGGACCATTTCCTTACACCATACACAATAAATAGACTCAAAATGGATGAAAGACCTAAATGTGAGACAGGAATCCATCAAAATCCTAGAGGAGAACACAGGTTGAAACCTCTTCGACCTCAGCTGCAGCAACTTTTTGCTAACGGCAAGGGAAGCAAGGGCAAAAATGAACTTCATCAAGATAAAAGGCTTTTGCACAGCAAAGGAAACAGTCAACAAAACTAAAAGCAAGGGCAAAAATGGGACTTCATCAAGATAAAAGGCTTTTGCACAGCAAAGGAAACAGTCAACAAAACTAAAAGACAACCAACAGAATGGGAGAAGATATTTGCAAATGACATATCAGATAAAGGGCTTATCAAACTCAACACCCAAAGAGCAAATAATCCAATCAAGAAATGGGCAGAAGACATGGACAGACATTTTTCCAAAGAAGACAACCAAATGGCCAACAGACACCATGAAAAAGTGCTCAACATCACTCAGCATCAGGGAAATCCAAATCAAAACCACAATGAGATACCACCCCACAGCAGTCAGAATGGGTAAAATTAACAAGTCAGGAATCGACAGATGTTGGCAAGGGTGCAGAGAAAGGGGAACCCTCCTACACTGTCGGTGGGAATGCAAACTGGTGCAGTCACTCTGGAAAACAGTATGGAGGTTCCTCAAAAAGTTGAAAATAGAGCTACCCTATGACCCAGCAACTGCACTACTGGGTATTTACCCCAAAGATAAAATGTAGTGATCCGAAGGGGCACCTGCACCCTAATGTTTATAGCAGCAATATCCGCAATAGTGAAACTATGGAAAGAGCCATGATGTCCATCAACAGATGAATGGATAAAGAAGATATGGGGTGTGTGTGTGTGTGTGTGTGTGTGTGTATATATATACACACATACACACAATGGAATATTATGCAGCCATCAAAAAAACAAAATCTTGCCATTTGCAACAACGTGGATGGAACTAGAGAGTATTATGGTAAGCGAAATAAGTCAATCAGAGAAAGACAAGTATCGTATGATCTCACAGATATGAGGATTTCTTTTTTTTTTTAAGGTTTTCTTTCTTTTTTTTTTTTAAAGATTTTATTTATTTATTTGAGACAGAGAGAATGAGAGAGAGAGAGCACATGAGAGGGGGGAGGGTCAGAGGGAGAAGCAGACTCCTCACTGAGCGGGGAGCCAGATACGGGACTCGATCCAGGGACCCCAGGATCATGACCTGAGCCGAAGGCAGTCGCTTAACCAACTGAGCCACCCAGGCGCCTGATATGAGGATTTCTTAATCTCAGGAAACAAACTGAGGGTTGCTGGAGTGGTGGGGGTGGGAGGGATGGGGTGGCTGGGGGATGGGCATCTGGGGAGGGTAGGTGCTATGGTGAGTGCTGTGATTTGTGTAAGACTGATGAATCACAGACCTGTACCTCTGAAACGAATAATACATTATATGTTAAAAAAAAAAAAAGAAGGTAGTAGGAAGGGAAAAATGAAGGGGGGAAATTGGAGGGGGAGACAAACCATGAGAGACTATGGACTCTGAGAAACAAACTGAGGGTTCTAGAGGGGAGGGGGCTGGGGGGATGTGTTAACCCGATGATGGGTATTAAGGAGGGCAAGTATTGAAAGGAGCACTGGGTGTTACACGCAAACAATGAATCATGGAGCACTACATCAAAAACTAATGATGTAATGTATGATGACTAACATAACATAATAAAATAAAATTTTTTAAAAATGTAAACTATAGGACTATCTAATGAGTTATATTTACACTTCATGGCACATCATGTCAAACCCTGGTGTAATGAATAGGTCAAGTGCTTTTAAGCTCATTTTGTATATTTTGTTAAAAAGATATTATGAAATCCTGAAGAAACTATTTAACTGAGAGTTGTGTGTTATATGCAAACAATGAATCATGGAACACTACATCAAAAACTAATGATGTAATGTATGGTGACTAACATAACATGATAAAAAATACATATAAATAAATAAATAAATTGAGGTTTCCTCACTGCCTTGCCATTGACCTGCTGTTAAGACCTTGAGCAAGTCACTTACCCTCTCTGAACCTCAATTCTTCACCTAATAAACTGAGGAAGTTCAGAATAGATGATTCCATATAACCAAGAGTATACTTAAAGTCTGAAATATGACTATTAAGAGTTATTGAATTTATAGACTTACTTTTTAAAAATGCATTGGTAGTAATAGTATACCGAAGACCTTGAGAATGATAATGTTCCAATACAAAATATGATCTCCTTTGTAACAATTTCTTTTACAATATGGTTTCCAGAGCTGTTGAAAAACAGTCATTGAAATCATCCCATATTAGTAAGAAAATGATGGAAAAAATATTTTATTTCTGGTTGTGCTATGAATGAGAGTAAAACATTTCCTTAAAAGCAGATTTTTAGAATAATTGATAATTGAAGTACACATCTTTAAAAGTATGCCAACTTTTTGAGTAGTCTGTAATTTCAGGCAATTTCATTATTCTAAAACTGTACTAAATACTGAGGATAAGTCAGTAGGAAGTTCATGGATAGATTGGGAAGTTAACCCTAATTCAACTAATATTTGTTGAACACCTTCTATAAGTCAAGCTCAGTTTTGGACACTGTATGAAAAGATAAAATTTTATGGGAAAGATATTCCTCTGTCCTCAAGTACAGAATATAAAATATAAAATAACTATAACATAAGGCAGGTCATAAAACCTGGAGAAAACATAAGCTAAATGTATAATTAGAAAAAAGGAGTGTCACAGCCAAACAATAGTGAGGGGTCTTAATAAAGGATTTTATGTGTGGATGCATCTTGAAGATTAATAGAATTCTGGCAGATGGAAATGGACAGGGTATTCCTAGTAAATGGAACAGAAGGAGAAAATGTGCAGAGTGAGAAAATGTAGTATAATCTTAGAAAAAAAGCACATTGGATAGGTTTAGATAAAGTATAGAGACTGGAATAAGAACTCATGAGAGGTTACATGGGGCAGGTAAGTTATGAAGGGCTCTAAATACGAGGCTGAAGAACATGTACTCAATATGAAATATGTTGCTGGGTCACTAAAGATTTTGGTTGGGGGATAACAACCAGGCTGAGGGTGAGGTAAATTCATGGTAATGTTAGTAGCTTAAGGAGAAGAGAAAGTATTGGGGCCATCAAATATCAATGGAAGCAATTAGACATGGACCATGGGATTGCTGGTATGCTTAGAGTTAAGTTTCTTGCTCTTTTTCAAGGTGCCAAATGCTCTCAAAGGATTCTGTCAGAGAAGCTGCCCTGTTGGTCTCATGCTGTTGCCCTAAATGCCTCATTTTCTGTGGTAGTTATCAAAAGTAGGCATTGCCCATCATATTATCAAGATTAAAGGGAAAAAAAATAGTTCCAAATATGCCTCACTTCCAAAGTAGAAACAGCACTCCTCCCCACCCCCCATGAATAAATAAAAACTTAAAAGATTAAGTTGTATTCTGTATGCCCAGAAATCCTCCAGTGCTTTCATTTGCAAAACAAAAGATCATATTGTGCTAAGAGAAGCTGTCTACAATTTGTTTCTCAATCTTCTTTTAAATCTATTGCCCCTTTCTGATAAACCTAAAAATATCTGACCCTTTTTAAATGTTACTTGAGATTTCAATGTAAAATAATGATTAAGAAGGCATCAAAGTAGTTCTTCACCATCTTTCCTTCTTCCTGGTTGCCAGAGCCATGAAGGTCGAGCTGTGCAGTTTGAGCGGATACAAGATCTACCCCAGATAGACCTTGGGGTAGGCCAAGATCGGGCCCAACACCAGGACTGACAGGAAGGTTTCCCAATTTCTTAATGCAAAATGCCAGTTGGCATTCCTTTCTAAGAGGATTCCTCAGCAGGTAAACTGGACTATCCTCTACAGAAGAAAACACAAAAAGGACAGTCAGAGGAAAGCCAAAAGACAAAAACCCGCTGTGCAGTCAAATTCCAGAAGGCCATCATTGGTGCCATCTCTTGCTGATAGAATGGCCAAGAGGAATCAGAAACCTGAAGTTAGGAAAGCTCAACAAGAACAAGCCATCAGGGATGCCAAGGAAGTAAAAGAGGCTAAGCAAGGATTTTTAGACAGCAATGGCTGGCTGTTTCAAAGTTTCCCATGAAGGCAGCACCTAAGCGAGAGACTGTGAAGCCCATGAAGGTTTCTGCATCCTGAATTGGTGGAAAACTAAGTTGGCAGATCAGATTTTTATATAAACATCTATTTAAAAAATGAATACATCAAAGTAGAATTGATAAATTCAATAAATTCACTGGATACAAAATCAATGTACAGAAATCCGTTGCATTTTTCTACACCAATAATGAATCAGCAGAAAAAGAAATTAAAAAAAAAAATCCCATTTAAAATTGCACCAAAAATAAGATAGCTAGGAATAAACCTAACCAAAGAGGTGAAAGACCTATCCTCTGAAAACTATAAAACACAGATGAAAGAAAGAGAAGATGACACAAAGAAATGGGAAGACGTTCCATAAAACAAATATCGTTAAAATGGCTATACAACCCAAAGCAATCTACTCTTTTTTTTTTTAAAGATTTTATTTATTTATTTGAGAGAGAGAGAATGAGAGAGAGCAGGAGAGGGAAGAGGGTCAGAGGGAGAAGCAGACTCCCCGCTGAGCAGGGAGCCCGATGTGGGACTCGATCCCAGGACTCCAGGATCATGACCTGAGCCGAAGGCAGTCGTTTAACCAACTGAGCCACCCAGGCGCCCGCAATCTACTCTTTTAATACAATCCCTATCAATACACCAACAGCATTTTTCATAGAGCTAGAACAAACAATCCTAAAATTTCTATGGAACCACAAAAGACTCTGAATAGCCAAAGAAATCTTGAAAAGGAAAAGCAAAGTGGGAGACATCACAATTCCAGACTTCAAGTTATATTACAAAACTGTAGTAATCAAAATAGTATGGTATTGGCACAAAAATAGACACCTATATCAATTGAACAGAATAGATAATCCAGAAATAAACCCACAAGGGTATGGTCAACTAATCTTCGACAAAACAGCAAAGAACATCCAATGGGAAAAAGACCGTCTCTTCAGCAAATGGTGTTGGGAAAACTGGACAGCAACAGGCAAAGGAATGAAACTAGACCACTTTCTTATACCATACATGAAAATAAATTCAAAATGGATGAAGGATCTACATGTGAGATCTGAAACCATAAAAATCCTAGAAGAAAACCACAGGCAGTAACTTCTCTGACATCGGCCATAGCAACTTTTTTCTAGATAGGTCCCCTGAGGCAAGGGAAACAAAAGCAAAAATGAACTACTGGGACTACATCACGGTAAAAACCTTCTGCACAGTGAAGGAAAACCATCAACAAAACTGAAAGGCAACCTGGGCACCTGGGAGGTTAAGCGTCTGCCTTCAGCTCAGGTCATGATCCCAGGGCTCTGGGATTGAGTCCCGCATTGAGCTCCCTGCTTGGCAGGAAGCTTGCTTCTCCCTGTGCCCCTCCCCCCTGCCCTACAGTTGCTTGTGCTCTCACTCTCTCTCAAATAAATAAATAAAATTTAAAAAAAAATAAACAACTAAAAGGCAACCTATGGAATGGGAGAAGATATTTGCAAATGACATATCTGATAAAGGGTTAGTATCCAAATTATATAAAGAACTTATACAATTCAACACCCAAAAATCAAATAATCCAACTAAAAAATGGGCAAAAGACATGAATATACATTTCATGTCTGGAAAACATACAGATGGCCAACAGACACATGAAAAGATGCTCAACATCACTGATCATCAGGAAAATGCAAATCAAATGAGATATCACCTCATACCTGTCAGAATGGCTAAAATCAACAACACAAGAAACAATAGGTGTTGGAGAAGATGTGGAGAAAAAGGAAGTCTTTTGCACTGTTGGTGGGAATGCAAACTGGAGCAGTCACCCTGGAGAACTGTATGGAAGTTCCTCAAAAAGTTAAAAATAGAACTACCCTTTGATCCAGCATCACACTACTGGATATTTACCCAAAGAATACAAAAATACTAATTCAGGGGGTTCATGCACCCCTACGCTTATAGCAGCATTACCTACAATAGCCAAATTATGGAAACAGCCCTAGTGTCCATCAATTGATGACTGGATAAAGAAAATACGGTACATACATATACCTTGGAATGTTATTCAGCCATAAAAAGAATTAAATCTTGCCATTTGTAACAATGTGGATGGAGCTAGAGAATATAATGCTAAGTGAAATAAGTCAAGAGAATCAGAGAAAGAGAGAAATCAGAGAAAGTGAAATAAGTCAAGAGAAATCAGAGAAAGACAAATACCATATAATTTCACTCATGTGGAATTTTTAAGAAACAGAACAAATGAGCAAAGCAGGGACGGGGGGGAAGAGAGAGAGAGAAACCAAGAAACAGACTCAACTATAGAGAACAAACTGATGGTCACCAGAGGGGAGATGGGTGGGGGGATGGGTGAAATAGTTTATGGGAACTAAGGAGGGCACTTGTCTTGATGAGCCTGGGTGATTAACATAAAAACTTAAAAACAAAAAAACACATCAAAGTAATTACACAATAAATATGCTTTTTAAAACTAAACATGCTTTTCTGGATTCTCATGTCACCACCAGCTACTTCCCAGAATACACCTCACCCACCTCCCACACCAGACACATCTACAATATTTGAACAAAAACACTGATTCTAAAACAGAGCCACTCTTTACAAAAACAGTGAGTGCTTTGCTCTCTCAGACCTAATTCCACATACAAAGGAAGGCAAATTTATCAGTTAAACTTTCTAATTATCTACACTAAAGAGAGTAATTAAATGCAGAAAGAAAAGAATAACAGTGAATAATCCAAAAGGCATATTTCTTACTTTGGAATGCTAACTAATTTACTTTTCCAATTATGTTTAACTTAATCTATTATTGCATTTCCTAATCCCACACTGATTTATAATATAGGAGACAGACCGGAAACAGTGCTGATTGGGAGAAGCCAGTGGAAGTTCCAAAACATGTTGAAATAATCCATAAAACAGATAACTTATATACAGAAATTTGAGAACCATGATATTGTAAGGTTAGTGACTTAAAAGATGGAAATATTCCTGTCATTTTTTTTCCTCATCTTTTAGGTTGGTAGTATTGCAAGACAATTGAAAATTTCGCTTTTCTATAATTCTATAATTTTCCCTAACTTGACATAATTTCCCCCTTTCTTTCTTTTATCTTTCCCTTGTCTTCTACCTTCTCACCTACCTAGAAACTATCCATCAACTAGATGGTCATTTCTCAGGAAAGCAGTGAAGCAAAAAGGGAGGAAAAAAGTCATAAAATGAGCTGTCATCCCCATTTTTTACAGATAAAAACATTGAGCTGATAAATATCAAAGTCAGAATTCAAACCCCAAAGTGACAACTATTTGCAGTTAAACAGCACATTCTACTTTTCTTATTTAAGATTTATTTATTTATTGTAGAGAGAGAGCGCACACGCACAAGCGGGAGGAGCAGAGGGAGAAGGAGAGAATCTGAAACAGACTCTGCCCAGAGCGTGGATCCCGATGACACGGAACTCATTCTCAGGGCCCTGAGATCAGGACCTGAGCCGAAACCAAGAGTCAGATGCTTAACTGACTGTGCCACCCAGGCACCCCAGCACGTTATACTTTTAAAAGAACTTTCTACATATTATTTCAATTTATTTAACTTTGATTAGACCCTTCCTTGATCTGAAAAATGGATTTCTAAAGGCAAGGGTGAGACATGTTAAGATTCATGTTTATGGTTTGTCTCCCTCTCTGATTTAATCTGAGCTGGAGGAGAGGTGGGGGGGGATGGGGTAATTAGGTGATGGGTGTTAAGGGGGGCACTTGATGTAATGAGCACTGGGTGTTATATGCAACTGATGAATCGCTAAACTCTACCTCTGAAACTAAAAAAAAAAAAAAAGGATTCATGTTTATGACACACTCGGATTCAAAAAAATTTTTCACATATAAATATAAAAATCATGGATAAAAATGCTAAGAAATGTTTCCTTGGATTTTTGTTAAGCCACAAAGTTTTATAAGGTTACCTGTATACAAAATTGTTAGTCTGACTTTACATTTTGTGGTCTAAAATCAAGAAAATATATATTTAACCATACGACCAGTCCGAAAGAAATTGAGGCTGAAAGAAATCACTGCTTTTTTCAGTTATCTCATAGCAAAAGTTTGTGAGAATTTGTACGTAGTCTCAAATTATTTGATCACAGTTTGCTGTAGCATTAACACACTATTTTGAGAATTATGATACCCAACACAATGCCTTGTGAATAAAGAATGTGCCCAATAAAATAGTTGCATTCATAAATGAACAAGTTAATAGTATAAGGTGCCAGAGAATAAGAAAGTAAAATAAGAAAGATTTAGACTGGAAATAAAGTGGGGCAACTTCAGTGATACTTTATAATAAAATAGCAATTGAAGAATGCGTAAATTCATTTAACTCATTGATGTTACTTCTACATCACAATTTATTTTTATATTTTTAAAGTCCATGTGCATTTAAATAAAGGTAGGTCTAAAGTTATGTCAGGTTTGTTTTTCTATGCTAGAAATTCTGAAAACTTGATATTTTGTATTATTTGTTCATATATTTCAAGAGAGATTGTCGCATTAAAAATTATTTAAGGATTTGTTTCCATTATAATCTCAGTATATACTGGGTATTCCTGTGCTCTTTTGCCCACTCATCCATTTTTTATTTTTGCTTTCGTTTGTTTGTTTGTTTGTTTAGTTTTCAGTGATATGCTGCCTTTTTTTGGTAAACTCCTGGCTTTGCTAATTTTATATAAATCTAAACTGTTAAAATACAAATCCATTAACCAACATTTTTACATTTTCTAACACATATTATCTTTAAATTGCTCTGCCAGTAATTACTATCAATTTTCCCTATGCTGACATATTTTAGAATATGAAAATTTTCATACTTTATTTCTCAAGCATATGAACAAATTGCCTTGAAAAGTATAAAACTAAAGCATACAAATGTCTTTGAACAGAGCAATGAATGCCCCCTAGTGTTCCTTGTTAGGATATCAGTTTTAATAACATAAATTGAATATGTAAATGACATTTTCATAACTACTTAAAAAGTAAGCTCATAAACAATAGAATTTGAATGTGTATAATGTTTTAAATTTCACCAAAATTGGAGTAGCAAGACATTTAGTTAAATGTTGTCTCGAGTAAATAATAGCTATCATAATGTATACACAAAAGTGATAGAAATCGGAGCTGTTGGGAGAGTTTTTCAGATACGGGGCAGCTGACACTCCTGAAATACTATCCTGCCTTTCTAGCTAACACCAAACCAAACTCATTGGAATCATTCTTAAAACAGCAACATACAAGGGCATCTGGGTGGCTCAGTCCTTACGCGTCTGCCTTCAGCTCAGGTCATGATCCCAGGATCCCGGGATCGAGCCCCACATCGGGCTCCCCGCTCAGCGGGAAGCCTGCTTCTCTCTCTCCCACTCCCCCTGCTTGTGCTCTCTCTCTCTCTCTGTCAAATAAATAAAATCTTTTTAAAAAAAAAAACAGCAATATACAGGTAATTAGTCCCAGAAACCACACGTGTGCCCTGTCCGTGGGCATGCATATACAGAGCTTCTAACTCGAGAGATGAAACTCTATTTCCATGAGCATCTTCTGCCTCTGCTCTAGTCTCCCAGTTGGTAATAGCCATGGTGAAAATAGAAAGAAGGAAAAAACACAATTTACCTGGGCATGCGTCAAAGCTGCAATGTTACAGTGTACCTTGCCTTAACTTTACACAGAGGCACTCATACCAAGAATTTAAAAGTGCCAATGCCTCCGTGGTCAAGATCCAGTGTCTGGTCTATCTAAAGCAGCATTTGTTTAGAGAGAACAAGCAAGCACAACAAAAAAGCATGTTGGTGGATATCTGAGTTTATCACAACTTCACGGAATACTGCATATTTGTCTCTGTAACTAAGGAAAATGATTATAATTATCACAATCAAAAGAAAAAGGCATTGGAAAACAACTGAGTTGAATGCATTAAGCAGGGGGTGTTCCTTATTTTATTCTTACCCAGTATCTCTTTGCCTTTTGGGGGGCCACCACCCCTCTTCTGGTGCATGGACTTGATATTGTTGAGAAAGTCTTTCTCAGGACCAAGAGGTGGGCACAGGATGCAACCTTGACCACACTTTAATTTCAGAAATATGAATCTTGGGCAGAACAAAGAGAGGACACAAAGTAGCTCCCTAGATCCCCAAAGCTGCCTGTTCCTGCACATTCAAAGGCCTACATGGCCAACTTTTCCTTGGAATCTGTGTGAGATACCAGTATCTTATTAATTCTCTTTTTGCTTAAGTTAACCAGAGTAAGGATGTCTAACTGAACTACTTCATAATAATAACATTATACTTACCACACTTAGATTACATAAAAAATGAAAAATAAAGTAAAATGGTGTAATTATGTTGTGTTTTAATTTTAAATGAGTAATTTATGGACAATATTTTTATTATCATTGAATAACATCATCAGCTACAGTTTAAAACAGAATTTGTGGAGATAAGTTACATTATCAATATACTTTCACAAACATCTCCAAAAGAGCACAATAAAAAAAAGCATTAGAGCAAAAATATTTTTTATTGCTCATGTTTGCAAATAAATAAAAACGCCTTCTTTCATTCTTTGCTTTAGTTGTCAGGTAGCTATAAATATGTCTTCCTTCCAACAACACTCTCCAAAATTTAAGGAGAAGAATTATTTCTCTGTCGCATCCAAATCTTTCACTCGTTTTAAATTTATACTCATTTTTGTTTCCATTTTTAACCTTTCAAAGGGTAGTTAAATAATAAAATATTTTTCTTTATTATTAAATAATTCATAATGTATGTGAAAGAAGCAAAGCAAGATAATTCTGTTTATTTAAACTTTGCTTATGTCTGTCAATTGTACTTCAATTTAAACATTTTTATTTAAATAGTTGTTTCAGAATATTTTTATTTAAGAAATCTCTTAGCATGGACTATAAAATCCAAACGTCCTGTAAAAGGTCAGAATACCTACTTCCCTTCTTTAGCAGATAATTTCATTAAAAATACAATGAAATAGGGGTGCCTGGCTGGCTCAGTCAGTGGAGCATGTGACTCTTGATCTCTGGGTTGTGAGTTTGAGCCCCACGCTGGGTGTAGAGATTACTTAAAAAGAAAATATTTTTTAAAAACAAATACAATTAAACAATGATAATATAACTTTAAAATGGTGCTTTAGTTTACCAAATGTTTCTGTGCAAATTATGTCAGTTAAGTCTAATGACTGTGTGAGTCAAAGATTGGTACCACCATCTTACAGATAAGGAAATGGAGGCGGAAAGAAGGTAAGTGGCTTACCCAAGGTCTTCAGGGTCATCACATAGCAAAGCCAACTCAAATGCAGATCATCTTTCTCTCCAGCTATGGTTCTTTCCATTTTACCACACTACAAAGTAGCAGGAAGTTTATTTTCCTAGAGTTGTATTACCTCTTAGTGATACTATCACTATACTTACTATCAGTAATACTATCAGTGAGTCAAAAGTAAACCAAGAACAAAGCCGTGACACAAGACCCCTGGGCAGTTTCCAGGAGCTGTAAGTTACTGGTGCTCAAGTGCCTTTCTTTTTTTTTTTTTTTTTTTTTTTTTCCACTGGTTGTCAAATGATCCTTTATTGAAACATTTTCCTTTGTAGTTAACTAGCCGGGCATTCCAGCGCACCACTGTTGATGTCATCTATGATGTCATGAGGGTGGCGGCCATCTACATTGCAGCCCACAGACTGGGCAGTCCCCAGGATCTCTTTAATGGTTCCAGAGAGTTCTCTCGCTAAAGATCGGTGTCTCATCTGTCGGGCAATATTGACAATCTCATCAAAAGTGATATTTCCACTGTGCTTAATGTTTTTCTGCTTTTTTCTGTCTCTTGGTGGTTCCTTGAGGGCTTTGATAATCAGGGCAGAGGCAGAAGGTACCACTTCAATCTGGGCCTGTCTGTTCTGAATGGTCAGTTTCACCGTAATCCTTAGACCCTTCCAATCACCGGTTGCCTTGGCGATGTCATCACCAACCTTTTTTGGAGACAGACCCAGCGGGCCTATCTTCGGGGCCAGGGCAGACGTGGCACCGACTTCGCCACCGGTGCACCTCAGGTACACGACTTTGATCTCGTTGGGGTCGAACTTAGGCGGCATGGCGGAGGCGGCTGGTGTCGGATGAACCCGGATTCGGGACGACCGAAGAAAGTTGCACCCTTGCCTCCCCGAGCCGAAAGCCAAAAGCTCAAGTGCCTTTCTATCAAGAACTGCAGGTGGCCGGGGTGGGGGGGAGATAGAACTGTGAAGTGCCCCACATTGGGCTCCCTGCTCAGCGGGAAGCCTGCTTCTCCCTCTCCTGCTCCCCCTGCTCGTGTTCCCTCTCTCGCTGTCTCTCTCTCTCTGTCAAATAAATAAAATCTTAAAAAAAAAGAACTGCGAAGTGTTTTTCACTCTCTAACACTGATTATTCTTTAGAATATTTCAATAACGTTGTGTCCCATTTCAGTGATAAAGTCAAACAAAATAAAAAGCTTCTACACAGCAAAGAAAACCATCAACAAAACAAAAAGACAACCTACTAAATGGAAAAAGATATTTGCAAATGATATATCCAATAAGGGGTTAACATCTAAAATATATAAAGAACTTATACAACTCAACACCAAAAAACAAATAATCTGATTTAAGATGGGCAGAGACCTGAATAGACATTTGTCCAAAGAAGACATTCAGATGGTAAACAGACACATGAAAAGATGCTCAATATCACTTGGCATCAGGGAAATGCAAATCAAAACCACAATGAGATGCCACCTCACATCTGTCAGAACGGCTAAAATCAGCAACATGGGAAATAACAGGTGTTGGCGGGGATGTGGAGGAAAGGGAACCCTCTTTCACTATTGCTAGGAATCTAAACTGGTGCAACCATTGTGAAAAACAATATGAAGGTTCCTCAAAAAATTAAAGAGGGGCACCGGGGTGGCTTAGACAGTTAAGTGTCCGACTCTTGGTTTCGGCTCAGATCATGATCTTGGGGTCATGAGATCAAGCCCCATTTTGGGCACCCTGCTCAGCCTGGAGTCTGCTTGAGATTCTCTCTCTCTCTCTCTCTCTCCCTCCCTTTTTTTTTTTTTTTGAAGATTTTTATTTATTTATTTGACAGAGAAAGACATAGCGAGAGAGGGAACACAAGCAGGGGGACCGATGTGGGGCTCGATCCCAGGACCCTGGGATCATGACCTGAGCCGAAGACAGATGCTTAAGACTGAGCCACCCAGGTGCCCCTGTCTCCCTCCTTTTTGTCCCTCCCTGCTTGCACTCTCTCTCCCTCTCTTTCTCTCAAATAAATAAATAAAATCTTTTTTTAAAAAATTAAAGATAGAAATAGTATATGATCCAGGAATTCCACTACTGGTTATTTATCCAAAGGAAACAAAAACACTATTTTGAAAAGATGTATGTCCTTCTATTTTATTGCAGCATTATTTATTTGGAAGCAATGAAAAGTATCTTTCAGTAGATGAATAAAGAAAATGTGCTAGACACACACACACAATGGGATACGACTCAGCCATAAAAATGAATAATATATTGCCATTCTCAACAGCATGGATGGCCCTAGAGAGTATTATGCTAAGTGAAATAAGACAGAGAAAGATGAATACTATGAGTTCACTTATATGTAGAATATAAAAAACAAAACAAATGAACAAACAAAAAACCAGACTCTTAAATACTGGTGGTTGCTAGTTGGGAGGTGGGTAGGAGGACAGGTGCAATAGATGAAGGGAATTAAGAGGTACAAGCTTCCAGTTATAAAATAGGAAGTCACAGAGATAAGTACAGCAGAGGAACATAGTCAATAACACTGTGATAGCATCATATGGTGACTCACTATACTTATCATGGTGAGCACTGAGGAATGCATAGAATTGTCTGACCAGTATGTTGTATACCTGAAACTAATATAACTATGTCAATTACACTTCGACAATAATTTTTTTAAGTGGAAGTCATAGAAGCAGAGAGTAGAAGAGTGGTTGTCAGGGGCTGAGGGAATAGGGAGACATTGGTCAAAGGGTCCGAAGTCACAGTTATGTAGGATGAATAAGCCAGAGATCTAATATACAGGCAGATGACTATACTTAATGTTAGTGCATTGATTACCGGAAATAGGTTAAGAGAGTAGATTTCAGGGGCACTCATCACACACACACACAAAATGGAGGAGAAAGTGACATGTTAATTAGCTTGACTCTAGTATTCATGTCACCATGCATATATGTATCAGTTCTTCATGTTGTACACCTTAAATTATATACAATCTTTATTAAAAATGCATAAATAAATGAAAAAATGTAAGGATTTTATTAGAAGGAAATGTCTGTGTACGAAGTAATAAGGAGGGAGCTGGGGAAGGCTGAGGGAGTTGTCAGACTGAATGCAAGCCTAATCAGCAAGAATAAGATGGAGAGAGAGTTGAATGGATGCATCTGAGACAGCTGTGCAGTCTAAGGAAGGTTTGGCAAAACCCTAAGGATGTCCTGGAGCCAAGGTGAGCCAACAAAGGAGTCACACCTGTCTTCCGGGGTGAGGTGGGCCTCAGTGCATCACTGTTTTCAGTCCTTGGCTGGAGGGGCCAATAGGAAGTATGGCCTGGGGCAAACGGGGTGGCTGGATCTCAAAGCACAGCAGTGGGGGGGCCCCTCCATCCGTGAGGATCTTTGTTACTGTTCCACTGCAAGGAGTATGAAGGACATGCATAGGAGAGAAGCTGTCCTAAAACTCTTTAAAACATTAGAGGGGAGGCCCCTTTTTATCAGAAACGCATTCGTTTTTTTTTTCCACAAAAAAGCTAATCCTGCATGATTTGGGAACAATATTTAGCATTACTATAAGTGGAATACTGAGAAAAGCATTCTGAATTACAACTTACAGAAAATGAAAATTTCTAAATCATCAAATAAAAAGTGTTCAATTGTTTTGTTCAACACCAGGTGGAGCTCTTTTGCTTTTTTAAAACAAGGAAAGCGATTTTAAACTTAATACAGGTTTGGGCTGATTATGCATAGCTCTTAAGTCATCTTGTAAAATCATTTGAGTGCTTTCACACCATATTTGTCACCATTTAAAATCTGATAATTTTTACAAATAGCACAGACTAGCTCAAACTGCAGTGTTAATAAAATAAGACCACTACGGCTAAAAATAACCATTAAATCTCTAAAAAAAAAAAGTTGTAAATAATACCGCTTCAAAGGTCTACATTCTTCTAAAGGAACGAATTAAGAATCTAATTTAAATCTCACAGTCAAGCCTAAAACAAATCAACTATGGAAAACCCTCTCCCAGATCTCCACTGTGCTTCATAATCATTCTCTTTTTATGTAAAATACCTTCTCTATAGGACAGATACAAAACAGGTTTTAGGTTATAACGTATAATATTTTCACAACTTTTCTATGCCAATTCTCAGAAGAAGCTAAAGGATTAAAGTAATAATGTTTATAATGTAGACATGCTTTTTCACAAGTAACTTGTCCCAGCTGGGAGGCATTACTTTCTCCGTGCCTATGCTTCAGAGTTCTTTCATTCTCATTGCAGGGTGATGGATACAGACACAAATAAAGGGATTTTTGCAATCAAAAAAACTATTTTTTTAATGGTAGGGTTGATATACTCTTAAAGGAACCTATTTACTGCAGTAGTCTGTGTTATCTATCTATTCTCCCATCCATGAAAGAAATACTTCCGGGGAGCTTGCCCTATGCTGAAGAGATAGGAATGAATAAGACAAACATTGCCTGCTGCTTGGAGCTTGAGAGTTCAGAAGACCTACAATGAAGTCCACAGTTATAATAGAGGCTATTGTAATGAAGGAAATACAGGGTACTGTGGGAACCAGAGCAAGGGAACCTAATGACCAACCTGATCTAGGAGACAGAGAACACCTTCCCAAATAAGTGAAATTTAAGCTGAGATTCCTCTGTAAGAGAAAATGAGGTGAAAACCAAAAGGCTTTAAGGATATTTAAGGTGAAGAAACAGCTTTTACAAGGGCTGAGGATGAGCTAGAGTAGGTAAAATTTTAAAAAGCAAAAGCATGTCAGCAGAGCATAAAACGCAAGGTTCTTGGAGAAGGGAGAAAAATTTAAGATTTGGAGAGATTTCTGAGAACCAGATTGTGAGATCTTTTAAATGAATTAACAAATTGGAATTTTATCCAAGAACAATTGGAAATATAACTCAAGGGGCTAAGTTAAAATTTGAAAGGATGTGATAACCAGACTAAGAAATGTTCAGTGCCTAAAGGAGCAATATGATGGATGAATCATCAATATTCCTACCAAAATAAACTACTTAGATGTGATTATTTTGGATTTTCTTATCCATTAGAGCAATAACATTGAAATACAGACTCATTTCATATAATGACTATTGATTTCAATGACTTTTTATCATAACAACTCTTAAAAAGTTATATTGCTTTTCAGACTCTTTTTTCTTGTTATAATTATATTTACTTCCAAACCACTCTAATTAAATTCTCTGTAAAATAGTAATATTTTGGGGCATCTGGGTGGCTCAGTCAGTTAAGCTTCCAAATCTTGATTTTGCCTCAGGTCATGATCTCTGGGTGGGGAGATTGAGCCAGAGGTAAGGCTCCATGCTCAACATGGAGTCTGCTTGTCTCTCTCCCTCTCCTCCTTCCCATCGATTGCATGTGGTCCCTTTCTCAAATAAATAAATAAATAAAATCTTTTTTTTTAAAGTGGTATTTCAATGTTGCAGTTTTAGAAAAAGACAGTCACTGGGGTGCCTGGGTCGCTCAGCCAGTTAAGTGACCAACTATTGATTTCAGCTCAGGTCATGATCTTAGGGTCCTGAGATAGAGCCCAAGTCAGCTCCATGCTCAGTGGGGAATCTGCTTGAGATTCTCTCCCTAGCTTGCAGGTGCTCTCTTTTTCTCTCTCTCTAAAATAAATAGATAAATCTTTAAAAAAATAATAAAAGAAAAAAGATAGTGACTAATTTACACAATACATTTCTGGTAAGAACATTTCAAATGGAGCACATTTGAATTGAGCTCCATGACTGGATAATCCAATATTTTGCTAAGCAGACCTATTTATGCCAACAGATCTGTACTCTGCAGTTTGTTGACCATATCCATGTGTTTCAAAGCTTTCTGATGTTTTATTTTGCTCTGAAGTTGTTTCCAATTGCTATAACTTTATTTCTAAGTGCAAAATAATCCTGAGCCTTCTTAAGGTAAAACTGATAAAGATCGTGTGGAAAGAAAAATGCACCTTTCAGGAATGACTTTTGCACCCTCCTCCACCACCCACTATCAAATCATCTCTTTTTCCTTTGGAGAACATAAGAAATTTTCATCATGTTACACTTTATGCACAATTTGAATTTATTTACTTTCATATTGTTGTTTACTACTTATATTTACATTATTTAATTGATATATACGTTTTCAATCTATGAAAAGTGATTTGGTTATCTTTGGTCAAGATGGAATACATTGTAATTTTCCCATTAAAATTCACAAATATTTTTAAATTTATGGTATGTTTGTGGTTGGCTCCATAGCTCAGGGGTTAGAGCACTGGTCTTGTAAATTTATGGTATGTTTTATGGTGTGGATTTCAGGAATGAAATAATATCACCAATCAAGGAATAGGTATTCATCAAAGAACAGAGTTGAAACCAAATGCTTAAGACATGTCAATAACTGTACTAGGCTTCCACAAAATAAGAAATTATAACCAGGAAATAACCATTAAAACAGGATAATTTTAAAGTCATAAGAGATTACTTTGTAAATGAATGTGAACTAGCTGAACTGAATAATTTCCTAAGAAAATGCAATTTATCCAATTGGTCCCAGTAAAAACAGAATGTTAAAAGAGATGTATAGAAAAAAACAGTAACAGTTATTGAGGAACCACCCAACATGAAAACACGAAGTGCAGATGATTTCACAGGCAAATTCTCATAAAAACAGCAAAGATCAGATAATCCCAATGACACATATATTATTCTAGTACATAGGGAAAGAACAAAACTCCCAAATTCTTTTGCAAAGCAAGTATAGCATTGATATGTACACATGATAAACCTTTGACAAAAATATTGCAGGCCAATCTTACTTAGGAATTTTAATGCAAAAGTCCTTAATTAAAATATTAGCAAACAAAACAAAACAAAAAAATGTTAGCAAACAGAATCCAAAACATCAAGGAAGTAATACATGTGATCAAATGAGATTTACTCTAGTAATGTAAAAATAATTCAATATTAGGAAACCCATTATTATAATTTATTATGGTAATATAAGTAAGGACAAAAATGATAATTATCTTCATTAATGCTAAAAAGCCTGACAAAACTTTTTACCCATTCCTGATATGGTCTGTTATGGGCTGAACTGTGGCCCCCCCCCCCGCCAAAATTCATATATTGAAGCCTAACCTCCCCCCAAGAATGTATGTGGAAATAGGGCTTTTAAAGATAAACTTATGTTAAAATGGATCATTAGGGCGGGTCCTAATCCATAACGTCCTTATTAGGTTTAGGGCACAGACACACAGACAGAAGTATGACCATGGAGGACACAGTGAGAAGGTAGACATCAGCGAACAGAGGAGAGAGGCTTCAAAAGAAACAGAACCTGCAACACCCTGATCTCAGCTTCCAGCCTCCAGAACTATGAGAAAATAAATTTCTGTTGTTTAAGCCATCCAGTCTGTGGTATTCTGTTATGAGAGCTCTAACAAACTAATATACCCTACACTAACCCCCCAAAACTAAATATGATATGATTTTACACAACCCAGTCTTAATGCCAGCACCTTATTTAATAAGGCAACACTGAAGGCATTCCCACAAAAAACAAGAACAAAGCAAGGATGCCCACAATCTGCACTACTACTTAACATCATATTATGATGAAATTTGGCAATAGAAAACAAGCAAACATACTACTCAGAAAAGCAGTAGTAAAACAATTTCTGTATGCAGATGATATAATGGTATACCTGCTAGCCCAGGAGAATCACTAATAAAGCTAACTCAAACAAAAAAAGTACTCAATAATATAGCAGGATATAAAATTAACATATGAAAATCAATAGCCTTGATACAGTCAAACAATAACCAGATAAAAAAGCATCTGTGCTTTGTTCCACGTCTTTGTGGGGATGGTTCTGGTGTTCCTCTATTAAGTAAGGTACTGACTTCAAGACAAAGTATGTAAGTCATATTTATTTATTTTAGGGGTGGGGAGACTAGGAGTGAGTGTAAAAATCTTTTCAAAGGCTTTCTTAGCATAATGGGAGAGGAAATTTCGGTTAAAAAATAAATAAAACACCTAGGAATAAACGAATATATTTTTAAAAACCTTTAAACACTCCTACAGAACGCAAAAATAGGCCTGAACTAATAGAAAGACCTATCTCTCTGTTAGATAAGATGAATAAGATGATGCATTGTAATAAAGATATCAGTTCTCCCTAAGTTAATATTTAAATGTAATGTGATCCCCATTATATGTTAATAAAAAGAATTAAAAATAAATAAAAATAAAAAATAAATGTAATGTGATCCCAATAAAAATGCCAGGGTTTTTTATTATTTTTTATTTTGTTTTTGTTTTTTTAGCTAGGAAATGGTGATGCTAAAGCTCATGCGGGAAAATAAAAATGGAAGAATATCTAGGAAACCCTGAAAAATAACAGCAATAAGGAGAGAATAGCCCTCCCAGAAACTGAAATATAACAAAAAGCTCTAGAATGAAAAAAGCATGGTGCTAGTGAGTAGACCAGTGGAACAGAACAGAAATTAGAGAAATAGACCCAAGTATACATGAAAGTTATTTTGTTACTGTCACAAATGTAACATCTCAAATCAATAGGGAAGGGTCAAATTTTTAATAAATGCTGTCCTGTATAGTCATCTGGAAGAAGATAACATTAGATACACACTTCTCACCACACACAAGAATAAACTCCAAATAGATTAAAAAAATCAAATCATATATAAAAAGAAAAGGAGGGCGCCTGGGTGGCTCATTCATTAAGCGTCTGCCTCCGGCTAAGTTCAGGATCCCAGGGTTCTTGGATCGAGCCCCACATCGGGCTCCCTGCTCAGCGGGAAGCCTGCTTCTCCCTCTCCCACTCCTCCTGCTTGTGTTCCGTCTCTCGCTGTGTCTCTCTCTGTCAAAAAAATAAAATCTTTGAAAAAAAAATAAATAAAAGAAAAAGAAAAGAAACCATGCAAATAGTAGAAAAATAAGGGCAATTCTTTTATAATCTAAGTGTGGGGACAGCTTTCTAAAAGTGACTTGAGAGACAATCCGTAAGACTCTTAACCATAGGAAACAAACTGAGGGTTGCTGGAGGGGAGGTGGGTTGGGGGTTGGGGTAACTGGGTGATGGGCATTAGGGAGGGCATGTGATGTAATGAGCACTGGGTTTTATATGCAACTGATGAATCACTGACCTCTACCTCTGAAACTAATAATACACTATATGTGAATTAATTGAACTTAAATAAAATAAAATTTTAAAAAGTGACCTGAAGTCCAGATGCAACAAAAGAAAGTGTTAAATAAATGTGACTGCACTAAGAAAAAGCTTTTTCATGAAAAATAAACCACCGGGGCGCCTGGGTGGCTCAGTTGGTTAAGCGACTGCCTTCGGCTCAGGTCATGATCCTGGAGTCCCGGGATTGAGTCCCGCATCAGGCTCCCTGCTCGGCAGGGAGTCTGCTTCTCCCTCTGACCTTCCCCCTTCTCATGTACTCTCTCTCTTTCTCTCTCTCAAATAAATAAATAAAATCTTTAAAAAAAAAAGAAAAAAAAGAAAAATAAACCACCATAAACAAAGTCAAAGGATAAATGACAAACTGGGTGAAAATATTTGAACAGATAGCATGTATAAAGAGGGTTGATCTCGCCAATATGTAAAAAATTCATTAAAAAATAAGGGGAACCTTATGACCATGGCCATAATGGAGTAGCAGAGACTAGATTATTCTCACATATGAAACAGCTGAAAAACCAGACAAAACACATGAAAGAATGGTTTTCAGACACTGGGCCACAAGAAGCACAAGGCATGATCCCTGAGAGAAGCAAAACAGATGAAGTCATGCCTCTGAGGGCCCCAGCTTCCTGCCTAAAGAGAGTTTCCAGGCCACAACAAAGGGAGGGGGAGGCCAAATACAGTCAAGTTACTCCACTGAGTTGCAAAGACAGAGTTAGAATTTGGGGAGGCAAGTGGGGTGGCAAAGCACCCAAGAGGGAAAAAATGCACAGATAAGAGGGGGCTGCATAAAAAAAAAGAGAGAGAGAGAGAGAGGGCTGTGTAGACTAGAGAACTCCAGGGACCTGAAGAGGATTCCTCTTGAGCCTTCCGCTAAGTACTGGGAAAAACATGCATGTGAGGGAAACTCCTGAGCCAGAGAAAGAACCACTGGAAAGGAGCAGAAGGAGCAATCGTCAGAGATGGGATAGCACTGGGAATAGCTTATGTCCCCACTAGCCAGAGTGGAGGAACCTCAAAATACATGGGAAATCTGACAGAATAGGAATCTGTAAGTTACAGAAGGGAGGTCAGTGCTTGCCCCGGGATGGGAGTGAGGGATGAAAAAGAGGCGGATTGCAAACAGGAAACTATTGGGGGTAATTAGTATATTCATTATACATATACATATGCTAAAACTCAACAAATTGGATATTTTTTTAAAGATTTTATTTATTTATTTGAAAGAGAGAGACAGAGAAAGCACAAGCAGGGGAGAGGGAGAGGGAGAAGCAGACTCCCCACTTAGTGAAGAGCCCAACGCGGGGCTCGATCCCAGGACCTGGAGATCATGACATGAGCTGAAGGCAGACATTCAACTGACTGAGCCACCCAGGGGCCCCTAGATTGGATATTTTAAATGCGTGCAGTTTTATTATACATCGATTATACCTCAATAAAACCATGAGGGAAGTAAGTTTTTAAAAATTAAAAGGAAGAGAAAACCCAAAATTAAAAAAATAAATACCCCTAAACATATAAAAAATGCATGATTTCACCTATAATAAAAGAAATGCACAATACTGATGCCACTTATTACCTTTCATAGTGGGAAAAATTCAGGAGCATTTCAATGCACACTTGAAGCTATGAAGAAACAGGCATTCTTAAACTTTCCAGGTGGTAGTACAAAATGGTATGTAATCCATTGGGTGGGGATTGGCAATGTCTACCAAAACTGTATATGCATTTATTCTTTGTTCCAGCATTCTAACTTCTAGGAATAATCCTGAAGATACAGTCCCCCTCTCCCCCAAAAAAGAGTTTTTTCAATGTGACATTACTAGTAATAGCAAAATATTTGGAACAATCTAAATGCCCTTTCATTACAGCCTGGTTGAATAAACTATTGAACATCCATACAGGTATGCAGCTCCAAAGTTGAATTTTAATAAAAACAACTGAACCTAGCTATATACTGAATTGATAACATAATCACAGAAAAAAAAATCACAGAACTAATTAAAGTATCTTTAAAATAGGGACACCTGATGACTCAGTCGGTTGTGTCCCACTCTTGATTTGGGTTGAGGTCATGATCTCAGAGCTGTGAGATGGAGCCCCGCATCAGGCTCTGTGCTGAGTGTGGAGCCTGCTTAAGATTCTCTCTCGCTCTCTCTCTCCCTCTCCCTCTACTTTCTCTCTCCCTCTCTAAAACAAAAAATAATAATAAAATAAAAGTATCTTTAAAATATAGTAATCTGGGTGTATCCTTAGTTGACATACTCCAAGGACAAGAAGAACGGCTTAAAAGATTTGGCTTTGGTTGACATAATAATTCTAATCCGAATTCATATTATGTCCTAATTGTACGAGAGAAAAAAGGAGTGAATATATTGATATTCTGGGAACTGAGGTTCTCTCTGTGGAAAAGGAAAAATTTAAATATGGGTCAGGGGAAGGAGAGGGAGAGCCTTGTGGCATTGTTTCGGAATAGGAAGTATTAGTACATCAACTAATTTTTTTTCAATATATTTCCTTGTTCTCCCCTTGAAAGGGCATAGAAGCAATGACATACTAGTGGCAGCAAATACCCCTATTCCCCAGTGTCAAGAGCTGTACAGGGTCTGAGACTTCATCCTACTTACAACCTGATAAGCAAGCCTGCCATAGCATCACGAATGCTAGCCGGACACAAGGAACTCCTGGGTTAGCAAAAAGGACTTTATTACAGAAATAGCAATCGCTGGACTATCAGCATCTCTGCCAGCTCCCCAGCCCCCATTCCCACAGGGCAACATGGAAAGGGCCAGGTGATGTCTGTACGTTCCATGGGTTCCTTTACAAGAGGATCCTGAACTTAAGCGATCCTGTCTTGTAGAATGGGAACAGCCTTCCCATTCTCCATGATTCACCACAGATGAAGACATTATCTTTATTATATCGTAATAATAAACAAACTTGTCTTTTGCTCTGGTGGGAGACTATCTTCTAAGGCTGTTCACTACACAAACATCCTTGAAAAAAACAGTCTAGAACAAAAGGCAGTTACTGCATCACTCACAAGATGTCCAGAAATGTGAGAGAACCATGGAGAATTGTCTCCCAACACCCAGATCTTGCTGTCCAAATGTCATTCCCTCCCCACTAAAAAAAAGGACTCCTTTGATAAATGGCTGATTATAACTTTGGGGCAGGAAAATCACAGATGAGTCTGGAATGTTTTATTGTGTCAGAAAGTAAGGGAAGCCTGAAAAGCTGCTGAAGACATTCAAAGGAACACAGGGCTGGAACAAGCTGAGCATCAAAGGTAATTACAGAACAGATTATAGCACATTCAATATGTTTTTAGCTATCCAGGAGGCCATAGTAATCCTTTGAAAAGGTGGTGGAGGGAGTTCACCTTTACAGAATAATGCCAGCTAATAAGTGAAGAAGCAATGAGAGGAGGAGAAAATAAATATGAATCGTCAATGCATGCCTATTGGTTTATAAATTGGCCCCCGCACACAGAGGGCGAGGAGGGTCTGAATTGGGAATAGCTGCACAGCCCTCTCCTCTCGGCTACTCTGCCCCACGTTCCCCTCCCCAAATTCTAACTCTGTCTCCTCAACACAGTGTATTGTTTTTGTGTGTCTTCATTCATAAATGTGCCTCCAAAATAAACACGAGCCAGATGTGATAACCACTGACTTTCTGTGAAGCCATTGCCTCATTTCCCTTTAGGTTTCTTTTCATTTCCTTAATTCGCCATTATGTGGACACATCATCTTTATTGTTACCACTTTACGTTGTCCTTATTTATATTTGGACCATGGATGACTCAAAGGTACTTCACAAAGGCACAGGGGCTCAGCAGCACCTCCCTGTTTATTCTCCCTTCCTTACAAGTTCTTACACATGCTTAGGTCAAAGTCACTCTCATCTGTGTGAAGCCCCTAACGGTAGAATGAAGGGTGGTACCATCCATTATTAAATAACATTACTGTCATCGGCTCACACGAACACACAGCCCCCAAAGCATGTTCAAAAGACATGTCTAGGGGCACCTGGGTGGCTCAGTCAGTTAAGCGTCTGCCTTCAGCTTAAATCATGATCCCGGGGTCCTGGGATCGAGCCCCGCATCGGGCTCCCTGCTCAGGCTCCCTGCTTGGCGGGAAGCCTGCTTCTCCCTCTCCCACTCCCCCTACTTGTGTTCCCTCTCTCATGCTCTCTTTCTCTGTCCAATAAATAAATAAGATCTTTAAAAAAATTTTTATAAAAAAAACCCACACGTGGGGCACCTGGGTGGCTCAGTCGTTAAGCCTCTGCCTTCGGCTCAGGTCATGATCCCAGGGTCCTGGGATGGAGCCCCACATCAGGCTCCTTGCTCGGCAGGAAGCCTGCTTCTCCCTCTCCCACTCCCCCTGCTTGTGTTCCCTCTCCCACTGTGTTTCTCTCTGTGAAGTAAATAAATAAAATCTTTAAAAAAAAAAAAAACCCACACGTCTATATTCTAAGACTGAGTTGTATCTTCTAACTCAAGAAGTTAAGGGTGTCACTAGCAGTTTTTATACTACTCAATTGATCCCCAGCTCTTGAAGGCGGAGGTAGATGCCAGGCCCCTGGGAGAGGAGTAGGTGAAGGAAGGAGTGCTTCCCAGCTATGTTGTTCTAAGGATTTGCATGCTGAAAGGATTTGGAACCAGGCAAATAAAACTTGATCCACCAGCCTATCATTCTATCTATCTATCTCCACACATTTATTAAATGTTTAAGATAAAAACAAGCCTAAATGTGGCTGCAGTGCTCTGGGGAATGGCAAATGTGTATCAATGGCATATCATATAATGGGGGTATAGATGCTCCTACTAAGTTCCAGCAGGAGAGCGGTGGAAACAGCCTGAGACAGGGCACAGCATGGTAGTTCGGAGCTGAGAGCCAATTCCTGAAAAGGTGGCTGGGATCCCTGGCCCTCTGGGAGTGTGAGCATTGAACAAGATGCCTCCCCTAGATAGGAAGATAGAAGAAGAACTAAGTGATAAAGCATTTTTAAATGACAACACAGTAAGATTTATTTAAGAGTACTCATTAAGGATTTGTTAAATAAATGAGAAAAAGTCAGAAATGCTAACTTGTTATAACTGTGCCATTCTGCCCCCTCAAAGTCCGTTTTTTGTTCCATTTTCTAGTGCAATAGTAGATTCTCCAAGTCCTTCATAAAGGAGCACCTACTCAACAGACAAAACTGTCCCAGTAACTGAAAATAATTTCGATCTATCTTGAAGCTGAAAGACCCCTCCTAAATGTTGAGGTGTAAATGGAAGTAGAGAAGCCAGTTCTGCCAACTGTAAAAGCTGAAGAAAGCAAATCCCTCTAGGTGAAGATCAAGATATTTTTATAATTTAAAAAATCTAGACATCTTATGCATATGTTGTCCTGGGTGGTAGAAGTAAGACTCTGCTTCACACTTTCACTCATATCATGTTTTTTTCCTAAGTCAGGGAGTACGCAAATGATTATCACCTCAAAGCTGCAAGAGTGAGGCAGCATTGGCATGGACAACTGAAGCAACCAGAAATCCTAGAGAAGAAAAAGGGATTCAGAAACTGTCTAAGCATTCACACTCCACTTCATTTTTCTGTTCAGTGTCAGATTCCACTGTGCACATCCTTGCTAGGGTCCTGCCACCTCTGTTAATCAACTCCTCCAGTGACAGAGAGCCCTGTCACCCTAGTGAGTCTAGATATGATATAAGATGCTGTGATGCACCACCACAATCCTCTCTCCACACCCTCTCTGCCCCTTTTAGGAGGGAGGCATTCATTCCCCACCCTGCTGGGAATGTTGACAGGTGAGCCTCTCAGCTGAGTCCCTCTCCAGAAGCTGCCCTCAGGGGGCTGGGGGGCTTGTCAGTTGAGCATCCGACTCTTAATTCCAGCTCAGGTCATGATCTCAGGGTCGTGAGAATCAGCTCTGCGTTGGGCTCTGTGCTTGGCATGGAACCTACTTAAGATTCCCTCCTTCTCCTTCTGCCCCTCCCCACCGCTAAGAAGGAGAAGGAGAAGGAGAAGGAGAGGAGGAAGAAAAAGAAGAAAAGAAAGTGCCCTCAGCTGAAGAGAGTCACTTTGTCCAACATCATAGCTCTTTTCTGAAATGATAAGAAAATACCCCAAAAGTATGTCCCTCTTGCCTGAACTCAGGACAACTCTGCAGGATCACCCCATATCAAGCCCGTAGGACTGGCTGTGGCCTCTTGGAGACCGCACTGCAGCTCAGCTTCTCACTCCGCCCAGTCCTGCTGCCTGCACTCTCCCCACAGTTGTTGATCCCAACAGCACTTCCTAATAAACTTCCTACACAGAAATCTCCATTTCAGAGTCAGCTTCTCAAGGATTCCAACTTGCGGGATATATTAAGTATAAACCTGCCTTCATATTAAAAAAAAAAGTCTACTTGTCCTAATTCTAACTTCAGAAGCTGTATTGGATAAAACAATCTCTGTTCCACATGATGGCCTTTCAGATATTTGAACATAGTTCTTATGTGTCTTGAGGGGAGCACTCCAATCTTTGGAGTTTGTGAGAAGGCAGAGGAACCAGCTGATACAATAAGACCAAAGCCGGCGGAGTGTAGTGTCTTGGAAACCATGCCTGCGTCAGAGCTGCCAAGCACTGCTGGAGATATTTCCACCCACAGGACCCACTGGTTCCAGAGACAATTTCCCATAACCAACCTTGAAAATGCACTGCATTAGTTTTCTATGATGCAAACAGTTCCTGCATTAAAAAATGACCACAAACTTAGTAACCTTAAACAGCATCCATTTATTAGCAGCTCACCATGCTATAGGTCAAAAGTCCAGGAGGGCTGAAGTAGGTTCTCTGCCTTCGTTCTCACAAAGGCAACATCGGGATTTCATCTGGGTTAAGACCTTATCTGAAGGGTCTGGGGAAAATCCCTGTTCCAAGTTCATTCAGGTTATTTGGCAGAGTTTAGCTCTTTGTAGTTGTAAGACCGAGGTCCCCACTTCCTTGCTGGCAGTCAGCCAGGGCCACTTTCTGCTTCTAGAGGCCCCCCACATTCCTTCTCAAACAGTCCCCTCCAACTCTAAACCAGCAATGTCTTATACAGTTCTTCTCATGTGGAAGAACTCTGACTCTAACTTCTTCTGCCATCAGCCAGGGAAAGCTTTTTGCTTTTAAGGGCAAACTCAGATTTATTATGAAAACATAACTGAATAGTGATCTATAACACCACAGACTTCTCACAAAATTTGAAGTCAGAAGGAAAAGTTACCGAATAGTTACAAACAAAAGGTAAATTACTAAAAACTTAAGATAACATAGTAATTATCCAAAATAGTTACATAATAACTATTCCCTATATAAAAATTTTGTAATGGGCCTTTTTTAAAAAGCAGGCTATCCATGTATCCTTAAATTGCACAATATTTTGAAAAACCATTTATGTATATCTGAGAATGGAAGTCTGTTGGAAATTTTCACCTGTAGAATTCAGTTACTAACTTTTCTCAAATCATTCTTTTTACATATTTATATGTGAATACATCCTAATTCTAAAAGTAATATATATTTATTGTTTAAAATTTTGAAAAATACAGAAAAGCCTAAAAGAGAAAATAAAAATCACTCACAACTCTACTTCCAGATGCAGTCATTTTTAAGATTCGGTGACTATCCATCCAATCAATTCCCTAATTTTTACTTAGTTAACAAAGTCTGAATGTACAATTTTGTCTCCTGAATATTTGCTAAAGTTTAAGTCATAAATATTTTATCATGCCATTAAGCATTCTATTTAAATTTCATTTTAGTAAATACGTATCAGTTCATTATATGAATGGACTTTAATCTATATAAGTATTACACTGATTTTGGATATTTACACCTTTTATACATTTGTTATGATAGCCTACTGTAATGAACATCATGATCTTCATTTCTTATCATTTCTTTGAGATTAATTTCTGAATCAAAAGACATGAACATTTTCAGACCAGGCAGAGCATAGAGCAGAGGTGAAGCAAGACAGAAGGATTTATTTAAGACAGAAGGATTAAGTGGAAGTCTACATATATTAAGAGATGAGATCCCCATTGCTGATCCTCTTTACCCACTTGGTTCCCAGAACGCTGGCAGCCAGGATTCAAGAAAGTAACCCAAGAGAAAAGTTCTACATATAATGGCATTTGGAAATCCTACAATGAATAGCCAAGTCCCAGCTAATAACCGTGCATCTTAAAATTAATATATCACTACTTATAATTAATCTGTAATCTCTAATCAGTAGTACCTTATAACTAAAACAACATTTTCCAATCTCTTCTCCATTTATCCACCATTATAGTATCAGACAGAATAGTTTCACTGCCCTAAAAATCCTCTGTGCTCTGCCTATTCGTCTCCCCCCAGCCCTTTTGGAAATCACTGATTCTCAGTTTTGGCAATTATGAATAAAGCTGCTATAAACATCACTGATCTTTTTACTTTCTCCATAGCTTTGCCTTTTCCAGAATTTCATACAGCTGAAATCATAGTATGTTGCCTTTTCAAATTGGCTTTTTTCACACAGTAATATGTATTTAAGATTCCTCCATGTTTTTCATGGCTTGACAGCTCATTTCTTTTTAGCAATGAATAATATTCTATTGTCTAGATAAACCACAGCTTATCCATTCATGTACTGAAGGACATTTTAGTTACTTCCCAGTTCGGGCAATGATGAGTAAAGCTGCCATAAACATCCATGTGTAGGTTTTTGTATGAATATAAGTTTTCATTTCATTTGGGTAAATGCTGATGAGTGTGATTGCTGAATTATATGGTAAAAATATATTTCGTTTTGTAAGAAACTTTCAAACTGTCTTCCAAAGTGGTTGTACCATTTTGTATTCCCACCACCAATGAATGAATGCTCCTGTTGCTACACATCCCCACCAGCATGGTGTTGCCAGTATTTTGGATTTCTGCCATTCTAATAAGTGTGTGGTGGTACCTCATTGCTGTGTTAATTTGCAATTTTCTAATGACATATAATGTGGAGCATGTTTTCATATGCTTCTTTGCTGTCTGTATATCTTCTTTGGTGAGTATGTATGTCAGGTCTTTTGCCTTTTTAAAATCAAGTTGTTCCTTTTCTTATTGTTCTATTTTAAGAATTCTTTGTGTATTTTGGATAACAGTCCTGTTTCTGATATGTCTTTAGCAAATATTTCCTCCCAGTCCATGGCTTGTCTTCTCATTATCTTGACAGTATCTTTTGCAGAGTTTTTAATTTTAATGAAGTCCAATTCATCAATTTTTTTCATCGCTTGGGCTTTTGATGTTGCATTTAAAAATCACCATACCCAAGGTCATCTAGACTTTTCTCCTATGTTCTCTTCTAGGGTGAAGTGTATTTTTAAACTACATAGATCCCAAAAGAGAATATGGAGTCCACGTGAGACTGGTCAGCCACCACCTTTTATTCATCCTTTTATCTCTGAAGACTAGAACTCAGCCTGGCACATCACAGGTAATCAATATATGTTTACCAAGATTGATGAATGTATATAGCTTCTTTAGGCAAATTTAAATTCCCACCAAAAACTGAAACCTAACTCGCCTCTCTTTCCTACTCTCCCATCCTTGCTGTGGCAGCCAGGGCCCGCAGAGCCTCCTCATTTCCTCCTCCACTCCTCCCTTGTTCACGGTCCTCCACGCTGCAGGTGGTAGCTTCCTTTGCTGGGGGCGGTGCCTGGACAGCCGTGTCCCTTACCCGGGACAGACTTACTGTCCAGGAAGGGAGAGTGAGGAGCACTAGGCGGCGAAAGAGCGCAGCCTGGGACAGCACGGCCGGAGGCACTGGCCGGCTAATCGCGCGTGCAAAGGACCTCGAAGCTTGTTCGGACAAGTTGGAGGGGTGGGGGGAACCAAGACGTGGAAGAGGGGGACTGTGGGTTTGGCCAGCCCCAGCGGAGGTGGCGGCCAACAGAGCACCCACCTGCCCCGGGGTCTCTGGCGCCAGGGTGGCCGTGCTGCCCGCCTCCGGGCTCCAAGATCCGCACGGGGTAGCAAGCGGGCGAAGGGCAGGGACAGCCGTCGCTGCACACCGCCGCCCTTCGTTCTCAGGTTTTTGAGTGTCCAAAGCTGGCAGCCTTTTCTTTCAGCTCTGGGTTCCCCAGCCGCGGCCCCATCTGTGCCCGAGGCAGGCGGCGCTGCGAGTGCTGCGGCAGAGCCCTCGGCGCCCCCTCCGCCTTCTGCCTGTGACCTCTTGTAAGCTTTTGCAGCGAGTCTCAAGCGGGCATGTTTCAGGTGGGCAGGTCCCGCATCCCCAGACCTGCCCCCAGGAACTTGGAGGACCTGGACTCTGTGCAGCGCGTCCTCTTACACAGGTCAGTGCTGGGCCGGGGGCCCCGGGAAAGACCGTCCTCGGTTCCCGGGGATTCTGGCGAGGGGAGGGGCAACTTTCCTTCGGGGGTCCTGCGTGAAGAGTCTTACTTGGGATTCTCCTCCGTGTGGTGCTCGCCGCGGGAGGGCGTTGGGGCCTGCACCCCACCCTTTCAAGAATTGGATGCTCCGGATCCACGCGGTCTCGCCGCTGGGACTGTGGTCCCGCGCGGGACCGGGTTTTCCACCCACCTACAGAAAATACCACTTTCTAAAGAAGCTAAAAACAATTAAGCAAAGCTGTTCTTTAAACACCTCTAGACTTTCTCCAGGAAAAAAATAGCTGAGAATATTGTTTGAACTCTGATTGTGATTGGAGTTAGAATGAGCCACTTTTTAACAGATCTAAATTCTAACACACACACACACACCTAGGCCACACACACATACACACTCCCCCACTCCACACGCACGCGCGCGCGTCTACACGCATAACTACACAAAATAAATTTAAAAGTTCCTCTAAGAATGTTGAGAACCCCAACTTTCCGTGAACTGCTAGTGATTAATTTACTGCTGGTACCTTCGTCCAGCCTTATACTTTATGTAAAATAGACCAACGAATATTAAATTCCATGGTAACTATGATGAGTTTATAGAAAATAAAGAAATAAGAATTCACGTGGATAGCAAATTCTCTTTCCATTTTTAGGTTAAGAGAGGATGGATGAAATGTCAGGCAGTTAATGCTGCTTTAAGTCTAGGAAAACCTGGCCTTCTTAAGACATAATATGGGAAAAACTTTTAGAAATATATCAAAAGTATCTCTTGAATACATTTGTGGTGAGAAAGAGTAAGTGACCCTTAGTAAATATCTGTCAGGGGGAGGTTTATGTGAGTTCTCTCATCTGTAAACGTTTCAAGTGACCCTTTTAAGTCTTTGTACAAAACCATATGAGCTATAGAAACCCTGTTCTGTTGGAAGTATGAGTAAAATAGAAAGACATTGTGCAAGGAAGAAAGTGGGTCTCTTCGATTTAAAAGCTGTCTTCTGAAACCTGCAATTTTACACGGTTGGTTTCCTTCTCCCCTCCCCCCAAGAGAGACCCTGCCATATACAATAAAATATTGTCAAACAAGCAGCTAAAAGGGGATTCTAACTTCCCAAAGACAAATCCCCCTGCATTTGATAAAATTACAGTCCAGAAATAATCCCCCAAAACACTAACTAAAAACTCATTCACAGCATGACTTTGATGATGCTGGGAGGGGTTTTAAGCTTAAGACCCTGCTATAACAGATTCATATTTTAAGCGTCAGTTGCCAAAAAATTCCAAACTGATTAACACTGCAGGGTTTCAGACCCAAAGCACAAATATGTCTGAATGAACCAGGGCAAGAGAATATGTTTAAACTATAGTCATCAAGACTGAAATGATTATTTCGGAAGTAAGTAGTGGAG